>NC_084663.1:17297271-17600301 GCF_028389875.1 Rhea pennata
TTTCCCTCCTCTTTACATCTATTTATTGAAATTTCAGATCTCTGCCAGCTGTTGAGATTTATTTTGCTCTTTATTGACTAAATTTATTCAGAAAGTTTCAGAGATGTCCTAAACCACTGGATAAAATAGATGGAGATTTAGAGGGAGGAAGGGAGAAGGGTTGGGTGCACTGATCAGGTGGGAAGGATGGTCTTGGAAAATATGGGTCCTTTGAGACTTGGGGATAACAAACTCAAAACGCAAGAGCGATCCTTCCATTCTGTGTAGTGTTTAGCTAGGATTATAGCAACTGAGGAAGATGCACATACTGGATATTGGGCAGACGAACACATAATGTGACTTTTTTATACTTCTTCAGAGCACTGGTTTTTATGTAAAGCACACCCAAGAAACATATGTAGGCGGGAAAATGCGCTGTTGTGTCCAGATAGGGTATCTAGTTAAATACTGAAAATGATCAGGCAAAGAGCCAAGAAGTGAGAGCGATGCAGCTCATAGCCAGGGATATCTGCCGGCTTTTGACCAAGGGTAGCGAGCCTGTAAGTATGTCTCCAGGGCATCAAATAGGTAGCTACTCTATTTATTGCTTGCTTGCTTTTCAATCACATTGGCTGTCACTTTCCCTGACTCTGCAAGGTTGAACTTTTCTCAAGCTTTTCTGAGTCTTAGATAAATTCATACATATGGATCTGCTTTAAGATGGTTCATGCTACCTAATCCTGTGTGCAGGCATCCATCCCTCTCTGCTAAAAGATGGCTCCTGTGGTTTCTTTCCCAGCTCCCGTCATATCTATTTTAAAGTGTAGCTGGACTAGTCAAATGGTTCAGAATGGGCTAATGGCAGCAGCTCCAGGTCCAGAGCAGGACATGACCACGGTCCCTCTCTGTCCTTGTGAGTCCATTTTGCAAAGTGGGAAAGGCCAGAGAGTTGGCCATCAGGACACAGCTAGACAGAAAGCAGCAGTCCCTTTTTCCCATCTGTTAAGGTTTTGTTGTTTTTGTTGCACACTGAAATGTGCGCTGCACTAGTGTATGGGTATGCGTTTTGGTTGCCAGTGCCCTCCCACCTGGATGAGATCCATGAGGAGCACCGTGGTCCGCAAGTAGCTTTTTCATGGCAAATCATTGCAAAGTAGGATTTTGAGCCTGATGTCTAACATACCAAAACAGAGCCCCCATGTTTGCCTAACTTTAGGAATATCTTCTTCCTGCCAGATTGCTTAGTGAAAATTTTAAGGAAAATGACATATCCCCCAAAGTATTATGATTCAAACATATGAAAATTCATAATCAGAAGAGGGAGTTCAAGCAGGAGAAAGGTCGACTCACCTCGGTCCTTGTCTAACTTGGTGAGGACAAAGCGCCTGGCTGACTCCCTCACACCCAGGCTGTTACCACAGGGGATAAGGATGAAGCAAAACAGAGATAAAAAGTAGGGATGCATTAAAGCCGCTTATGGCTTGTATGTATATAGAAGGTCCAGGAAGAGAAGAAAATGAGGGTGCAAAAGTGTGACCTGTAACCCTAATCACACTTATCTTGGCACAAAATTTGGCCATTTGGCAGGTGAGTCATGAATCAACAGAGCCAAAAAACCTTGCTTGTATTATTTGTCAATCAAGTACCAAAGTTACGGGAACTGGCTGCATCCAGACCGGGATGTTCCATGCAGCTGGTGTCCCATAACTACGCCCTTGCTCAGTAAAGGCACTCATGCCCAGGTCCATGTATAGGTATTTCTATCAGCGTGTCTCTATTTGAATACAATGTGTGTGTGCCCAGACGTAGATGCATAGCCTTCTACCTGTATACATATATGTTATAAGTACACATAAACAAATACAGGTGTTGAGAATATCGGCCATATATACAAACATACTTAAATACATATGTACACAAACATGTGTAGTGATATGCACTGACTGAAGTAGTCCAACATATGCCTAGGTTCCTTACTAACATTTCAAACACATTTGCGTTTCCAGTGCTTTCCACAGGAGCTGAGCGGTACAAACAGGATCATACTGAACCACCTGAATTATCAGGATGGATGCACATACTCAGGTCAAACCGCATGTGATGCCACAGCAGCTGCAAAGCAGTTTTTCTTCAGAAAACAGGGCAACTCTCCCTTCCTCATTGCCAAAAATAGCAGCTTGAAAAAGCAGGCTGGGGAAGGGTCTGTGCTGCAACCGTACTTCAAGCTTTGAACTGAAAACTCATCAAGCCTCCCAGCTTGACAGCTGCAAAATGGGCCGTCCTGGTCCTTGGTGGCCTCTCCTGACCATAGAGCAGGTCTGACCTCAGCTGCCCAGTCCCTCTCACCCTGCTTTTCTGGAGGAATTGCTTATCTTCTTTTTATCTCGGAAAGGAAAGATTTCCGAACCACTTCCATGGATTACTATCTCTTTTTCTCCTGTGCAGGTGTTCTTGAGAGGGTCAGTACCTTATGTGCAGCCACAGTCACTTGGTATTCAGCGGAAGTTCAGAATTAGTGAGGCGCCTCTAAAGCAGCTGCAAAGGGCCTAACATAAATAGGAAGAGCTGCCGAGATTCATGATTGCACCTGGCTGTCCTGCTGCTTTACAGCCACTGCAAATTAATTCTTTCCGCATATAAGGAACTAAGTCAAGTCACTTAAACTAGTGGCCTCTTGCTGTCCTCTTAGGAAAAGAAATAGATGCTCTGTACTGCAGAGACCTCATCCTGAGCCAAGGGAGTCACCAGCTACTTGGCTGTTACCTCTAACGGGTGGCAGCACAAGCCAGAGAGGATATTTCAGTTCAACTCCTCTATAACCCTTGATAAGATACAGTTACTGTTCTCTGGACCAACATTCACAGATCAAAAGAAATAAATTGTGGACCTGTTCCTGCTTCCTTGCTCCTGGTAGAGCTCCAGGCCTGGGAGAGATGAGAAAATTAGCTTATTTCTTTCCCATTTGCCTCACTAGAGCATGCTGGCTGCAGCTGGGACAGCAGGGGACAAAAAGGACATAGTCAGTTTGGGAAGGGAAAGGCTACTTGAGAAGCTGCCACTGAATACTGAGCTTAGCAGAGCTCTGCAAGGAGCACTGTAGCTGAGGCTTTAGCACTGGTGACACAGTCGCACCCGGAAGGCCGTGTTGTGCTGGGTGCTGCACGAGCGCTTGCTCCCACAAGGCAATGTCATTATCAGGTGCCGGCTGCAAAGATGCATTAAAAACTGTGTAGAGATAAGGGCTGGTGGCCACTGCAGGCTGCCTGAGAAAGGACTGCATATAGCTACTCTGCCATCGAGCAGTGAAAAGTATGTGCCTTACTGGGTAGTGTTAATGGAGGGATCACCCTCTTTTACTTCCTGAAACATCTGATTTATAGACATATATATCCAAATCACTGCAGAGGCCTTGTGCAGCATGACAGTATTTATGGTGCAGTATATCTAATTCTTGTAATATATGCAAAGCTCTCAAAATGCTAGCTTTTTATTTCAGTCTGAGAAAGAGAGAAATATGTTCTCTCTGTACTGAAGACATCATTACTAGAGTTAATACTCTGAAATAGAAATGTTCTGTAGAACATTTCTATAGAAATGTTAATAGCAATGTGCCAGGTGTGTTTCTGTCCTGTGCTATGCTCCTAGGTATTCCTATTAGGGGAAAGGATGCTTCTCCAGCTCCTATGAGAGGTTTTCTACCCTTGGGCTCTACTGCTTGCGTGAGCACCACTGGAAAGTTAGCACCTCTGCAAAATGCTCCAGATGCATTGTCCTCTGTGTCAGTCTGCAGCAACTCACTGCACATTGCTATTTCTTCAAACATATCTTTAGAGCAGACAACAAAGGGAAATTATGAAAGCAAAATACCATGTTAGACTGGTCTACTGAGGTCCATGGTAGTACAAGTCAGGACTCAAAATGAGCTTTGATATCTGATGCATCTCACTGACCTTATATGAAATCTATAGCAAACCGTACAAGGATCTTCTTACATGACCTAAGAGCATGCACATACTCTCACTGGTTGTGGAGGAGCATGCCAACCTGAGCATAACTTTTCCAGCACTGTATCTTGGCAATAAGAAAAGAGGGCTGTAAGGGGCTGAGAGGGTAGAGAATTAAAGCAAAAGTGTCAGACAGTGATCTGATGAGGACAGGTAGTAAGAAGAATTTGGTTCCTGTCCAGAATCTTTTTCCAGGACTGCTGAGAGGGAAAAATTACAATAATCCTGGGCTCCCACATGTAGTGGCTGCCTGGGAGAAGGGAGGTAGGTCTAACTTTCTGGGTGAGGAATTTGGTGGTGAGAACTGGGGACTCCGAGAATAACTGGTAGATGGAGATGATGTTCCCTGGGTCAGGATGTCATGTGTGGCCAAGAGGGAAGAGGAGATGGCTGTGCAGAGGCCAGGAATCACAGAATCACAGTATGGTTGGGGTTGGAAGGGACCTCTGGAGATCATTTCGTCCAACCCCCTGCTCAAGAAAGAAGGCCTCTGGGTGAGCTGGGCCCAGGCTGCGCTGTTCCTTATGGCCACAGCAGGTGTCAGAAAGCCACAGAGACATGGGACGGGGTTTAGTTCACTGACTGAAAAATGTGAAAAGTGGTTGAGCTGACTCAATATGTCTATAGGAGAGAGCTGAGCTGCTCTTTAGGCTTTACTGATTGCATTAAGTAGGGGCTCAGTTCAATTCCCTAATGATACCTTCCAGTGTCATCTAAGATGCCTGGCCCACAGCTGTAGCTTCAGAAGGGCCTCTGTATCCTGCACCAGGTCTGCCAGCTGTATGTGATGCCTCTGGCACCCTTGGGCATTTTAAGCAGCACCTGACCCATACATATGGGCAAGCAAATCAACAGCTAGATCTCTACAGGCTACAGTGGGAGTTTAGTTACTCACCTGACATAATTTGTGAATTGAATCCCACACATAGAGGCGGTGCCCAGACTGACACCTGAGGGGTAATCTGGTGCTTCCTCTGGCCAAGGCAGGGTCACATCTACCTACAACAATTCTAACTCACATTTTCTAAGATTTTTAATAAGTCTTGATATTTCATTAAAACGACTCTGTAATATCCCTGGATGATCTATTGCAATGCTTCACTATCCTTACAGTTAGAAAGTTTGCCACATATCTACCCTAAAACTTTTTTTGGCTCACATTGAGTCTGCTCTCTTTCTCCACCATTGATTTTGCCATTTCTTTACAGGTCTCCCTTCAAGAGGGGGAACAAAGTATATTTTCCTTTAGTCCCTATAGGGGGAATTTGCTATTAAGGAAATATTTCTGGGGCATGGTTCTTGATAAGGCAGGCCCAAGAAGCTAGAGTCTCACACTTCTGAGGCAAGGAGTGTAAAAACAAGGTAAATATAACAAATATAGCCATCACCTGTACATTAAGTGTCCTGTCCAGAAGAGATTTGGAAGACTGGATGAAAGTGCCTCAGACCCTACATCGGTTCTCTATATTCTCAGTAGAGTTAGATGATCTGCATCTCCCTGGAGTTACCTTGTTCTGTACAGAAACAAAGGAGAGAAAGGAAAGTGTTTGAATTAAATGTCTCCATGTGGCTTCAGATACATGCTTACCTCTCTTCATCATTGTCTTAAATGTCCTGCAGAGCAACCCTCACCACGCAGCACCAGAGGTCAAGAGTGGCAGCACCCATACTGGGTTCTCAGATACAGTAGAGTCATCTCACCTGAAGGAAATGAAAATGAAATTGAATTTTGGCAGAAAATTCTAAGCTATGTTTGTTCAAGTACTATGAACTTGGTTCACCACAAAGTGCTACACACACGTGCTCATTTCTTTTAACTGCCTGTGGCAATCATCAGTCTGCTTGGTGTGGGAGATTCCTTTATTTGCATGAGTAAAAATGCTATTATCAGCCATAAAATTATTCAGCCCTTTTATTCATAGCTATAGTAGTTGAAGTGCTTCACTGATGTTCAAGGGTGTAATCAAGGACTTTGTGTGAAAACAGTGAATAAATATGTACTTTCATTACTCAGATGTAGTTTGTCTGTCAGCTCTGTGGTTACTGTCATTGCACATGTGGCCTCTGCAAAATCTTTCCCAAGACTCTTGAGCAGTAACAAATTCTGCAGCTCCTTATGTGCAAACAAACAATTTATTCATCCTCTCTTAATCTCTGACTGGAACTGTACAAAAACCAGGCAGTAGCAGATTTTGCTGTAACAGGAAATAACTTCAAAATCTTTAAAGAAAATCCCATATAATTTTCCAAGAGAAATCTTCCCTGTCTTTCAATGACTTCATCAAACTGTGACCAAACTCTGCCACCAGCCTCCAAAGAGTTTTTATGTGCTGATTTAGTAATCATGTTACAGCACAATACTGAAGACAGGCAGGATGGGTACTACGATCTGTATCATTATACCAAAAGACCATCTCAATTCCAACACATCTGCCGTCACCTTTGTTTTTCGTGATACTGGTTTAACTATGGGAAAAAATTTGAAGTGGGTCCTATGTTCCAGGCAAGAATGGAGCACTGTACATACAACTGTAAATGACAGAGTCCAAAAATGTATTCTGTTATGGCTCTACACTGATTTTAGGGGAATCAACCTTATATAACCTTATAATTAAAGGTTAAGGAACTGGAAATTCCTTGCTGGATTTTTTCGGATATGGTATATCAGTCTGGACACTTCTCTTCCTCTCCTGTCTTATTTAGTGTTATCAACCGGAAATTCTTTGGCAGCTATTTCTACATCATGTAGATAAGTTTTTTCTGACTTCTGGCTGGGATGACAGCACTGCTGCTCCATCTAGATTTGAAGTTCATTTTGATATGACTGTAGAGGAATTAAAAAAAAAAGATCTCAAGCTAAGGAATGATAAATGGTCAAGCCATAGGGATGAAATCCAAACTTCTAGAACTAATTAATTCATTTTCTTATCCTAACTCCCCTAATGACTATATTAACTGCAGCCCAATTGCTAGTGATTGGGACAAAGAGGTGATACGTTCTCAGAAGAGCTGAATGCCAAAACTGTCCCCGAATATTCTTGCTCAGGAGGCAGAGCTCTACAACTAAAAAGGGAAAAAAAGAAAGAAAGAAAGAAAGAAAGAAAGAAAGAAAAAGGCATTTTCAAGCTGCAGAAATATGAATTTTACCCGTGGTAGCTGATGACCTTACCTGTTAGCTCCAGCTCCTCTCAGCCTTTAAGGCATTAAAATGAGTTCAACCACACATGGCATTTGTATAAAATTTCCCACATAATAAATGTGCTGTCAAGCATTTTATTCAAGTTTCCATGTCTCTTTACAAAGCCATTCCCTGCCTGTAGAAAGCAGGATGTGTTCATCCAGATGTGTAAGTCATGCCTTGCAAACTTCACCTCTTTCTGCTTGTGCTGCTTCTCGGAGACTGCAAACACCCAGGCACTGAGGATTTACAGTTTGCTGGAACACCTTGAGTAACCTCCAGGACCACTTTCTTTCCCTCCCCCTCCTCTCTGGTCCACAGGAGAAAATTTGGGGACCTTAGGCTTATTTGCTGCCTCTGAAAAGTGAGGAAAAGTCAGAGATTTTGCTGTAAGAAACCCAGGGCAGAAAGGATTCAATCATAGTAACTAAACTTCACAGTTAAGCAGCCAGAAGTAGGTCAGGCCTTATACTACTTGCAGAATAATCTCCTAGAGATGGAAATTAAGGCTAATCATTGCTAGTTTTAAGGTTAATGTAGACAGCTATGCTGGGTTCTAGCTCGCTGGTTACTACTCGGAGATTTGTCTGATTTCTCCTGGTGATGCCTGCGTGCTCTCAGATATTATTCTAACAAGAAGCCCTACTAGGCACTTTTTTTTCCCTGTGCATTTCACTCGGGTATTTATTACAGAGACATGCACTACTTCTTTCTTTCTTAGTACTATCCAGAGGAGTCCCATGTACTCTGTATCTCTCTCCTAGGAAGCAGAAGTCTTGTTTTATATTTCACATGGGTGAACATCTAGCAGCCATGCAAAATCCATATTCAGGCTCAAAACTGATTTTATTTAAGACTCAATTTATCTTCATAAAAGAAGGTTTGTGGTCATACTTTCCTATTAGGCATACAATAAAACAGGAAGTATTTAATCCATTTAGGAACAGTCATATCCAAAGACACTAGCGGTAGAAAACTGGGAACCTTAAAACAGTGTGGATATTTACCCCCAAGAAATTAAATATCTAGCTGCAGTTCTGAGGCCAGTCTGCATAGTCTTATGTACAGCATTGGAGGCTTATGCATAGCATCAAAGTAACACGTGTATTAACACAGAACCATATTCAAAGTGCCTTCTAGAGGAGCTTAGGGTTAGGGCTGCAGTGCATTTTAATTCAGGAAAGAGGGGAGTGACGCAGGCTGTTGCCCAACCTTGACTCCTTGCACCCACAGTGGAAAGAAATAGTGATGCCAGTAAAACCGGGCACCTTGGCTGGCAGTCCCAGTGTGGCTCTTAGTTTTCAGAGACTGTGGGGATGCATCATTGCCATGCACCAGCAGATGTTGAGAACACAGCCTAGGCTTTCTGTGACACAGCTCACTCCGAACCAGATCACTCCTGTTCTTGCGGGGTGCTCTTGCCAGCCTTGGAAGACAGGCCTTTGACGAACCCGGCCTAAATGTTGGTGTGATTGTACTCAAAATGGAAGAAACGCAGTTGGTGTTGGTTTTGGTGTTACAAGGAGCTGGAGTTTTGTAATGTAGTAGTCACAAAATAAGAAAGCCGTAACTCCCAAGTGCAGCTGGCAGATGGGGTATTATTCTTTACAAATTGCTGTTATTCCAGTGTTGACACTAACTTTGTGCTTTGCTTTGATTCGTTATTTCTTTATCAGGTGTCACTGCCATGTGTGCTTAAATAAGATTCTAATTCCAGAAAGTTCATTTATATGGTATTCATATGGCAGAGACATCTTTCTCTTTCTTTTGTGAGCCTGTGTTCTGGTTTTGATTTAGTACATCAGGTCCCTTTAGTGCCAAGAAAACACTCTGCTTCTCTCTGGCTGATAAATTCTGATGATTGCTCTCGTTCTGTTTTCTTATGTGAGGAGACATTTTAATATTGCCTTCTCATCCATCAAACCTCTTCTTCATCTCAGAGACTCAAATGACTATCTATTTGGGAAGTGATTTCTTGTAAGTGTCATTTTCTAAAGGTGAACTCCTCCTGGCCACCACTTTTAATCATATTTTAATGGCAAAGGGCTTGCTGAGACATTATGTAATCAAAAGGACGGCTTTGCACATCCTCCCAAGGGATTTGCCACAGTTGGACTCAGCCTGCTTTCCCCCCTCTCCTCCCTTGTCTAGCAATCACAGGGAGGAAGGAAACAGGGCTCTTCAGTTCAAGCTGTATGTTTTTCAAGCTCGGAGTTGGCCACTCACCCAAAATGTAAAGTTGGAAAGAGTTCCTGTAATTTATTGTGAGTCTCATCTCAAGAAGAGACATGTGTATTTACATTCATAACCACCAAAAGGATTTGATTTCTTCCATTGCACCTGCAGTTCACAGAAAATAGCTATTTGTCCTCATGTCCAGGGGACAATAAGATTGCGATTGTTTTCTGCTGGCAAGAATCAAAGATCTTGCTTTTGTCAGTAGGTGTTTGTTATGCAGGGTCTGCTCCTCGGCAGCCAAAGCAGCGTTATAGGGATTCTTTGCACCTGGACCATGTCACAGGTGAACCATCAGCAGGCTCCAGTTTGAGAGCCTCAAGAGACCAGTGGCTCCAAACATTGCTGCTCTTAATAAATAAATGAAGAATAATGAAGCTAGGAGGAAAAACGAAGCCAGGCACAACAGGAGATGTGCTTCAGTACAGTTTGCTTCTGCACAGCGTCTCTTTTGCTTTTGTGATACTCCATTACGAGTGCCTCAAGCAAAGCATCCTTTGCGAATCTTTTTATTGTTTTCAAGCAAACAGTCAGTTTGGCACAGAAGACTGAGCTGGGACTGACTATTGACCAGCATTTACATGTAATATAACTGTTGGATAACGAATCCTTAAATATTACTGAAAGAAAACTACCTTTGTTTCTGAATCTTGGCACTTTTAATGAAGTTTGGTGTTGGAGGAAGGACACTTCACTCTTCTCCAGGCATTACTTTCCGACAGGAGATGGTGCTGAGAGCAGAGATACAGCTGAGCAGTGCATCACGTCTATCTCACCACCTCACAATTTGCTGATGGGGATTAATGTCACAGATGCATTTGAAATATTTTGCTGTTGCAGCTTTTGCTTTCTTTTGGTGGCTTCTTTCCAGCCCCACTCCAGCTGAAGCTCTAGACTTTCTTTCAGTCCTAACCCTAACCATGAGCTGAGCATTAGAGAAGGCCCCCAACACCTTGCCCACAATAAAAATTTCTTGCAGCTCCGACTGGAGCACTAGGCTTTCTTTTCTTTCAACCCTAACTTTAACACTAAACTTTACTGGGAACGAACTCTTGTCCGTTTTCCCCAGCCAGTGCCCACATAGACTATTTCTCACAGCCAATATTTCTGCAGCCTCTGCTTTCCTTTTGCAGCCCCTTTCTAGCCTCACCCCCGTGTGATCTCTAGGATTTCTTTCTTTCAACCCTCATCCCAAGCATGGGCTGAGAACTAGACAACATGCCCCAAGACTTACATTAGGCTAAAATTTGTCTCCTTCCCTTCCTCTACAGATAAGGCTGGCTTTAGGGTTAGGGAAAAAGGTTAGGACTAGGGGTAGAATTAGGATGGGGGCTTGGGTTAGAGTTGTCAGAAAGAGAAAGCTCTTGCCTTGCCCAGGGAGCTACAGTTTTTGAAGGCTCCCTGCTGGTTTTGTAGCTCCCAGGATCCCCTGGGAAACCCATTTCTGTTCCGCAGTAAGGAGATGATTATTTCATAAAGAAATGAAGTAGTGCATTCCCGTAAAAAATAACTTATTTCCTGGTTTTGCTCCAAATTTAGATGAAACAGAGACAGATTTATCATGCCTCCTCATAAGACTTCATCTTAATCAAGCAAATGTTGGTTACTTCGCACGAAGCCATTTTTCTTTCTGCAGGTTCCCATTTCTGGCCCCAGGTGTGGAGAGCTGCACAGGACCTGGACTGGGAGTTTATCCACAACAGCAGCAAGGTCAGTGAAGCAACTCAGTGCTCTGGCTCTGGGGGGCAGCTTTGTATGCTGTTTTGCTGGAGCAAAATTCTTGGCCAAATGCTTACAAGAATGATATTCCAAATACAGCAGCAATTGAGATGCCTATGAAGCAGCCTCTTTGAGGAATAAAGGTTTCTCTCATCCTATCTCACCCCCCCCATCTTTGGCCATGAGGGCTGAGATAACAGCAGACAGAAGCAAACAGGAGACTGCATTAACACGATCGCAGCAGCCTCCTCTTGCCCCTACAAATTGCAGAAAGGAAACCCCAAGTCGAGAGGGTTGGATTTTGTTGAATCATTTCCCAGTGGTCTCGTACACCTTCCCTTCATTTACCATCGGGCCATCATTTTCTCCCCTCTGCACTGAGGAGCGAGCACATAGCTCTGAATCTAGGATGATGAAGCACTGTAGACAGTGTTGAAAATGAAGTTACTGCCATGTTACATCTGTTTTGCCTTGTTCCCGCAGGCCAGTGGACTCCCGCTGCGTTTCGCGAGCAGGGTCCTTGGTTTTGTTTTTTTGTTGTTCTCATAATACCACATACGAGCTCTTTGGTAAATTGCCACTGTGAATTTTACATCACCGTTTTTCAATACTTCAGTTCTGAAGTACCCTAAAACCTAGAATAACAGCATAATGGGAATTTGGAGAGCAGTGACATACAAGCGGTAGGAGTCCATGAAACGCAATTACAACACTGAGCTAATCAGTGCAGCATTCGGCTGACTACGTTCTCACCTTTTAGCTGCCAGTAAAAAACTTCACGTAAGAAAAATTAAGAATGATGCAAATGCAGGGAAAAGGCAAGGCGAATTCCTCTCTTTCAGCGGACGGTGGGTCAGTCCTGCTCTGCTGATTGAGGCCGGACTATTACGGCACGCTGAGTTCTCCAGGTCGGGCCTTTGAAAGGCACGGGTAGCCGAGGTGCAGCTCCCGTATCGGTGGGCTTCCGGAGGCGAGTGAAAGGGATTTGGGAAGGGAGGAGTTTCTTTCGGGAAAGGGGAGCTGTGACGCTGGCAGGCCGGCTGCTATGCCGGGAGAGGAGTTTTAACCTCCGACGGAGGCCAAGCTGGGCGGCTGTTTGGCCCTTTCATTGACCCTGCATCGACAAACAGCTCCTCCTCCGGCGCCGCCGTTCGCGACTCCTTACAATCTTCTTGGAGAGGGTGTCATCGCTTCGTACACAGGCAGCCACTTGTGTATTATTTCTGACTGTCTGTGCACAGAGAAACACTCAAAATGCAAAGACCACTCATGGTTTTTGATCACAGATTCTCTGCTCAGCAAGTGAGGTGGCCCATGCAAAATAGTCCTCCGGAAAAGGTCCTCATCCTCCATTGGAGGCAGTTCCTAACTCCTGTTAATAGAGGACTCTCTCTTAAAAAAAGTCAGTTAAGAAAGGCTGAATCTGATCATCTGGTCCTTAGCTCAAACTTGAGGTCTGGCTTGTTATATCTGAATTTGAAAGATATGTGGCTGTCCAGAGCCTGAAAGCATGCAAACATTAATGTCTCCTGACCAACTTACTTTTGCTGGTCTTTTACGGAAGATGAAAACTGATGAGTCCACTGACACCAGCTTCACCAGCTTTCTGGACTGCTGGAAACCCCAGCTTCTTGTGACCCCAGCGCAGCAGCAGACCCCGCTAAGGAACCCGCCTGAGGGCTGCCTCCATCCGCTGCTTTGTGAGAACCACGTCCGGGCTGACTGCGAACTCTGGAGCAGTAATTTCTCATTTGGGAAGTCTTAGATTTATCCGGTTATTTTCTTGCTTTAAAAGAAAAAACCAATACATATTCATAGTTTGACCCCCATTAAAAATGGATGCCACATTTCTCCAGGAGAACGTTAATGTCATCAGTTTTTCAGCTTTCCTCCTGTATTTACGACATGTCACGTCCCTTCGTATTTAGCGTGTGCTGAGGGACTACTGGAAATTCAGTGGCTGCCTGTCGCGGTTATTTATACGGATTTATAGATCACCCATTTTGACAAGCTCGTCGTGAAGCTTTAATACGCCCTAATGGCTTTATTGGTTATTAATAGTAGTGCCCGGGCCGCGTTCCCGGTCCCAGGCTCGCTGTGGGCCGCTCGGCTTGGCACCCCCGGGCTGCCCTTTGCTCCGGGCGCCTTCGCCGCGGCGAGCAGCCCGTCGGCTGAGTAACGAGCGGGACGAGCAAGATGTCCGAGGGGCAACGCCGCGGGGCGCCCGCTAGCTCCCGCGCGGCGCCGGGAGGCAAGCGATAAGGAGGAGGAAGGTTAGCCCTCCGCCTGGTTAGCACAGACGAATGCAGTAACAAAACCGAGACTATTATGGAGAATATAGAGGTGAAAAGTAATGCGTATCACAGGGCTTTTTTTTTTTTTTTATGGCAAGCGATGTTGAATTTTATAATGAGGGCAGAGTTCGCTGGCAGCCGTTGCCTGGGAAAGCGCCCATGGATGGCTATTTTTTCTTCCCTTTCTTGCCAGGAAGCTCTTTGAAGTATCTATTTTCCACAGGAAAAAATCTCTTCAAAAGCACGCCACCCCAGGCACCGTGGACCAGGAATGCTTCAGCAGGACATTGCTGTAGAGAAAAGAACCATGCTGAACTGTAACATGACAGTTGTATTTTTGGCGCATAAGCTCTTACACACCCGTATGCTAATGGATGGACGGTGGTACATTCTGGGGTATTGTGCGTCCAAAAGCACACAGGCCTAATTTCCCAAACAAAATTTCCCAAAATTTTCTATTTTCCCAAACTACAGCTGTTTTGAGTGTTTCCTCCCTTACTGCTGTGAGCTGCCCTTGGCATGGTGGTTTATTTTTTATGGTTGCTTGCGATCGAGAGGATAGCCCCAGGAGCAGGTTGCTTCAGCATTGAGGTGCATGGCCAAGCTGTTGCATAAAGCTGGGAAAACACTGGGTGAAAATTTGTCCTCCAAATGCATCTGCAAGCAGTTTGGGCTCCTTGGCGCAGCGCCGCTCTCTCCAGCGAGCCGCTGCCGACGGCAGCAGAGCGCTCCGTGCTTTCACAGCCTTTCTGGAAAGGTTCCTCCTTCCTGATATTTCACTCAGCAGCACTGAGCCCCTTCAAAGGAATAAAATTATGTGTTCATTTGTGTCTTGGTCTGCTGAGTTTCCCCAAGAGCATTAGTTCATATATTTCTCTTGCCTTGAATAAAATGATGAGAAATGGATAGTGTTTGTACTCTCTCTTTCTCGTCTTCTTTCTCTACCCCCACCCCCAACATCCAAGTATACATTTTTAAACAGAGAGCTTCAAATTTAAGTTATGGCCCAGGAAAAAACAACCACAGGATTTTTTTCTCTCTCTCAAATTCAGTTTTCTAAGTGAATTCAGCAGAGTTACCACTTTTGATGATGAGATGTGACCCGTTTTAATCACTGCTGTCCACTGTCAGGTATGTCAGGCAATTTAGCTTCAGGTGCATAATGGCAAATTATTATAGAGATAGAATCATTTTAAGTTTCTAGACAGTGGGAGCATTCCCAGAATCCATTACTGCCTGATTAAATTACCCAGATTTCTGTGTGTGAAGGTTTTGTACAGCAGCATGTAATCCACGAGAGTAACTAATCATATCATATTGATTTAGATGCTGCTAGAATGGGAAATCTAATTGTAATACCGTGAAAGCTTCTCGGGGAATCTGCACTAATGATTGCATTTGTAATCCCATTTGCAGGTGAAAGTTCTAAAACGCAGCCGTGCGGTGAATAGCAACGATGTCGCTCTGGGGAGAGCACAGCAAATCAAGTTGCAAAGGATGAGGCTGGCCGAGGTTATCCTGGCCACTTACTGAAGCCGCAGGTTTCCATCATTCCCGTTTTCTCCATTGATGCTTCCTGTGACACATGCAGAAAAGAAACGGGTGAAAGTTGCATGTGAATGTGAGGAGGGTAACAGCATTCGACCTTCAGTCTTGTTCAACTTCAGCATTCATCGTGGGAGCAGTCGCGGCGCTTTGATATCTGTCTCGGTTTAGCCAACACTAGCTCCTCTGCTCCCTCTGTTCTTTGTGTCTGAGAACAAATACACTTGAAAAATACTTTTTGATCAGGGAAACGCAATGCTCACCTGATTTTCATTCAAAGGCTTTGTTGTTATTTTGTTCTTTAAATACAAATTTCTGCAGTTCTTCTTTTGTGTTTGGTGATTGCCAGCACCTCGATCTGCCTTGACCTTTTATGTTTGCTCTCTGGTAATGTTATCCATTCTTTTTTCTCTTACTGGAATATGAGCTATTAATATGTGAATTATATGAATTGCTCTTTATCTTTCTTCTTTGTGGTACTGTGGTGAGTAGCCTGCAGAACTGTATAAATATATATAAAAAAAACATAAAGCGACAAATTGTTTAGCTCCCTTACTGTCATGAGATATTTTTTGTAATTGTTATTTTTTACTCTTCTGACTTGCTTATAAAGAAATATAAAAAAATCATAGCAAGCTGACCTGGTGAGCTAGGAAACGATTTCAGGGGAGAGAAGACACAAGTGACCACAGGCCGTCTTTGGTGTGGGTTTGGAGTACTGGCAGATGACTCTACCTGCAGCCAGCGCCAGCTGCAAGACCCCACACAGCCCTCGGGCAGGCAGGACCTGCACAGTCCCTCTCGAGATTGCTTTACCTCTATCGACATCTAACGCGAGGTTGAGGTTTTACCTTTGCCTGCTCTCACCAACTCTGCTACTTCCCTATCGGCTGGCAGGCTGTAATCCGAATTATCCTCTTTGTGATTTGATTTTCACCCCTCTCGGTCTTTGGTCTGCAATAGGCGTCTCGTGTTTGCTTTCTAGAGCAGGTCTGAGGAGCGACGTGCTCGGGAGGGAGGCGACGCAGCCCACGGACGGGCGTGATCCCGAGCGTGCATCCTGCGCTGGGCGCTGCGAGCCCGGGAGCTCCGGCAGCGCTTCTCCGTGCTAACTTCATCTCGCGAAGGGGGAGTAGGAGCTCCTTGTGTATCCACAGAGCACCAAGTCTGCACACAGCAGCAGGTCTGTCCGTGCAAGGTTCCCCCACGGTGAAGGCGCTCGAGTTTTGCTGGCAGCCTGTGCTAGCGCAGCTGCGTGACTTTCAGCCGCAGCCACGCCATACCCTGCACAGCTACCGCACCTCTGACCTTACAAAATCCTACGCTGCTGTAGTAATCTCTAGCCTATAAATAGGAGGTTTGTGTTTAACAGTGTAAGTGGCAACAAATAACTGAGATTAAGGGCAAACAAAACATTTATACGTGTATGTTTAAATTGTTTGTAAATACAGAAAAATTGTAATTGGGCATGCACGGCCCACCCCTGCTGGTGCTTTCAGAGCCATCACCATTTCCCTCTTACACTGCCCAACTTGTGCCAGGGAGAGGCTTGAAACTGTCCTCTCCTCATCGAAAAGTTGCTTCCAGGCTGGTGAGGTGAGGGACTAAAAATCAGAATTCCCCGAGGAGGGATGTTGGTGCAGCTCGAGGGAGGGCAGCCTCCTGGGGCACGTGCGTCCCCTCACCTGCGGGGCAGCGCAGTACCTGCACGAAAAGCAGCCAAAGCGGGCCAGGTTTGCCCCATAAGCCAAACGGCAGCTTTCACAGCAAGATTGAAGCTCCCCAGCTGCAAGGAGCAACATCTGCCCCTGCCTTGGGGAGTTTTCGTCCCAGATAAGACTGCTCCAAACCCATGTTTTTGAAGGGAGTTCTGGGTGAGGACTGGGGTTTCAGCAGCAGTCTGAAAAAAAAAATTATTAAAAAAAATCAAAAGGGGAAGAAATCCTATAAACAAGAACTGCTGAGTTTTGCACAGTTCTATTTTATCATAACCGAAGCCGTAATGGGCAATCGTACTGCACAGGGGTTGTGGGCACCGGGTGCTGTGAGACATCCCGGTGCGCATGATTGCTCAGCAGAGACAACCGTTTCCACCATTTGCTGGAGTTCCTGCTGTGGTACTTCGCATACAAACAGGATTACTGCCATTTTATGTTCAACTTGGTTTTTGTTTTTTTGAAAAAGGGGAGGTGGGGGGTTTTGCAGTTATGCACTTCCCTGTAATTAATCTGTATCACAGATATATGCTTTCTTGACCTGTATTTCTGTTTCCTAACATATGCAATTTTTGTATCTCAGTCAAGACATTACCTCCCCTCAACAAAAGAATTATTTCTATAATCAGATTAGTGCTGAATTTATACTGTGTCTGAAGTACAGCTTTACTCACTTTGTTATTCAGTTTGCTATAAATGCTGGGAATAAATTCCGAGAGAAAGAATAAAGCAATTTCTTTTTTACTGCCCTAGTACATATTTCTACTTATTTGCTATGTATCTTTACAACACTAACTGTAGTTGTTCAGAAAAGATCAAAAATGATGTTTAGCAAGATCATAGGATCTTTATGAATGCTAAGGCAACATCTTTAAACAATTTTCTTGGTAGAAGACTCCTTAAGTTTCATGTCAACTTTCTTCCAAGATAAGCTGGGAGAGTCTGGGGTTGGGTTTTTGGACCCAAAATGCATATTGGTCTGGAAGTTATGACAATGAGCAAATTACCTCTGCGTTAATAACAGTACTGGCTTATTCATCCACCTTATATATTAATCCAACATAGTTCACAACTTTTTGGTGTGAACTTCTAAGTAGGTGGAATATGTTGAAAAGCGTCCAGTTTAGATGGTTGTGTCTATGGGTTCTGCAAACAGTGGTTGCTGTGAGTGATACTGTTAGAGTTAAAAAAAGTCTGGTGTTTTGGGACGCTTATAAGGCAGCTATGCCAGATATGAAATACAGATATGAGTATCAACTCAGAAGATACATAAACAATAACAAACAATAGCATAATTCTTACAAATCCTGAGAGGCTTCTTTATTTCAGAATTTAGAAGAAGATTGTTTCTTGAGTGTTAATGAAATAGTTAATAAAGGTAGAGCTGCAAGTTGCCAAGTAACTTATTTTGCATTCAGAAATAGGTTGCTCTGAATTGAATTACACAGCTGCCTAAGTGCTTCCCAACATTTGATGGCACATTCTTAAAAATATAGATGAGTGTGCACATGACCGCGGCCTCACCATACCACACTGCAGAAGGCGAAGGCTCTACACGATGGGTCAAGGTTGACCTTGGAGGAATACACCGTGTAGTCAGTCGGGGTAGGGTGCTCTGTCAGCCTGCACGCAGACGAGCACCACGTGCAAGAAGGCATCTCACGGTGCCCGAGCACCCCAGCACGTGCCTGCCTGATGGCGAGGGGAGCGCAGGCTGCAGGAGCTGCAGCTTTCCCCTGGGTCTGACCCAACGTTGCTGTGGATCGGTAACAGAGTTCGGAGCTCAGCCACTTCTCAGAAACCTACTGCGCTGCCAGCAGGCAAATACAGGCCACACTAACCTCTCCGCTCACTGCATCAGCATCGCCACTGGAAGGACAGTGGTGCCAGCTGGCTGTAAGAGCAGGGGCTGATTTTGCTGGCAAAGAAGCTGTAGGCATCTGTTTAAGTGTACATTTACTATGAACGCTGGGTGAAGATTATGGGATTGCTTTGGTGATAATTATTTAACTTGTTTTGTGTGTGTGTTTTATCATATGGCAGCATTTTTGCATGGGAGTATATGAAAACAATACCCTTGGTATTATTTTTTCCTAAATTCACAGTTTTTAAGGTCTGGCAAACTTCTTTCTTACAAATTTCCATCAAAAGCAATAGTCAGGCTTTCAATATATACCTAGTTCTACAGTATGCACCTGTTAACCAATACTTCTGAGTTACAAGGAAAAATGTATTGCATAGTCTGTTCCTCCTGCTTTCTGGTAACAACATAAAGATCAGCCTGGAACTGAAATAACCTCCTTAAAAAAAGAAGTGCACTGTGAATGCTGGGAATCATGTGGGAAATATAATTTGTTGGGAAATAACCAGTGGGCAGTTTGCTGCCCTAAAAATGTGTCAACAGTGCTGATATTTCTTCCTGACCAGCGATGCATTGAATGGCAGCAGTTTAGCTGTCTTTGGGGGCCAACTCCTCCACTATTGCAGGTGGTTATACTCATTGAATTCAGCTTTTGTTCAACACAAAATCCTCCAAGAAAACCTTCAAGCTGGAATCTGTGTAGAGAAACCTCACCGTGTGGATCAGCCCCAAGGAGCTGGCAGCTCCATGTGGGTCACCGCCAGCGACATCTCACCAGGCTGCAGAGAGGTGCCCCAGTGGCGCTGGGTGTCTTCTCCCCCCGGGCTCCTGCGTGGACACAGCCACGCCGCGACTCCTCCAGGGCAGGGGCGCATATGTCCCCCAGAGCTTAATGTATCGTTCCCTCGCACCGCACAAAAGCATTGTATAAAAAGTATGTTTCCAGTCGTTCTCCTGGTCTAGTTTAGTTTTCAGTGTCTTGAGGGATGATGTTGCCAGTGCTGCCTCCGGGAGACTCCCTTTGGGAGACTAACAATCAAATCAAATTTCAGTTACAGGAGGTTCTCCTTCAGTGTCTCCGAGTTTTCCTGTCCTTAATGTTCTCATTAATATCACTCCTAATAATATCTCTGTGTGTAAATAATTCCGCTTTCTCCTTTCTTTTTGCACCCATCATCAGGGATTTACGGAGAGTAAAAGAAGTAAGCCATGCACTGAGAATATTGTAAAATGGATAAAAACACACTATGAAAAAATACCACATTATACTGACATAATCCAGAGCCCACTGCTCACCCAGATAGCTCAAATCCTCGTGCCCTTGCTGAGCCAGAGCGCCCACAGCCGCACGGACGGTAACACATCTTTTTAGGCATACGGGACAGGACGCATTGCTCTCCAGTTGAGAGGTGTTGCTATTAAAGTGCTAGAGCAATTTGAGGCCCTACAGCACCCCTTTGGGGGCAGCGGGGAGCTTGAATTATGATTAGATTTGTAAGTAACACTAAATAGTCTGTCCTTGATTCACCCATTCAGTAATGTCAAGGGAAAAATATATGCTTGCACATGTCTTCGTATTGAATGGACTGAGCAGGAGCAACCCACACCTCTTAGCTGGTTTAGGACATTTGCAGATATCCACCCTTGAATAGTGAAGATTCGTATGTATCAACACTGTCAGGCAGTAAAATTACTCTGTAAAGTAACATCTAGAAAGCAAATATTCTTCATAATACTTTCCTGGTCCCTGTTTTATAAGATCTTTACAGTGAAATTGAAGTCCTAATAAAAATAACATCTTTCTTTTCCCTCCCATCTGAAGATCTCAAAGCTGTAACACTCACACAGACATTTAGCATCTTGATGTCAAAAATATTGTCACCTCTGTTGTAGAAATGGTGAAACTGTGGCCCAAAGTTGCTGCTAAAAATCTGCCATTGGTCACACATGGAACAAATCCAAAACGTAACGCTAAGAACTGAGTTTCCCTTAGCTGAAGAACATCCTCCCTCTCTGCACAGCGAGGGAATGCATCGAATTCCTACTATTTAGTGTCAGCTTTAGTGGAGTTGCTGGCACAACTCTTTACAGTTGAGAAGCCCAGAGAATAGTAATTGGTGGTGAGAAAACTGCATTGCTCAGGTAGCCGCAACGTGGCTCCTTTCCCGGAGCCTGGCCCTCCCGAGAGGCTGCCGGCACCCACCGGGGACCTGGGCATTTCCAGCCTACTGCAAACCTCTGTGCTGCGCCCACGGCGTCGGGGAGGGCAAAGGTGGCTGGTCACCGCACGGGTGGTGGCACGCAGGTCACACTAGTCCTGCAGACAGACTCTGCTGGCTGCCGTGTTTGTTTCAGAGGGTTATTTTTATTTTTTTCCCTCTAGAAGAGGACAAGGTTGACAGCCGTGACACAGAGTCTCTTCCCCGGGCTACTCCTCCAGAGCCGCTTTTCTCAGCTGCAATCTCAAGTCATTTTAAATAACTCCTCAGCAGCTCTAGCACACAGTAATGTGATTAGGGCACTGACTTATCTGACTATATTGCTTCATATTGCATTTTAGACGGTAAATGCATTCCTTCTCTTGGAGCCACCTATCTTAGCTGCCCCAGGTGCTGAAGAATTTTATAGCAGCATATGAATTTATCACTGTGCCCCTATGGCAACAACTGCACTTGTATTCACCCTCTCTCGTACCACTAACAAAAAGCATACTTGATGATTTGCACAAGATAAGCATCAGTTTGTGGGAGGATTTATTGTTCCAGCCATAGAAATGACTCCCCTGATACCTACACCCAATTTTAAAAGTGTGCTGAAGTTACCACCAGTGACCAAGGAAATACAGCATGGTGGGAGCGCGCGCCTAGTAGGCAGTGATGGCAGATGAGACTGGCCATCACCCCAGTTACAGAAGATTTCCAGCTTTCAGTGCAAGTAATATGGGTGGAGAATAAAACAATTAAGCAAGACATTCTGTTTCCCACTACAGACAATATTTTCACAGACCATAAAACCTCTGTGCTTAGCAGCTGCTGCAAAGCAACAGTCCTCTTCCTTATTTAGTACCTTTAGCATTGACAGTTTAAACTCCTAATCATTTTAAAAGTAACTTTAAGCAAATCTCTCAGAGAGCAGATGGAGCCTTGTGTCCTTATAAAGAAGGACAGCCTTAATGCAGAAGAATAGTCCTTGAACTGGTGCCTATGGAGCTCAGGTGATTTTGCTCTTGGCCAGGGTTAGTGGGGAAAAATCCCGTCCCCTCTGGAAAGCTTTGATTGGGGAGTATTCTTCTTTTCAATGCATGTGATCAATTAATCAAGGAGAAACATTACTAAGAAAATAAATGCCAGAGAAATGAGATTACTAAAACAGTTGTAATTCAACACCATCTTCTCTTGAGGCAATTTGACCCTTTGCACTGATTTAATTTGCTTTTGGAGGCCTTGGTTCATGAAAAGAAAAGCTCTTCCATTGACCATTCTCCTGTTAATGAGAGTACACTCTAAAATATGCAACTCTATATGTTAAAATAATGATTCTAATCCTGACAGAGCTGGTTATATTTCTCCAGTAGCCTTACCCTCCAACAACAATTATGAGCACCAGAATGTAAACAAGAACTAGGCAGCTGGGTGCTAGAGAGACGCATTTCATGTCAGCTGAGTTTTCTCAAGGTTGTATGATGCTGATAACCAACTGGATAATATATGTGTAGACATTATGGGAATGAAGGTGTATTTCCAAATTCATTGCCAAATGTCATTTTCACGGCACATCATAGTGAACAGGACAGAGCAGTACCGTGCAGTGTGAGATGAAGTTGTGTGAAAGCCTGACAATGCAAAGACTGCCTTCTCTGTCAGGGTGGTGTCACTCTGTGAAGGAAATCCAATCCTCAGATACTAAATGCCTGTCACATCAATTGATTTAATAATTATTTCTAATGGAAAAGGGAAATCAGTTCATAAAATCATATAATATTGAATAATTCAGGGGAAGGTTCTTCTGCAGGTCTCTGATCTCAGAGCATGACAAGTATGGAAGCAGAGCAGGAGCTCGCTGCCTTGCCCCGCTGAGTTTTGAACATCTCCAGGGATGGAGACTCCACAACTACTTTGGGCATCCTGTTCCAGTGTACAACTGCTCTCACTGTAAATTTCTTTTTCTTTATTCAAATTATTTTCCTTTCCTTGTCCTTTCATTCTATGTCTCTGAGAGGAGTCTGGATTTGTCTTCTCTGAGGTGGTGGAAGACAGTACTTCCACTTCAAGAAGGAGTAAACACCAGTTCAATCCCTTTTAGCCTAATCTACCCAGCTTCATCAGCCTTCTCTCATACATCATACACTCCAGCCCTTAACCATCTCAATGGCTCTGTGCTGGACTTGCTCCAGTTTATCAAAATTTCTCCTACAATGAGGTAGGAGATGAGAATTGGATAGAACATTCCAGATGTGACCTCATTGCTCTTAAGTAGAGGGAAATACTCACTTCCTTCAACCTGCTGGCTACACTGGTGCTAACGCAGCCCAGTTGGCTCTCCTTGCCTGCTGACTCGCTAAGACCTGCTGTTCACCAACACCCCCTGGTCTTTTGCTGCAGAGCTCTGCCTGCTCAGTCAGTTTCCCACCTGCAGGGTTTCATGGGATTATTTAATCCCAGGCCTTTGCACTTGTCTGTGCTAAACTTCCTGAGTTCCTGTTGGTCCAGTCCCCTTATTCACAGAGCTAGACATTTCAGCACGGAGGCAATCAGGTTGGTCAGGAATGATTTGCCCTTCTTCCATCCCCTTCTGCTTTCTTTATCTTTCAGTCCCTAGAAAATCTCTACAGGACATCACACATATCTCCAGCCAATGTGGGAGACGTGTCTCTCTCTTCTCCAAAGAGAAAGATATGCAGAGGCACTAATCTCTGCCATGATCCTCAAAAGACTTCCACCAGGTGAAGATTTTTCACTTTAGTGAGGAAACAGAAAAGGATCCGGTACCTCCCTTCCTCCCAGAGGGCAGCAATGGCTCAGAGCTAACATTTAGCTGTAATATTCAGGCTTTGCTATCCCAGATTTTGGGGTTCCTCATGAGAGAGGTATCCGATTCACACAAGGCTTTGCTTTCGCTTCATGGATCCAGTCTAGGCCTGAGAAGCATTCTTCATTAAAGGCAATACCAGGATAGGTGCCAAATCCTAAGGTCTCTATATACCAAGGACGAGGAGTATTCTTGTTACCCCTGTCACTGTTATTTACCTAGTTGTGTTATCGCAGACCCAGGTTCCTAACGGCTGGAAAATGCAGAAATACTCAGATAAAAGCATGGCCTCCTCCTTACAGCACTCACCTCCCGAGCAGCCGTGCTGCTTCCTGCCAGGTGACTGCCGGGTGCAGCTCTGTGTATATGTGAGAAGTCTGGGCATTTTTCTTTTACAGAGTTTAGAAGATTTGCTGCAGTAAAGAACTTTATGGCTTTTTTTCTTTATGAGTCCTTTCTCGACTTCCCACCCTTTGAGATGGAGAACTGCCTCAGCAGGATTATTCGGATAGCACCTCAGCCCCAGTGGGTGCTGACTAAGACCAGTAATCTGTGTGTATGTGTGTGTGTGTGTGGGGGGGGGTTCAGCCTCCCTTACCTCTCTGTGCCAAGCAGGACCTTTGCCCTCTTAGCAATAGAGAGAGGGGAAGGAGGCAAATTGCAAGGTTCAGACCTTCCGGCTCCATTTCATATAAAGGTCTGGGTAGGATTTGTCATTTGCACACATTATTCATATTCTCATTCTTTCTCTTATATCTGAGGATATTCCAGGGTGCTTTTGGCAGGACTGTTCATCAGACTTTATTAAGGTGCTTCTGAATAAGGGTGTTCTAAGCTGCAGAGGTGGTGCAGAAATATTCACTCATTTTATTTATATGATTAGCACACAGGCGGGAGCCAGGCAGTGCAAAGTATAAGCTCAGGCCTTCTCTCAGCAGAGATAAGCACCTACTAAAAGCAAGGTTAAATCCAACCCACCCAAGAAAGCAGAGCAGCAAGTCTGGAGACACAGAAAGCGCAGACATTTCAGAAAGATGGTGCTATTATTGTGTATTGATCACAGCTATCATTAACCGTAAAGAGCAGAGAATACTACAATGATGGATTGCATTGGGGCAATTAAGTCACAGAAAGCTAGTCAGGATAAAAGAGCTTTGTAAGGATCAGGGAAGCTAGGCAGGGAGGAGACATAATATTTTAGTCCTGTCTCCATAGGACTGTCCCCTGCAAAATATCCTCTCCACTGCCTCTAAGAATTGGAAGTAGAAATCGAGTAGAGAGAAACTGGATTTCAGGGTGGCAGCATTAACAAAAATGAATCTGGCCAAACTGGTGTAGAGGAGGAAGACAGCTACAAAAAAACCCAACACAATCCTTTTTTAAAAGGATAGCTTAGTTTGGTACAAGGGAATGACGCAAAACTAGAGGGGCACCCCTTATTTCCTCAGGTTCCTCCTTGTTAAGATTTATCATTCCAGCCCTGTGGCTCACCTTGGATGTACAATCGCCTGCTCTTCCGCTAGGTTATAAAAGCTTCCTCTTCCTTTTAAGAAACATAGCATTTGCCTGGGTCTCCTTAAATCCCAACACAATCCATGCTGTTCGACTCTCCAGCAGACCACCCTGGTGGGGATGTGCCTTTGACAACCTGCTGTCCGACGAATTTCCCTGCGGGCAAATTCTCTTTTTAAAATTCCTGACAGAAATGTCTTCTGAAAGCTTTCATTTTATAAGCATCTTTCATTTCCTCCCATGCTGAAACCTTATGAAAACTGGATTACTTTCCCCCGGATGCCTCGGATGGGTGTTCCTGCACCCCTAAAAGGGACGCAGGTTTTCCAGACAGGTTAAAGGAGTAATTAAATTCAACAGGCATTCAGTAAACACGTCTGAACATCTACTGTGCATGACATCTTGAAATAGCTGGAGTAAACTCTAATGTTAATTAGGAATTACGTACATGTCCAAAAAATATGTAAATAAAGTACAACAAGCTAAGAATGCTAAAGATCACAAAGACTGAAGGTTCTCAGCAATGCCTAATTAAAGGCACTGCCAGTGTAACTAATTAGTGAATCTTCCTTTTCAAGACGATCCTTCTAATCGACAGTGCTCTAAAATGTGAGCTTTTCATATTTACTGGAGGTCAGGCACCTAAAACCCTGCTCTGTTTGGAGAATGAAACAGGTGAAACTTGCCCCTTGATGGCCGCTGGGAGCAGGGCTTCGGGGGGCCCAGCCACCCATGAGAGCAGGGAGCTAGCTGTCACCTGTATGGATGGTGAGCTAAAATGGGATGTCCAGCTGCTTCAAAAAAATAACAAACCTGGTGTAATTTCTGTCCTAAGCACAAGCTTTTAAGAAGCTTAAATGTTTTTTTTTGCCCTTTCTATTTCTCTGGGATTTTGAATTTTAAAAAAATAGTCTAATATAAACAGCGTAGAGCTGGAGAAAATATGCTTATAAAGTAAGGTCAGCAATTCCCTGGAGCGCAGCAGAGGGACCTGTAGGTTGAAGACACCACACCGCCTCTGGGCGGATTCATTGTTTCCCAGATGAATCGAAGCTGCCAAAGCAGGAGGCAGCTTAGAGGGTTCCCATGAAGACTCTCAGTTACAAAGAAAAACCATTGCATATTACATGCTGGCCATGATTACAGGAACAGGAATGATTTTGAAGGCATCTCCCCTACAAGCGGTTCCTGCAGAGCCTTGTGTCAACTGAGCCAGCATGAAGGATATCTCAGGGGAGGGCAACGCTTCCAAGTGAGATTCATTTTGTCTGTTTTAAAAAGGATGGACAGAACTGTCCATCTATGGTCCTGGCAGATGCATGCACACACATATGAAAGTATATATGCATATGAGCGATATGCATCACCCCTTTGATGAAATGAGAGAAAAGGCACAGATACTTCTCCCCGTTCCCTTGCCGGCTGAGGATTTGTACCCATTGCAGTAGAGGAGGAAAGGAGAGGTGCTGCAAGCACACAGGGATGTAATAGAGCGAGCCAAAGCATATAGCTATTTCCTGCAAGGAATGCTAGCTACTGAAAGCTGTCTGGAGGCTACTTTAGAGGGAAAATTCTTCCTTTATTTTTTTTTGCCTTATCTTTTTTCATCAGGGAACGGGAGAGTTGATGTTCTAAATTTGTTTGTTATATACAAACGCTAGTGCTAAGATCTGTGTTCAGTCTACTGTACTAGAAGCTTGCGGTAAAATGAGTTTGTTAAATGTCTTTGTCTGCAGCTTTGCCAGTAAGTGGTGCTAGTTGCACAGTTTTGTAGTCCTGCCATGCAAATTAATGTTAGGGCTACGACGGATCCCGTTTTAAAGGGTTATGTTCTTTGATGAAAATATGCAAATATAAACTGTTTGAACAACACAACTTGGGAAATCATCCTCTGATCATTTTAGGGCTGTGCTAGGCATGTTTGACCGAACAGTCTCTTGAATGATCTCTAATTCCTCAGTCAGTCATTTTTACCCTTACTGGCCACAGCCTGTGCACCGGCTCTGGACATGAAGGGCTCACATTTGCACCAGCATTTACCTGGCTTGTGCACAGACTATATGTGCTGAGCAAGCACAGGTTGCTTTCATATATATTTATGCGGATATCCCCTGACACTGAATATGTACCTAGGCTGAGTGCTGTGGGGCTCAGACCTGCTGCAATTTGAAATTCATGCATCGCTGCCCCGTTGCTATGGGGATCGGCTCCTAGGAGTTGTGTGACAGGGAAGCAAGAGGCATGCACCTAGCGACTCTGCGAGGGCTGAAAGGCGGAAACCCCTTGGGGCAGGGAGGGAAAGCGTATTTACCACTCAGGACGATGCTCAATGGGCATATATCCGTCTGCATGCTTGAGTGATTCCAGAACGCAGGAAATACTAATCCTATCATCTGAGTAGCATTTATCAGCAGAGGATTCACTTAAGAAGGTTTCCAGCTTGGCCTTTTCCAAGCAGCGTGAGGCTGCAGCCAGCAGCCTGGGTGCAGCTCGCAGAAATTCATCAGTGCAGGGCAAGAAAAATGGAGGAGGAGTGGAAAGGAGAGATGTTACCAGCACACAGGGATGTAACAGACTGAGCCAAAGCATATAGCTTTGTATATACAGTATGTATCTACATGGCATACATACCATAGCAAGAGGGGCAGGAGCAATGGTAGGACCCCAATATCTGCATAGACCTGGGAGCTGGGGGGCTGCTCAGGATGGAAAGGCTACAGCTTTTCTTGCAAGAGCAGCAAAGTCACCAACAGGGCAGGAGAACCCTGAGTTTTGTATCAGCACGTTTCACACTGGGTTTTGTCCCTCCCTGCTTTCAGGCCACGTTTTGGTGCTTTCAGCAGTCCGATGCCTCCCTCCAAAGGCAGCTCCAAAGAGGATAGCTGGAGCGAGACCCCTGGCTCTGAAGAGCTGTGCAAGGCAAGAGCCTGACCGTGGTACTTTGCTGTGATGTGCTGACGGTTGTGAAGCTGTCTCAGTGCTGGCAAGTGAGATTGCAAAATGGATGTTAAAGGGTTGTGAGGGTTCAGGCTTCTTCCTACGAGCTGAGTGCAGGTGCATTTTCATGGGTTAGTGACTGCTGAAAAGCTTGTGGGCGCAAGCGAGCTGAGGTTGGGGAGGAGAGGCTTTGACTGCTGGCCAGAGAGAGAGCTTCTGGAAGGAGCTCTCCTGTCCTGCACTGACTGGCCTTCAAATCCCATCAATCTTGATTTCCACTGCGGAGGAGGAAAAAACAAAAAGGAGAGGAGTCATCCTCTGCCAGGCGGTCCCTGGGGGTTGTCTGTACAGTGCTGATTTCTGGAAAGGTGAGGGAGGAGTCGTCGCAGCAGGAGGGAATTTTTAATTAGAGCTCCTCTTGCCCACGGAGAGGAGCTTGCAGGCAGCAGGTGGAATAGGCTTTTAAACACAGCAGTTGAACTGCCTTAATCAGAACATCTGGTAAATCTCTTGAGGACTAGACGGTGCTTCTGAACATGAAGGAAGGAATTCTCTTTTCTTTCCTGCTGCAGGGCTTCTGCTTCTTCTCCTAGCCACTAAAGCTGAAAGCTAGCTGTCCTAGGAGCCTGACATAACTGTGTTCGCTCTTGGTTGGGAAAGAGGGCATTTTTAACTTGCGCATAGGTGTGAGAAAAAGGGGGCAACTACTCAGTGGCAGCAAAAACTTGAAAGCTTGCCCTAGGAAAAGAAAGACTCTGAGGAGGTTCAGTGCAACATATTTAAGGGCTTTGACTTGACAAATCTTATCTGTTCTAGTGCCTTCAGCAGCAATTGCTTTCC
This sequence comes from Rhea pennata, assembly GCF_028389875.1. Lineage (NCBI taxonomy): Eukaryota > Metazoa > Chordata > Aves > Rheiformes > Rheidae > Rhea > Rhea pennata. The sequence continues at coordinate 17,326,119 of NC_084663.1, forward strand.
CAGAGTTGCATAGCTTCTTTTGGAGTAGCAGCTCCTAATCCACAGTGCTCCAGACAGGCCAGAGAGGGGGAGATCCAGGGTTTGTCCTGCAGAAACACACCTTGGGCATTTCAAAGCCGCTGTTTTCTTGTGCACGCATTGCCAGCACGATGTGCATTTGCAAAGGTGACGGTAAAATGGGCAGGGCAAAGTCATTAGCAACACCGATTCTCATTATTGTAGCATATGCCAGTGCAAAAACAGCCAGTGTTGGTAAGATGCATTTGCTGCCCGGCTGTGCGTGCGCTGAACCCCTCACGCTGAACGCTAAACCGAACCCCTCTGAACCCCTCTGCTCCCTCGCAGCCCGGCAGCGGCACGGGCCCCCCGGGCCGGGAAAGCCGGCCGCCGGGCCGGAGGCGCGCTCGCCGCCGGCCGAGCCAAGCGAGCGGCACACGCAGCGGCTGGTTCCCGCTCGCTAACGACTTTAACCTCCGTGATCGTAATTCCGAAGCGGGGCTGAGGTCCAGGGGGGTTTGCCTGGCTGTGCCCAGGGACGCCTGGCAGCGCGGCCCTTCCGCCGCCGGGGCCGGCCGGGGGCTCCCGGGGGACCCGAGCCCAGCGCCGCCCCGCGTCTGCGGGAGGGCGCGCGCGGACCGCAAGTCCCCGGAGGAGACCCCGTGGGGTCCGGTGCACCTTTCTGACCGCTCTCTTTGCTTGGTGCCTGCAGTTAATGTAACCTTTGCCAGCTGAAGCTCCCAGTGACTCAGAGGGCAGTGTGCCAGCTGATCTGTGAACAATTTAACCGATTTTTCATTAACCAGCAGCTTATGGAGAAGTTGCTAAATTTTATGGGCCATTAGCAGCTTCTGACGCTGCAAATGACTCTGAAATTCAGAGTCTTGCAGTTTTGAATCTTGTACGCTTGATAAATAGCCCTCGTTGTGAGTGCAGCATGTTGGAGAAATGTGCTCAGCCTGTATTGCCCAATTTTAACAAGTTGCTGAAGGCATGAAGAACAGGCAGCCGGCTGGATGGGAAACAACCGTGCAAACAGATAAAATGATCTGCACCCTCTGAAAAAAGTGGGGAGTTTTGTTTTGGAAAGATTAATTTTGAAAAATATTATTCTGGGAAGGCAGTCCATAAAGGCGTTGGAGAGCGGGAGTGAAACAACGGAACAAATATTAATGCAGTGATTAAAGTACATGTTAATCAAGCGCAGGGAGAGGGCCAGCAATGCTGAGTGCTGTTTAGTGCGTGTAGCAGAACATTTGTAAAAATGTCATTTATCCTCATTTGATGGATGGGAAAACTCCATCTCAGGCAGGTGAGATAAAATATCGTCTAGATCACACAGGGACTACAAGCTGAGCAGGGTTTGGATACAGATTTGTCCCAGCCTTGGCTGCTGGGCTGTGTTCCTTCATCCACAGAGGTAGCGGAGCCAGCTGCCTACCTACAGAGCTAGCTTCCGGCTCTTGAGTTAATGCCTAGTGTGATTATTTTCACAGCTTCTGAAACTATTCCAGGAACTTTGCAGCAGAAATAAAAAGACGCTGCCCCTGCCTGGCTGAAATTCCATTATCTGGTATGAGAGAAGATTAAAATACGAAATTTAAACCTAGGGAAATGGTGAAATTTTGGAGCTAGGGAGTTCAGACTTTGATTTTTGATTAATGTTCACCTTCTAATTAAAATGAGGTTGCTGCCAGCCAGAACGCATCAGCGCTCCCTTGGCCACTGCAAAGAGGTGATGCTCGGCCGGCAGCTGGACTGGAAATCTCCGTAATGCCTCTATGTGCCGAGCAGCCCTTCTCGGGGCAGAAAGCGAGGTGCAAAGCCCTGCCCACTGCCCCCCTCCCCTGCAGAGCTGCCCAAATGCTGCCAGTTGGAATCAGAGACCAAAGCAATTTTTCTTGGCTTTGATTGTCCAAACCTGGGCAATCTTGATTTGATTTGTCCAGCTGCTGTAGCTGGAGGCCAAACTACCTGGCAGACAGACCTTGTGAAGAGGTGCAGTCCTCGACTGCGCCCTATGGGAGTAAAAGACCAAGGGCAGAGCTGTCGGCTCACCATGGCTGGTGTCACCACAGCATGTGCCCTGGCTGGATCGCAGCCACCGCTGTTGGCAGACCCTGGGGTGGTGGCATAGAATAGGGCCCCCGAAACAGGCTCGATGGCGGGCGTTTTGGCCAACGATCACCTTTAGCCATTGATGTACAACCCATGTATCCTGGAGCCTGTCAGCCTGGCCACTCGAATGGAAACACCGTTCCAGGGCTGTTCGTCTTGCCTTCTGCCGAGAGGCAGGTATGGGCAGAAATGCGGAGAGCAGGAAGCATTAATCACACTGAGAGCAAACGGTTAAGTGGAATTCTCAATTTGCAAAGCGAGGCTGGTTCCCGAGGTCCTGTTAGAGCCCCGTGCCAGAGAGATGCCCACGTGGGGCATACACCTACCTGTAGCGCTGAGAAAATCCTCGGGGGAAGACAGATCACCTGGGACGGATGGATTAGCAAGAGAGCAGTGCTGATGGGGATGTTTTTCAACACATCTTGGCCAGCGTCTGGGTGACATAGTGATCCAAAGAGACAGGCTTTGGCACCTCTCGGGAGGCAGGAGGTACCAGAGACGTCACTTGCATGTACAGAAGAGGAGTCCTTGAGATGCCAGGACTGACCCTGCTAATGATGGACACGCTACGTGAAATTTGAATCTTCTATCATGTATTAAAACTGTTGAGAATACCTCAGCAGTCCCACTGCTGAAGGAAAGCAGATGCACAGCATATGCCAGCCTTTGGCTTTGGTTTAGCACATGGTTCCTCAATAGCGTGCAGACGTTCCCATCTGTGGCCCCAGCTGATTTATTAGAATATTGCAGAGAGAGAAGAAAAGGGCTTAGCACTCATTTTCGGTTTTGCCTCCCGTGTGGCAAGGGTGAGTCCAAGCAATAGGCACAGATTAGCCCTGGAGACTGTTAAATTGCAAATGGCCTCAGGAGACCACGGTGCCCCTTTTTCCCCATGGCAAAGTCAAGATCCGAGGTGGCAAGTCCTGTTAACAGACTATTAAATCAATGAATGAGCAACCCATTCATGTAGTGTGTGTAGTGCAGTCACTGCGGAAAGCCTATTCTGCTGGGAGCATGCAAACAAGGCTTTTTCAAGAATAGTGAATACAGCCTGAATGTTGTTTGGGATAAATAGGTATTTAATGTAGGAATATCAGGGAAAAATAAGATCTGACAATCTGCAAGTGTTTGTGAATGTATATTAGACCTGCTCAAGGCAGAGGAGTGCACTCAGATAGCATGTAATGTGTATGTTGGAATTGCAGAAGGAGATCAGTCAAGCTAATATTACAGCCATTTATCTGTGCCTCTTTGATCAGGTTTTCTTTTGATGTTTCCTGAGTCAAAAATATTCAAGCAAAGGATTTCTCTCTGCATTTTGGTACCTGTACCTCTACACACACTCATTAAATGCACAGGCCCATGAAAGGAATGAACCTCCACACTTGTGCATGCTGGTGCGCCTTCAAGGCCGTCCGGCTTTTGCTATGCCAGTACTTTCCTACTTCTTCTCTAGTGTGGCTCTAAGGAGCAAAGACAAGGAGTGAAGAGGAACTTGCTATTCATCTCCTTGGAGTTTAAACCATGTTGTTATCCTTCTGTATTTCCAGCCACTGATCACCTCCACCTGGGGCAAATAGATTTTGTAGGATTTTAGAGAAATTTTGATAAAATAATGTATAAACCCTCTAAATATTATAAAATGGTCTGGCAATTTGGAATGATACATAAGCCTAGAGAGCAGCACTGTTAACTTTTATTTTAGTTTTTAATCTTCCTTAGAAGGCAATAGAGGACTCTTTAAGAGAAGAACATTCCCATCAAGCCTGGCATAAGCACACATCTCTGTATCTCCGACGTTGCTAGATCCGTGGGTCTCTCCTCAGAGTTATCAGAGGACTGCCATGTCCTGCCATGGTTTCAGGGCTAAGCAGGATCTTAAATATCCTGTAGCATCACTGGCACACACAGATTTGCCGTCAGCATTCAGACACTCGCAGGGCAAGTGAGCTGACACTTGGCTGTCGCCCCGGTTGTAATAGACGCTGCCTCTTGCCTTGCCGTTCCTCACGCATGGGGACTTGCTTGGTGCCTGTTACTTGGCAGCTGGGAAAGCGTATTCCGTCGTGAGCGCCAGCGCTCAAACATTTTGGGCACTGGTAAGCTGCCCAGAGTTAAACCTGTGCAACAACGCTCGCAATTCAAAGTTGATCTATTATCATGCAACATTAATAAGCTGGCGGCAGCACGGCCACCAGCTCCGTGAAATGCTCCTCTGTCATCAGGAGGATGCAATTTGCCAAACGCTTGTCTCCCGAGAAGAGCCTCCAAAGAAGGGGCACTGTGTTTCTTTCGTATGCTCTAAAAAAGCAAGTCAGGGAATTTTTCCCTGTTCACTGCTCTCACCTGTTTGGGCTCGACTGTATTTTATTTCATTGTAAGTTACTTTTCACTTGTAACTGTTATGTAAGGGTGCCAGGTGAGTTTTTAATTCTTCATAGAGAAGTGGTATAGTTTTCAGTTGCTTAACAGGTCTTTACAGGTCTAAAAGGCAGTTAAATTATGTACAGAGTCACAAAGAAACACACTGTTTCATAAGGCTGGAAAGCAAATGCTTCTTATTCATTCACTCATGTCCATGTAGTAACTTGTTGTTAGCGTTTGCCTTTGACCAGCCAAAGAGTTAGAGGGCTTGATGGATAATCAGAGTGTAAAAAGGCTCTCACTAAGGGTGAATAACAACATGGCAGAAGAGCAAAATGAACCTTGTGCATCCTTGTTCACTATGGAAGAGAATGGTGAGCTTCCCATATATGAACCTTTATTTATTTATTTATTTATTTTACTAGGGAATCATCTCACATTGAAATGTTGATTAAGACAGTTTTAAAACAAACTGGCTGACCGAGTGCTGGCAAATCATCAGGATCACAAAGTGCTTGTCCAAGGGCTCTGCAGTACCTCTCAAAAATTGCCCACTGTTCCAGAGAAACAGAAGGTGGCAAATATGAGAAGGGCTCTGGTCCTTTGAACCAGCTAAGTCAAAAAAAAAGCTCTATATAAAGAATCAAATGAGCTGTAGTAAGATATGAGCACCTCAAATTCATCGCAATAAACACTGACAGAAGACATCCGTATGCGCTCTCTCACCTGCATAGTACCCTTTTTAAGAAATATCTTAAAACTCATGAGCATTTAATGCAGTTACTATATATTAGACTATTGCATAAGTGGCATCAGTATGAATATCTTATCTAATATTCATAAAATGAAAATTCCTTAAGCAGCCACTTTTGCTTTGGGAAGAAACAAGAGCAAATGAGCCTCCTGAGCCCATTGGCACTGGTGGGAGTAGGCCTAGACCATAATCCCTGCAGAAGGGCTGAATGCAGGAGCGGGTCTGCCGCCCAGCTCCCTAGTTTTTGTCTTAGGTACAGCTGAGAACTGAGTATTGCAATGTCATCTTCTCCAGTCAGAATGAAGCAATACTTTAATATCTGAATGAGAATTTTTCTTCTCAAACATTGCAGACCTATTTTCTTCTTGTTGCCCAACCAACAAAGCAAAGCAGAATTTTAAGGAGGCACATGTGTGGGTCTTCGAGATTCAGCGCTGTCCCACAAAACTGGAACTCAAGACAGGTCTCAGCCTTTTTCCAGGTCAGAATAGTACCAGTTTTATGTCCTCTGCTTCCGTTTCCAGAGCTCTGCATTTTCCATGTTCTGGATCACTCTATGTATTTTAGATCACCATTTTAGAGATCAGACTTCCAAGGAACTCTCCAGTGGAGTTTCTCCCTTTAGCTTAGTGTTCTTGCCTTTGCCAAATTTCTGGTTTACATAGCAGCTCTCAATCCATAATTAATTGAATATATTTGGGTGACTATCTGGAATTTTCGTATATAATGCAGTGGTTTCTGAAGGCAAGCTGCTAATCTTTTGGGGCTAAAGGGGAAGCAAAATAGCTGAAAAAATACTGCCAGAGATGTGTGACAGACAGGACTAACAGCACTTAGCTTTTGTTTACTTTCATCTATAGCAGTTCTTTCAAATTAAGTCTTTTCTACGAAGTCTTAGAAGTATTTAAACTCTAATAGAAAAGAACCCCTACAGAGTAATTATTATCACTTCTCAAGACATCTTATAATTCACTATTATCTCTTCCCTGGAGTATGATTTAATTACAACCGTATCACATGCATTGTATTTTGTCTAAAGTGAAATGACTTGTTGATGAGCAGGCATTGCTGAAAGCTGATAATGAATTAGGCATCTGAAATCTCACCTAAACTGAGGTTAGAAATTGGGGCTTGTGGTGATGATTAGCTGATGTTTATTTCACATCTATAAATAAAACTCTACTGCCTAATTGTCATTTTGCAGAATGTATTTTCACGATATCATTTGGATTTAGAGTAATCAGCTTTTCTGTGGTTTTGTTTTTTAGTGCAAGAAAGCAATTTGCTGAAGTTGTTGGATAGAAAGCAGTATGAGGTACCGTAGTGGGCAATTAAAGCACAGATGTTTTTGGAAGATAAATTTGTCACCTGATTCAAAGTCACCTCCAGTACACTCTGCAGACTATCAGAAATGAGGTTTGAATATTTTGGTGGGTAAAGAATGTGACGTGCATTTGCAAAAAGGATATTTACTGTATGCCACAAGGATTAACACTCAAGACATCAAAATAACTCAAACAGAGGCACTTGCTGCCAGTTAAACTTTAGGAAATGAAAAACTTGAGTAAGTGCTCCAGGCATGGGTGACATGATGTCTTAATCCAGCTGCCATGTATTATTAGAAAACAAAACTCATTGCTTGTCATGATTATTCCTCTCTGGTTTTGAGAAGGTTTTATTTAGATCTTATTTTTCACTAGTATCACACAAATGCTTGTATTCCTGGATCTTGCAAAGTTAATTTGTTTTTATTTTCTCTTTTTCTGGAGGGAAAAAAAACATGGAGAAATCCCACAAGCACAGAAATCATAGCTTCCGGTGGCTACCAGCAAGTATCATACACGTGAAATTCACTCCCTGGGAAAAGCTTTTGTCTCTATTAAAGCTGAAGTGAATGTTTAGCTTGTCTCCTTCGCAGTCCCAAAGGAGACAATCCCTCTGCTAGAGGATTTATCCCAACACACTTTGCAAAGGCAGCTGACGAGAAAGTCACCACACACCCCAGTTTTCCTTTTGATGTTGCCAGGAACTTCTCCTGGGGTCATTTGAAATTCATCACTCATAAAATTGTAACTGTGTTGTTTTTCTCCAAGAGGTATTGTAACAACAGATAGGTTTTGTTCAGCACTTATCGCAAACACATGGGTGAAAGGAGCACTTGCTCAGGAAATGAGCAGGTTTGATGAGAAGGGAAATGCGGAATGAGCATAAGCAATATCCATGTTGTGCTTCTGCTTGACATTAAACAACACATGCTCAACATTTTGTGACAAACTGATACAAAGCAGAACATTACTGAAGAAAATTCTCCTTCATGGAAAACATTCTGGGGTCACTGTTGTGCCAGAAGTTGTACTCATAGGTATTTTAAGAAGCCACACCATGATATCATGTCATTGGTAGATGTTTTAAGAAGTGATAAAAAGCAATGATTTGCAATGAGTTTCATCACCCTAAATATTGCCTTTCTTGTAGGGTCCTGATCAGTATGGATACTCATTAGTGTTAAGTGTCATTCTTGCTGAAAGAGCAGAGGAGATGAATGGTTTAGCTGCGGCTGTGGAGCAGCTCACGGACAGGCAGAGCCACCGTGCTGCTCACTTGCCTCCTCCCAGGTATCCTACCCACCAGTCCTTGACTACCAGCAAACAAACTTCATTTCTCTTCTGTGCTCTGGATCTCAGATAAGAGAGCACTGGGCAAGTGTAATGCCTCACCTGTTTGTCTGGCCAGGAGATCCCCAGGACGGGCGTTATAGTTAGCAGTGACTCGTGGTATTGCCTTGTGTACGCAGCCAGCTCTGCACAGGGCTGTTTCCGCAGGTGATTAGACTATTTCAGTGCTTTCCTCCTGCAGTCTGGTGGACATTCAGATGCTTCTGCCAAATATGTTTAGAATCCTATTAACTAGAACAGAGTTTTGCAATATTTTTTCCCCTGGATTGCATACCCCTGCCAGCCTGTCTCCACAGCTCTGCTAAAAGCTAGGGAAGGTCATGCGCAAAGATCATCGTGCCTTGAGTCCAGGGCACATTGCATTGCTCGTTGTCTTTCCTGTGAGAAAAGTTCAGATTCAGTAACTGACTTCAACATCTAGTCCAATTGCTGTGTGTCGAGGCTGGTGCTCGCAGGGGCTGGTGGCTCCTTGCCCTTCGCTTGGAGATGCAGCCTGGCCCAGCGATCTGCGGTCCCCTCAGTTGATGCCATGCTGGGGGCTGAAGTTATTAGCTGCACAACAGCTGCCTGCACCCTGTTCTGATCCCAAGGGATGGACAAAAGAAGCAATGCCACAAATATGTGTGATCACCCCAGGACCCAGCTGAGCCACCTGCCTTCCCAGCCCCGAGCCACTTTTAGAGCTCCTTAGGGCTCTCTCTGCCATCTCTTTTGGCCAATCATTGCAGATTGTCCCTAAACACAACATAAATAGAAAGGTAAATGTGAAAAAATGATGATGTATGGTGAATTAAAAGAATACAGATAAGGAAATGCTATTAAAAAGCTGTTTGAATGGTGGAGGTTTGTTTTTTTCTCTCCTTAATTAAAGAAATGCGGCATTCAGGTAGTGAGATCTCAGCAGCTCCCTCAGCCAGTTGTGCCTGAAATTGTATAATAATAAAACCCTTAGAATCTTTTTTTCCCCCTTCCTTTATTTTTTTAACCTTTTAGGACAAAAGTCTGGCTGCTTACCCCTTTGAGCATTGAGAGTCAGTGCTCCAGAGCTGTTCAGAGGAAAAACTAAGGAGTTTTTGCTACTAGAGGACCACAGGTAGGCAGGGATTTACGATTTCCTGGTGCAGGAAGGTACCCCTGCAATTCTCACCTGTTTCAGAACTGCTTCTGAAAACCCCACGCAGTGCTTGTCTATCTCTTCAGGATCCTGAACTACCTAAAAGGCAGGTTCCCCAGTTTTGCCCCAGGTGCAGAACGTGTGGCCTGGAGCCGCTGCCCTTCCCGGCCACCGCGTCCCACCCGCCGAGCACAGCTCCACGACCGCCGTCCCCTGGCCGCTCAGCACCCCGTTTAACACCACCATCCATCCCCAGCACCTCCACCACCTCCACGTTTCGCCTACCCTACTGGGTGATTTCAGCCCGAGAGGAATTGTGACGCTTATGCCAAGTGTTGGTTTAATCTAAACATTTGTTCCAAAGGTATTAGAAAATACAGCTTCATTTGTGTTTGCTTGTCCTAAACCCATCCAACAAGCTACACAGATCAAGAAATAACATTTTCCCCTCTTGTTAAGAGCCAGAAGAATTGCACTACATTTTAAATCGCATTTCAGCAGAATAATGTTGTTGCAAGCCCAGCAAGGCAGCGGCTGTCTCCACAGCTCTGTTTGCATGGTGCCCTGCACAACGGGGCTCTGCTTTCAGTCAGCCCCCGAGCACTTCTGGAATAAACAGGATAATAAGTGATTGCAACCTTTGCTTAGAAATATTTGTGAATAGCTCTGTAAGTGTTATAAAGCTTCCCAGAAAGCGTGCTGCTGGCGTGGAGGTAGACTGAGCTCTGAGCAATTCTGACATTCAGTTTTACAGCCGACTTTTGGCATCTTTTCTCATCTGGAAATGAATAAACCTCCCTCACCCATCTGAATTAAGGTGTTGTTTCATTATCAGTTACCTCTGTCTCCTTTTCATGTTGTGCTCCCTTCAGGTGTGAAAAGTGATTACACAAAGGAAAGAAAAGCTGGGGAAATACTAAATGCTATCACTCCCCGAGCACCCGCTTTCTCTCTCTGTCTAAATAAACTCTACAGCAAAGCATGTGCTTCAGAACAGATGAGAGAGAAAATGGTGGTGATCATAAAATGACTGTAAAATAGCTATACAACATATTTATTAATAATTCCAGTGGAGAACAGCTGGAAATACACAGGCAGGTGTTTGTACTCCAACACTGATCTGGCCCAGCTGCATAATTACTACTTGTAATTAAAATTTCTAAAATATTATTGTTACCTATAAAATCAATCAAACAAACCTTTTCAACAAGTGAATCGCTTTGCAATCTCTTCCTCCCCCCACCTGGAGGGAGGGATGTGGCTTTCAGGTCCGCCTGGCCCTTGCATGCATCAGCCCTGAAGACCTGGGAAGGCCGCGTGGTATTTCTGCGGCTCTGCCTGTGCTCGAACCAGGTGCTCATTTCTGAAAGAAAAAAACATTTACCACGGCCTCTACTGAACTTCTGCCTGCAATTCACTGACGTTCGAGAGCGCCTCAGCAGCACCGTTGTCTGCACCCGGAAAGACAGTGGGTGGTGAAACGGGCATCAGTCCTCCGTGGATTTCACTGCACCGCCTCCTCTCCCTCGGACACGCTGGTTCACCTCCCACGTGCTGCAGGATTGCTGTTTCACTGGGGATTGCTGTCCTTGAGTTTCCTACCTCTCTTTACCACGGCCCCAAAATCTGCACTGCCTCCTGTGCATGGATGATAAATATATGTTTTATCATAGGTTAAAGGCAGAGAGCACTCTCCTTGAATAGTTTCGGAGTGAAAAGAGCTGTTTACACAGTACCGCAGGTGGCTCCGAGCAGAAATTAGCTGCGGAGTCATTTAAGACTTCGTTGGGCAGAACCTAAAGCCAGAAACTTGAAGCTGTAAAATGAAGAGCATCTGCCGAAAGCGACTGTTGGTGGCAAGGAGGAGGAGGGGAGGCTGCGTGGGCTGGCGGCTGAGCAGGACCGAGGGGCTTCTGCTGCGAAGCCGCAGGGGTGACGTGTCTGCAGTGTTCAGTAATTAATACTTACTGGTTTTTAGGCTGACAGGAGGAGGCTTGTATGGATGAGGAGAATTTGCTACTTCTGTGTCTCTGTCAGCTATATCGCTCTTAAAAATAGGACAAACCATTTCCCAAGTATAAAATTAATGTGCCTGAATGCTCTGAATCACTGCCGCCATCAAGACATCCAGAGTGCTACTCTAAGTCTAAATACAGTTATTTAACACCCTCGGAGGTGCCCTGGATTGTCCAGCTTAGACCATCCAGCTGCCCCTACAGAAAGGCACAAATCTGTAAGGAGAAGGAGATCCCATGTCATCTCTGCGGGCCAATAAGCTGCGGAAACAAATTCTAAAAGAATAAAAGGAAATAATTCCAGATTAAACTAAGGATAAAAGTAGTGAGATAGGACTTCGACTTTTCCTTGGAGAAATTTGTGTGTACACCAAATTAATGGGCAAGCTTGTATCATTGATGTTAATTGAACTTAGGTGTGTTCATGATTTGCTGGATTACACACCTTCGTTTATGTCCTTTCACTAACAAAATAAACAATAAATTCGGCCTCATGCTTTAAAAGCATATATTTTATCTTACTTGGAAATTAGGATTTAATTTTGAAACAGTAAAGAAGGAGTAAACTCCCCCCCTTTTCTTTTCTTCCCTGTCGGTGGAGAGCAGCACTGTGTGAAAATCGGATGCTCAGACTGACCATTCGTAATCAGTTTCCAAAATCTCGAAATACTTTGTAAAAGTTAGAGTCTGCTAGTGTGCTCCAGGTGATCTTGACCTCACCAGCGCAGAACATTTAAGAACAAAAGGCCTAATGAAAGAGGGAACGAGCTCTCTGGTATCTCTGTAGGTTAAGTCACGAGCAGCTGCCGTGGTCAGTCCCAGTAATGTGTCCTTCTGCGTTAGAAATGGAGTTACAGCTAATGATGAATTTGAGAAATAGTAGCAATTATCTGCCTTGATTTATTTGTTCTGACCTCTGTCAGAGACCAGCGTAGTAATTGCTGTTATTCCTAGCAGAGCGATGGAAGTTGCTCTGCTCTGGTTCCTACCAGCATCATAATAGTCCAGCGATAGTAATGATAGAGAATTACACGCTTTGCTCAAATGTTATCAGACGGGGCTGAGGCACCACGTAATTGCACTGTATATATAATGCATGATGGAAATACTGGGGGAAAAAGCAAGCATTCTAAATAAAATCAATTATTAATTGGCCGCCTGCATTTGCCCTTAATGTCTGAACCAATCTAAGCCAGTTCTATTCAAGTAATGTGGTAGTGTGTTTAATTGAGATGTTATAGCAAAATGTATACTATGAATGTTTGTCTAAGCCCGTTCAGCACTTTCCAGAGAAAAGGATTTAAGTTGCCATTTCTTTGTTATTTACTTTTATAGTAATATATTTTAAAAGTGTTAAATGACAGAAATGGTGTGGGAAAACCAGTTAGGCCACTTTGTAACTGTATCTTTGAAGTCCAAGAAACATATAAAGTTTCCTGACAGAGCAGGATTTTTAGCAGAGCATTTATAGCATTATAAAGATTTCCTTCCTTCTTTTTGGCTGTAATTGACTTGACTCCTTATGGTCTTTGACAAACACGCTGTTAATTAAATTTACAGATCATACTAAATCGTAAGGTGTTGTAAAACCCCGGATAGATGGCAAAATAATAAAAAAGAGACTTGCAGAATTTAGAGATATAAGTAGGTAATAAAATGAGATTCAATTTGAAAAAAAGCAGGCAGGGAACAATGAACTCAAGCTACAGAAACTGTATAGAAATAAGCTACGGGGAAAGCTGTTGTGAAATTAAAGCCTGTAAAAACCCCAGCATGTTGGATATGAGTTTATAAACTGCCGTTACCATCTAGCTGCCAGCACCAGCTCCATAACCAGGCATGTCGAGAGGAGAGCTGTACCCACCCTGGGATGGACCGGTACAGACCTAAAATGAGGACAAATACGTTCACGCGTGGGTAATTGGATTCAGACGAAGATCCATCTCCTTCACCGTGTTATTCTTAATCGCTGCATGTATTGCTGTGGTGCCTTAAACTCTCTAAATATAACCTGCCCTTTTTTTCTCAAGTAACTGGCTAATAAAGCAGGTGCAAGAAATGATAGCAGGGAACTGTGGAGGCCACCGCAAACGAGGCCCTCGCACGGGAAACGGCAAGAAACGCACCGCATCAGCAGCGGCAGGAAACTAGCGGGAAGTCTGGCGTCCCGGTTTGTTTTGCCGCCAGCGAGGAGGGGCGCAAAGCCGAAGGGGCTCAGCCCGGAGCCCCGCGCGGGCAGCGCCGGAGACGAGCCGCTCCGGTGCGGGGCGGCAGCTCGGCACGGTGCTTCTCCTCCGGGAAGGCGATGCTCGGTGGTCTTGCGTCAGGCAAAATACTGCTGTTGCTGTAGCTCTGATACTCAGTCGGAGCGGGTAGAGGTGATCCCTTTGCTGATTGATTTTAAGATGTTTCAGTTAAAACTTCCATTAAAAAGAAGATGGCTTTACGCATGTGTTTTGAATTTAAAATTTTAAATCACACGAATCAGCCAGAAAAGCATGATCTTTCTTATCCAGGAGATGATGAACACAAATCAGTGAAGAAAAACTCCTGTATTCATTCCAAACAGAACACCCAAGCAATTTCTAAGGATTATTCAAGTAATCTTAGATACAGTCTCAATACATATAGGAAAGCAGGACCCATTCAGATTATTTTGTATATTTTGCTACCCTGTCATTTTTTTCATACACAGATAACTATCACCCCTGTAACCGCCTGCAAATAATTTTCTTTAAATCTGTGCATATCCTGTCTCATCAAGCAGTTCAGCCCTCTGATAAACTTCATCCGAGCTGCATTCCATTTTTTATTAAAAGAAGACTGCAATACATCCATCTTTGGGGAAAAAATAATCTTTATTGGCTGCACCGCAATACACAGTGCGGTAAGCAAATTTCTCCCACTCTGCCTAACGCACTAGTTGCGACTGTAGCACGAGCGGGTTTTTGGTCTGCATCTAAAGAACTTTGTGCTTCAAGCGCAGCACCACTGGACTCGGGGAGACCGGAGGCGGCCGGGCAGACGCTCTCCGTGCATCCACGCTGTCCGTCCTCTTGGTGTCCATGGGTTCGGCTGGTTCTCCTGCCGTTTTGCAGCGGCGGCTCTGCTCCGCAGCTCCCGAGGGGCTTTGCCGGCTCGCGGCCCGGCCCTCCTGCTGCCCGGGACTCCACGCGATGCCCATGTAGCCCCGGCGCGCGAGCCCCGGCTCCCTTCCACCCCGCGCTACCCCGGGAGCACCGGCGCTTCAGTAATGCCGTTTATATAGCACACCATTTATTTCTTGCTTTTCTTACTGCCTGACGTTTTAAAAAGCAGGAATGAGCAGCGCTATAGAGTTTAATGGCATTAAGTAAATTGAAAGGCAGTGATTTACTGTTTCTACAATGCAATGCTTTACTCTTTCCAAATCAGAATAAATTTTCCTCTTAGAAAGTGTTTTAAGGTGCCAAGTGGGAGCAGCATAGCAGAGCCTTTTTTTAGAAAATGTGAAACAATGCTTCTCCTTGTACTGTCTGGTGTGCATCATTAAATTGTTTATGAAGAGTAGATACATAGGAGGACACCTCATACTCAGAGGTCTTTGGATTGCCTCACAAAATGTAACTCCAGGATTTACTAGAAGCTAAACAGAGTTCAAAAACAAAATGTGCAGATAGAGGTAGAGCACTCCACAAAATCCGAAACACCCTCAGAGCAGAAATAGCTAAACATATACAATCACATCTAGATTGACACTTACGCAGGATATTTTTTTCTGAAAATGAAATTCATTGAGTTTCCATTTCATTTAGAGCAGAGAGAGAGTTTTTGTTTGGTTGAAAAGAAAAAAAAAGTAATTAAAAATTGTAAAGAAGATAAATTTCTTTAAAAAATGAGTTTCTCACCTGATTACGTTTTGTAATGGGCCCTGCGTGGCCCAGAGCAGCTCTGCAATGTGCTTGCAAGAGGACTTTGCCACCAGGGTCCTGCGGAAGGCAACGAAGGGTCCCCATGCAGAGGAAGCCCCACCAGCAGACTCAGCTGTGTTGCTGGAGATGGCCTGTAAGGTGGTTTTGTTTATTCTGACAGATTTATAAGAAAAGTAATCTCAAAAACTCCTCTGAGAAGAGGCAATGAAGGTGAAGCGTGCTGCACAATGCGGTGCTGATGGCGTTCGGGATGCCTCACATCCCGCAGCAACGAGGGCAATGGGATTTAACTGGGGAGAAATTGGCTCCAAACCCAAAAGCAGTGGCTGAAGGATACCCTGCCTCCAGAGCAGCAGTGTTGCTCAGATGTGGACGTCAAACCTGGCTGCACAAACCTCTTCTTGAAGATTCATCTGACTTCAGTCTTCAGGTGAACCTGCTGGGTTTTGCTCACTCCTGCTTTTAGTAAAAAAAACCTATTGCTATTGCAGTCGAAGCCAGGTGGGTGTCAGGCAGCGTGGCTCAACTCTGCAGGGGGAATAAATGTGCAAAATATGTATATATATGTATATGCATAGGTATATGTATATATATTTTATATATCCTTAAGCGTTTGTGGAAATTATGTACGTACATCATCCATATACCAGTGGGAAAAAACCCCTTACCTTCCTGCTTCCTGCAATCAGTTATACTAATGCTTCCTGAGGCTGGTGTTCACTGTAATTATTACCAAGGCATCACCAACATGAGAACAATTGAAAAGTGGACACAACCCTTCAAATAAAGACAGATATGAGATATGATAGCACATTATGCTACTAATTTTCAAAGAATGAAAAAGAAAAAAGCCTGCTTATTTTTTTGCTGCAAAACTGGACTATGCCACAACATAACTCACTCCTTTTTCAGAGCAGCCCAAAGCAAAAGAGCAGATTGGACAAAGTGTGGATCTGCCCCAGCTTTTGGTACATCACTGAATTGTAATCACTTCTCAAAGGTTGCAAAAGGCAGTCCTGCAGATTGTCAGATATGGGAACGGAGATTAGCGCAGCATTATTAGCAGATAATTTTGTTTTTCAGAATTAGATTCTACATGGATGAACAGAGAATAACAGGAGGGGAAGTCAGTCATTTTTGTATATATCATTTTTGGAATACACCTGCTGACACTTCAATCGAGTTTTGAGGCATTGCAGGCTTGATATAAATAAACAGCAAGTTAAACTCCCCTTTGAGGCTCAAAGCAGATTTAGTCACTTCATTAAGCAGCAGAGCTTGTTCGACAAGTAAGTGAAGTCTATCTGCAGTATCAACTAATCGGAATTACAGTGTCCTAGGGAAAAGACTCAGGTTGAGCTCAAAGCTGTTTTTGCTGGTGTTTGTGTCCTTGTGCACTTAAAGACATATGTTATGTAATAGGCTGGACCTCTGAGACAACCCCATTTATGACAATAATGAGAATCACTTTATTTCTTTGCCACATGTCAGACCCAGTGTAGGAATTACAGTTTTCTAAATCACAGTAGTTACCCTACAGGGCAAAGTATAACCAGAGCGACGGTATGCTACTGTTAAACATACCCGTGGCAGATGAGTGTTCAGTGGAGACGAAAAGTCTGAGGACAAGAGCTCCGCGGCAGAGAGAAGCGGAAACAAGCCTAAATTTCGCTGGATTCAGCAGGATTAACCTGCTGTGCCCACGCTCCCGCACTGCTCTCTAAACGGGTCGGCCGGCAGTTAAAAAAGTTAGGAAAGTATGAAAGAAGGAAAGAGATTCACCGTTGTTCGCTGAATGAATGGCAAATCTGCCGGTGGCTTCCTTGGCCTGAGGTCATTTCTGCTGTCACCTAGCACTCGACGGGTTTTATTGCAGTGTCTGGAATAAGTCATTTGCTTAAGGTCAAACGAGGGCTCAGCACTTTGTGGGGCTGGGAGAGGCAGAGCAGGATCACGGTCAAAGCCTTGGGAAGCTTTTTTTCCAGCTCCGGTGCCGTGGACCGCAAGGGCGTCACCAGGACCTGGACTGCTCAGCGCTTTGGTCGGTCAACACGCGCTGAGCCTGGTTCTCGCTGACATTAGCGTTTGTGTAAAGAGCCTCTTGTGCAGGGCTTTGACAGCACTTTTACCTGCAGCGGCTGTCTTCCCGCAGCAAAGAGCGGCTCTTTGCTGAAGATGCTAAGCTGTTGACAAAATGTAGCCTAGGATCTCCAGGCTTTATTTCCAGCTACATGACTTTGAGGTGGTCCTCGGCTTCGGCACCTTCCAGCTCAGCGCAGCCCTGCTCACTAGCAGCAACAGTATTATCTGTCAGTGTTTTTGCATCGCTTGCTTGCTCTCTATCTCTGAGCAACTGTGTTTCCAAGGGGTCAGCTGCTCAAGTTTATGTTAGCTCTTTTGAGGTAAAAACCTAATTGCAATCTGGTTTTCCTCTGTCTTTTTCTGATCGCTTCCAAACTCGGTAAGTGAATAAATTTACATTAAAATATAAAGTATTGCACCATCCGCTAATGTTTATTTCTTCCAGCAACTTTGCATGCGGCGTGCACTTGAAATAGATGATGTGTTTGATTAAGGCTGGGTCTTGCTCCGTGTTAAACAGCACCAGACTTTCATTGACTACTATGGAAACAGCCTCAGACCCGTGGATTATGAACGCTGTGCATGGCAATGGGGAGCAACATACCCAGTCAAACACTAATGATGGTAACATTTCTATTCATATGTGTTTAAGGATGATTGCTAGTCACACAGCTCCCAGTGCTTGGCAAAATCCTGCAAACGGACCCTTACTAGGAGAAATGGAGAGCATGAAGCCCTCTTGCTCCCTCGTGTACCAGTCTTGGTCTCACAGCAGTACTAAACATTGGAACTTAATCACAGAATATTTCTGATGAATGTTGAACATGAAGTAGTCAGATCTGATCCAAAATGTATGCTAATGTAACGGAGGAAATATGGTTAAGAAATCTTTTCTTTTTCTTTTTCTTTTTCTTTTTCTTTTTCTTTTCTTTTTCTTTTTCTTTTTCTTTTTCTTTTTCTTTTTCTTTTTCTTTTTCTTTTTCTTTTTCTTTTTCTTTTTTTTTTTTTGGTCTCCTGCTGTGAAACGGTGTATGAAGGCCACCTCTCACAAGCAGAGAGAGAGAAGGCAAGTATTCAAATTAAAATGCACAGTTGCACTAGCAGAGCTAATTAAGGAAGAGCTCCTGGCCATTCTTGGTTATATGAGGAGTCTCGTATGTAAAGCACCCATTTTACTAAACAGAACCTGAAGGTTTTGAAGGGAAATGAAAATGACTTCAGCGCAAATGAGAAAAAAGGAGGGAAGCACAGAGAGTACAGAATCTTGTTAACTAGCTAAAGTTGAGAAGTTATAATGAATTAGAGATTAATTTATTTCCTGAATTAGTGGTTATTATTTTCTAAATGTCCAGTTCAGTGGATCATGAGACTTTTCTCTGATATCTCATTTTTCTGTGGTAAAGATTAGGATGTAAGCAATATCGGAAAGAATACAAATTGCCTGTTAGACAAAATCTTTATATCAGAATGGTTTCATCTGATTTTCCTTGCCACAGCTTGCTAGGTATGACAATACTTTCTTCTCTGTTTAGCAAAACAAGTTTCAAAGCTGGTTGAGGAAAGTTGTCCTATAAATGGGATTTTTAAATTTTGTTTCCTATTTTATTTGCTGGTCACTTCCCCACTGTCTGTACTACTACCCTACAGTGAAGGATGTTCAGAAATACCCAGCTTTTGCTTAGGAATTTATGCCGCAATGAAATACCCCACAGTAGGGGAAAGGATATGTTTGCCTGCATTTTGCAGCACAAAACCAGAGCTACTGAGGAGTGAAGTTACAGTGTGCAACTGAGTGGTGAAACTGGAATTAGGGTTCAGGTTCCTTTAATTTCAACTCTGCTAAATCCAAGGGTCAAACTCTCACAGCTTTTCAGGAGAAAGTATTCCTTCTATTCAGAGTATTTGAACATATCAGATGTTATTTTTAGGCAGGTTTTAGTTGTAATCCATGCACTACTTTGGATGAGTTCTCCGCTGGTGACTGTGGTGCTGGTTCTGGTCCATCCCACATATAGATCGGCTTGTGAAAACACTAGCTGGAGCTGTTAGTCACTGTCTAAGATTCAGCAAAATTTGGCTTCCTTCTGGGATGCAGAACTGAAACCAGTGCAGAGGCACTGGCAGATGGTCTCCTGCTCCCAGTAGATAGGGAACGGACAGGCATTCCCGTCCCCAGGACCCTCCCCAGCATTTGTCGCTGTCAGCCACAACACAGCCCTCGGCAGGCATGTACGAGCTTGTGCGTGCCGGAGTGTTACCCACTCCACGGCAGATTTCTTTCTCTGGAGAAAGATGCTCAAGCAAATGTGACAGATAGCAATCAAATTCCTTCATGTGCTGTGGGAAGGCTTTGGGGCATTACACTGCTGAGTAAGGTGTAAGACCTTAGAGAGAAGAGCACAGATGCTGAAACGCGCTGTCTGTGGACATTCATGTCAGATTTAATAAATGGGAGGTTTACAGAAAGCCGGCTCAAAGAGGCTGGAATTTTGCCAACATAAAGTCACTCAAATATTAGAAAAAGGTGGTTCTAAGGGGAAAAAAACCCTTCAGTAGTCCTCACTCACTGACACAGCTGAACTGATCCCATTCAGATTAGTCAACCCAAGTATCAAGGAACACCAGATCCTGCCAGAATCCAGCCTTGCTGTGTGACACACAGGAAAAACAGTTGCTTTGTTGCTATTACTTCCAACACTACTCCAGGGGCTGTCTGCAGTCTTCTAGATATGTTTATTTCAAATTGAGGATGCTTCTCTTCAATTAATTTATTTGGATATTTAGAAATATTCAAAAGAAAAATCAGGAGAAAAGTCTTCACGTAACTCCCCTTCAGAAGGGGCCTGTATCGGACCATTCAGATGTTTGTCTTCTCATGTACAGGTTGTGTTTTTTTGTAAGCGAGTATGACTCATTCACGGTAGCCATGCAAAGGTAGGAGTGGTAGGTTGTATTATAACTTACCTTGAATAACTGGCCTCTATTAATCTCTTTTTAGACTTATAAACTATGATCCCATGTTGATATTTTGCCTCCTTCCCCCCCAAAAAAGAAATTAAAGCTTTCCCCCCCCCCTCCATTTAAAAGATGGAAAAAAAAATCCTCATTTTCTTCTTCAAACTCATCCTTATCTCACTACCAAGTGATGCTTGGGACTTTTTTTGTCCAGAGGTCTTCCATGGCAGAAAGGCACATTGTGATCTAAAAGAAAGCACCGAAATGGAGAAGAAAGGCTCATCTGCTTTAATCAGACTGTCTCCTGAAATTGCAGTCTTTATCCATTTTTGCGTAGAAGTGGTATGGATCACAGCGTGCTCTGTAGCTAGCTCCCACTGTGTAACCCATGGTTAATTTAAGGAACTGCTGAAGAAAGTTGCAGTCTTTGCACTGGCTGGTGTTCCTCTGTGACCTGCTTTGTTTGGATAAAAAAGAGCTTGAGAGAAAGGAGGAAGGTTACTACATTAGCACAGACGAGTAGCTCTAAGTGAGCTGGAATTTTCAGACAGTGTTTTAGATTTTGGTACGTCAATCAGCAGCAGCCACTCAACAAGACGGAAACCAGACACCAGGAAATGAATACTGAGGATACTAAAATTTTGCTGAAAAGGTCAGAGGTTAAAATGTTCTCAAGTGAAAGTACAGCAGGAAGAGGTGATAAAGAGATATCTTTTCAAAAGTTTGGTTCTACCATGCTCTTCATAAAGGCTATCGTCTGTGGTTTGCACATATTTTTTCCTTACATGCTTGTTCATATTTTTTATCTCACTGTACTGAATGAGGGGAGAAGATGGATATGATACCAGCTGTGTTTAGAGCACTTCAAATATGCTGCTCACCCAGCTATCCTCCTTTCTGTTAAAAATTTGAGAGTCCAGGTGGTCCTGGGATGGGTATATGACAATGATTTTGTATTTGTATAGCACAGTGAAACCCAGATCCTGACCTGAGCTTCTGAATAACTTTATTCTGATTATTATTATTATCATTGCAGCCATCATCACTATTGTTAATAATTACACAAAATCATCCTAGGTTATTTTCATCCTAATCATGTCATAAAATATATTTAAGTCCATTAGGTACTGATGTGGCTCATTCTTAGCACAATTAGGTTCATTTCCAAAATTTGGATCTGGAACTACATTTCATTTTTTTTATACAGTTTCTCACATTATGAACAGGAAAAAAAAACAGAATCAAATATTGCTATCCATTCACGTGTATACATATTTTCAGTTAAAATATGTCATTTATGCCTTCTCAGACAGATTTTTCTACCAAAATATTATAACAAGTAACAGCTATACTCCCTTTATGCATTTTGTTATGCAGAAAAAGCTCCAACTATGCAGTGACACCTAACGTTAGGAATATCAATAGATAACATTTTGCATGTGACATCTGACTGTCATGTTGTCATGAAGAATATCTCCATGCTACCATGAATATGTTTATGTGCAGTTTATTTTAGGAGCTAGGATGACAATCCCATATTCCTATTTTACACTGTAAAATGAGCAGTTCTGTACTTTGAGAAAACAAAAGGAGAAAATACTTTAATATCTTATACAGTGTTGCTTTTGTTTTATAAGCAAAATATGTTTATTTTTCTTTGCACGTCTGTGGACCCCAGGAAAATCTTCTAACCTTGCAGTTCTTTATAGTTTTGCACATTAAAGCTGTCAGAAACCAAACTAATTAAATAGAAAAGCTGCTCACTTTTCTTTCTGTAGGAGGTATAAAAAATAAAGATACAATTACTGGTGAAATTAGGACATGGAGAAGAATTTAAAACTATATGCAGCCTATAAACATTATGAACATAAATCTTTGTTGTACAAATTACAGCTTACACATGGTCCTGGGCAGCTACCTAGAAAGATGACGGCAAATTATAAAGAAGTTCAAGACGAACCAAACAGCTAACATACGGGCACCATAGTGAACAGGCCATGGGGAAAACTGTAAGAGATAAATATGTTAAGATGCCCCACATACTGTGTCCAAAAATGTAGTAGCTGTTTGTTTGTGCTTGAAAGATCTAAACAGTGAAGCATTGGGGCTATAGTACCGAGCAGTTCTGAGGAGGATAATTACATCTGAAGGTAGGAAACAGAGCAAAGGGAGATCTGAGTCGACTATCCAGGCAAAATTGTAACAGAGAGGGCTAAATGACTGTGAAATAGCTTCCCAAGAAAAGTGTTAGAAGTCACATCTCTAAAATGATTTAAAAGCAGACTGGACAGATCACATGATAATATTCTGGGGAGGAAATACAAAGATGACTGCCAGTGTATTTCCTAGCTCTTAGCTTACGGAATTCCTCTGTTTCTGATTGATTTGGCTACCTCCCTTCCCATCTGCCATACTGCAGGGCTAGGAGCCCACTGCAACGCTGTGTAGCACCCTTGCGCAACCAGCAGATGATAAGAAAGAAATCATCTCACACTTTGCAGGTGGGTTGAAACAAGGAGGAAAGTATGCTCCAGGGCCCACATTTTTTCTAGTTATCCAAGCCCACTTAGGGGTCCTAAAAATCTGCTCAGCTGCTACCTAATGTCATTGGTGCCCCAAGTCTTGCTGGCAGGTGAGCTAGTGCCACCCCTTGGTCATTAGCTGTTCAGTGCTGGGGTTCAACTTCTTGAAATCCAAGAGGGACTCTCAAAAGTAGACCCTGCTTCTTACCTTGCCAGTACGGTCAGATGACAGTCCCACATAGGGCAAGAAAGCATGTATCTCAGATGAGCTAGAAATAGACTCATCAAATAGAAATGAAAAGCCCTTGAAAACCCTTTCCACCCCATTGTGCCCTAACCAGGAAGGCTCTCCACAACTGCTATCCTGCTGCTGGGTCTACTCCACCTTATACAAATAATCAAACATTTACTGGCCAAAGAGGATGACTTTATTGCTTAAGGATTAGGCAGTCAAGTGGAATATGAGAAATTAAATGACTATAAGGGAAGCCTGTGCACCTCACTTAAGGCTAAGCAGTTGCAGCATAGTCCTTACATTGCCAAGGAGAGCAGAGCCTGAAGGCCTCTGAGGAGCTGGACCCACCTGGCTAATCAGTTGCTCTGGTGGCTGAAGGACACCTCCCAGCTGTGCTCTACTGCTCTGTGCCTTCTAGTTTCTTCTTATGAATTCTACTACCTATTAAAATAATTACAACTGGATATATATTCACAAAACAAACAGTGAATCTCAGCAATTCAGAATAAATGTGTCAGTTTAAACTTTCCATGAATTCTCTGTTAACCTTTACATTTCATTTCTGCAGGCGTTCTGCTATATATAAGGTTTTTTAGTGGAAATGCTTGATGGACTATCACATGGAATGCATGTTACAGAAATGAAAGTTTATCTTTGCCAGTGTCCCAAGGATTTGGTTACAAGTAAGTGTAGAAGTTTGGGGTTTTTTAATCTCATTTCATACTAACTGTGCAGATCCAAACACAACAAAAGCATGACACACTAAATTTGAAAAAGAATAGACAAATAAATCCATGGCAGAAGTTGTAAAAAGCAAATCAGCATTTTTATTTTTTGTTATGAACCTGCAGCCACAAGGCCTGATGAGTTTTGTTGAAAAACAAGAATACAAAACCAATTTTTAAGCCACCAATAAACATGAAATCCCCTTGTAAGCCAAGAAGTCTGAAAGAATGTTTAGACTTTCTGTACAGATGATCAATACTTGGACTCCATTTGATAAATATGCCCAAACATTGGAAATAATTGCCTAAGCTCTACAGTGTCATTATATATTTGAAAAACTAGCTATAAGAAATGCAATCCCGTGGGAGAACAAATTAGGGAGTACATTATCATTAAAAGTAGTTTGCTTTTATAGAAAAAGTAAAGATACTAAGTATTGAGCTAGAATTACATTTACAGAAAAAAATCAGGAGAAGTGACCATTCAATATTATATATTTGCAGTCTATATGTTTACTTATTTAGTATCAGAACATCTTGATAATTCAATTACCTATGGTTAAAAATACAGACAAATTATACGTGCCACTCACAATAAAAGATGTCACAAAAATGAATTCCTCCTTTTCACCCCATCATCAGCAAACTACAGCAGCCAAAAAAGTGAGAAAGATTGTATGTAGGGGTTATCTTCCTGACCCCCCCCCAGTGAAAGTACATACTAGCAAGGTAAACAAATAATCACTAAAGCAAATGAGCTCTCCTGAGCGTAATTTCTTTGAGGGAGGGACTATGTCATTCAGCCTCATGAAGTCCAGACCCAAAGAAACCCTTTAAGCATGGCTGTAATATCAATAAGAGATAGTTCTTCCTCCTCCAGATCTCTCTTGCTGCCAAGGCTGACAGCAAAATTAGCAAAGTGGCTGGAAGAAGAAAGTCAATATTTGCAGAATGCCAACTCTTTTTTTTTTTTTTTCCTTCAGATTGTGGGGGCAGCACACCAGGGGGAGAAAGCGTCCGAACGATGAATGAGTCCCCTATTTCTGGACCCTGTGTATTAAATAGCATGGAGAGGAAGAGCCCAGGAGACTTCATCTCCTTCCTAGGAGAGGAGTGTGGAGAAACCTACGCTGTAGCAAAGGAGAGAAAAGTGAGGCTGAAAAAAAGAAATTGGGAAAGGAAGCAGCATTTTAGGAGCTGACGATGGCCTTGAAAATTACCTGTGTCTCAAAGGAGAGCGAAGAGCGGTTGAAAGACAAATGAGATGGGCAAGTCCCCTACATGCAGTGATTCAAAGCACCACCTCAACAGGAGATGGCAGGTTTGAGCTTGGGGTGCTGGATAATGCTTAAGGTGCCCCACGGTCTCCTCCTTGACTCCCTAACTTAGCTCTGCCTATCTGCAGTTTCCCACTGCTTTTTCCTTTAACCTTTCCCACTAGTGCAAATACCTTTGGCTCTGGATTAGCTTAAAAGAGTGACTTGGGCTGTTCTTCAGGCTCTCCGGATAGCCAGGTCACACTGATATGGGAACCAGTCTCTTGGGAACAAGCCTAATTAGCAGAGCCAGAATAACAGCTTCTGTCCTTTGGTCAGTTTTGTGTTTACTGCCTCTTCCAGTTCTTCAAAAATAAATCGACAGGCCTCACAAACCAACCTGTGATCCACAGCGGTGTATTTTGAGATGGAGTGTCAAATTACAGCGATATGTTAGATTTGAATTTATCATGCGCCTTTGACCACTTTATCTGCTTCTCAAACCCTATCATCTACTATTTATTTCAATATTTGCCAAATGGGAACAGCTTCCTATGGCTAATATTTTCTCTTTTTCATTTCAGACATGGAATTTCTCCTAAAATGACACCTGTGTGAGCTATTGGAAAGGTAAAAATCAGTGCTACTATAGTGACAAATTTTCTTTACCCAGAAATGTCATAGCTTTAATGCCCCATATATACTATATTGAATATGACTAGAAATGGGAAACCTTTATGTCAATGGAAAGAAAAAATTTCCAATCTTCTAGTTCTAGAAGGCCTTGAGATATTTGACCATTAAAGTGTGAATTATTTTTAAGTGTATAAAACCTTTTTTTGAAATGTTACAACTACTTCTGGGTTCAGAATATATGGACTAGTAATCATGAAAGCTCTAGACTCTTGGGATAGAAAGATATGAAAAATATACTTCCTCAGATATCAAACTCTCTCTCAAACTTTCTAAAGAGGTTATTTTAATTTTGCTTGCTTGTTGTTTGTTTGGTTCCTTGTAACAAGCTCACAACCTGCCTTAGTTCTCATAACCATAGGAACAAAAATGAGAAGGAGCTTCCTAATTTTTACCTGAAGCATACAAATAACAGATGATGTAGCACTGATGTTGCTTCTCCTAGCAACACGTGATAGCACGAAATCACTGTGCTGCCCTTCTAGACTTCCCAAATCCTCAGTCCATATAAAGTGGAAGAAATAGCAGCCCATAACGCTGTAAAAGTCTCAAATCTTCCATTATGGGTATGGTATGGTGCAGGTTTCCTAGGAGGAAGGAAAGAAGACAAGGACTATTGCCTCCCTGTCAGCCCAGCACACATGCCTCTCCCCAGTTAGATCAGGATTGACTCTGGCTGGAATTGGCATTCCAGTTCCTCTATTTGTGCTATGTTCCCATTGGAATATAACACAAAACTTCCCCGCAATTTTCCTGGTCAGACTTGCTGCAAAGGTCCTTTGTGCTTCAGTATTTACTATAACTCAGTAGTAAGCATTAGCAACAGATAGCAATTGCGGGAAGAGGAATATATTGTATGCTGATGTATATTAGTCAGAATCACAGATGTATCAGTCAAGAGATGAGGTACTGCCTGGATTTTTCCCAATAATGTGACGTTTTAAGTAGCTAGCATCTTGCTAGTAAACTTAGCAGTGTATGGCTATTTCTTATTCTTATGATCTTGCTCTCTTCATCGAGAACATTCTTCTGAGATCTTAAAAATCCGGTGAGGAAATTTCTGGAATAATAAAGGGCAACAAAGGGCACCTTTATTGCTCTGCCTTCTTTGTGCCTGGCAGCAAAAATTAGATCAGTTCCTTCTATACATTGAAGGCAAACTAATGTGATACTAAAATGAAAATTCCTACTCCAAACAAAAATGGAAAAACGTAACTGTGTGTGCTGACAGATTGTTATGTTGTGATTTATCTGGAACAGAAGACATCGAGTCAGTGTACCTTGAAGTATCATATCACAGCAGTCATCAGATCATCTGTCTGCCTCAGCTACTTAATCAAGCATGAGTCTGTGAAACCACTTGGGGTAGTTAAGACTCAAAAATGACTATGCGAAGATTAAAGCAGCACATCAGCACTAAAGCAGTTGGACAGTGATGCACCCTGATACCTTTTTGGATGCGACCCCTGGCTGCCAGTGCTGCAGAACCCATCACGTCACCTTAGTGACAAGTGTCTACCTCGTGCAATTTCTCACTTTGGATGGTAGTCTTCTGTGACAGGAAGAGGCTGTTTACTTTGGTGCTTCTGCTGCACACTGTTATACTTCACATGTCTTGCCACATATTTGTGATGTCCCAGATGACAGGTGCGTGTCTTAATAAGTTCTACCAGGGGCAGGAATTAGTAGACACGGGAGCCTGCAGCAGTGGAAGCATCTGGTAGAAAGAAAAAAACAATGTCTTGTATTCTGTCAAGTGTAATTAGAGTTGCCAGTTGTCATTGCTGCTAGCATTTAGTTAAGTAAGTTTCTCTGATGAGAAGCTATATGACAAAAGTCAAAGCTACATAAACGTATGAGCAACATAATTGCAAAATATCTTTTATAGTCTTATTATTTAACAGCTAACATCCTAACTCATGTACATGTAAAGATTTCAGTGATTTGAGAAAAAGTTACATTAAAAGTGTTTTCAAAGCAGTTTGCTTTCAATAACAGGCATTTTGGGAGGCTGGTGATGTGTATCTACATATCTACATGTATTCTACAGTCAAATTAAGAAGGATAAATGCTTTTGTTTCTAATTGTGGCTGGCAAAATATTTGATTTCCCTTCTCACAGATTGCAGTACAGAGGAGTACTCATATTCCATAGCCTCAGGATCATCTGAAGATCTCTTTTTGCCAAAACTTTCCTTCCAGTGCTGAAGCTTTCTATTCCAAATGGTGTTACTCTTCCAGCCCTTCTGGCTTTGAGGGGAAGGAAGCGAGCCTAGCGTGAGATCAGTGCCATCTCCCAGAGTCTGCAAACAACCTGATAGCTGCAGCGCGCAAGAGCTGTTTATGATGACCAACTGCTGCCGTCACAGCAGATCAGCTCAGATTTTAAACTCAGCTTCTGGGTACCTGAGACAGAGGCAAGTTCAGCCCGTGCACGTCGGCCCGGCCCCAGCTGTGTCCCGCAACCCAGCCTGCCCGTGCTGCGGGACGGAGCAGCGCACTGCATACCCCTACAGTGAACAGAATTTCAGTGCTTATTTTAGCAGTCTCCTATATTATAATCCCCACTCTGTTATTTTTAATTGTTTATAAACAACTATTTGTTCCTTGTTTTTTATAGTAGGGCATTATTTTATTATTGCTTTGTCCTGTGGCCTGCTATTCTAAACCTGAATGTCTCCAGTATTGTCCATAAGCAGAGGGTCTGGTGAAAACTTAAGCTTGGTACTTGCTTGATGAAGCAGCTTCTACTGAAGTCAGCAGACTCAGCACAACTTTTAATGTGACGGAATCTTTCCGCTCCATTGATTTCTGAACTGGGCTTTTTTCTATCGCTAAGTGTATACGCATACATGCGTGTCTTTTTGCTAATTACCTCCTAATAGGCTCTCTGCTGTATCTACACAATAACTACCAGTACCTACAGCAGTTAGGCTTAAAGTTTCATCTGGGAAATATTAGAGAAATGAATAAATATCCATTTGCGCTGACCTTTTGTCTCACGTATGGAATATCTGCCATATGCTATATGCTATAAATGACATGAATCTCCAGGCTTCCAAGATAAAGAAGAAATCAAGGGTTTACAATTTATATAAATGTAAAAATGACAAGTCAAAGCTCTATTTTGTTAAATGTTACAGTTCAGTGGCCAATAACTTTGCCTTAGCAGAATAACAGATACAGAGTTTTTTGCCTATGTATTGTTTAGTATCAATAGATTAGAGAATTTATACCGGATAGGTTGAATTGCAGCCAATTGCATAGTTTAAAAAGATACTGTATGTAAAACACACATTGAAGCTGTGTGGGGTCACAGTCAGACATGCTCTTATAATCAAATTTGTGCTATCTAAAATGTCGCCGCCTTCGGGGTAAATCTGTGGAAATTTAGACAAGAGCATTTGGTTACATCATCTCTGAAGGTAACAACTTTCAGCTGAAGGCCCACAGCTTCTGGGACTGGCAGCGAACCCAAGCTTGGGCAGGGCAAACAGGCAGCAGTCGTAGTGTCCTAGCCTTCGGGAGCAGGTCGGGCTGTTCCCAGCTGACAGATTCCACTTGTCCCACTGATATCACTCCCGTGCCACTTGTCTTTCTCAGATATGAGATCCCAGAAAGGAGTCTTGGGAGCCTGATCCTAACTGAAGTCTTTATACTTTTAGCAAAATATCAAGAAAATCCAATCATCAGCACTGCTGAAGTGGAGAAAAGAAAGGAGGAGTGAGGCTAGGAGGCTGGGTGGGTCCCAAGAGGCCCTATCCCCTAGAATTACTTTGGTTAAGAACAAAATTTGACTGGCACAGTTCAGGAAGGCAAAGATACACCCAACTTTTAAAACCACTTCCTCGGAGTTTTTCAGGGAAGAACAAATGTCATAGTGCCACAAGAGAATGTGAAGTATTCAACTCCTTGTTGTCAGTAAGTACCAGGAAATTTGTTCCTCGCTTGATTGGGAAGAAAGACAGATGTGAAGGATTTGGTTTAATTAGGCTATCCTTCTCTGGACTCATGTGTGGTCTTCCTTGAGTTTGCCAGGATTCATATCTGACCTGTGCCCACCATTTTTTACTCAGATTAGAAAATGGTAGGAGAGGAACACCTAAAGAAGCATTTTATTCTTGATAGCTAGGATACATACTTTATCCATTTCTTCCTCTTAGAGCTGCAGGAGGTAAATTACCAAGCCTAGCGATGGCCGCTCGAGCTTCCTGGCAGGATCCCAAGTCCAGCATATGTAAGGTGCTGACCTGTTCAAGCACAGTAGGGTTGTAAGTTAGCCTTCATTTCCCATCTTAACCAGAGCTTGTTGTTCTAATAAATAAGGTGAGAATAAAAGAACTTTATGGAGGCGAATGGGGAAGTTCATGGTATGATGGTTAAGGAGCACGGTTGGCTTATTGAACAACACAGACCTCCAACTGGGGACAAGATGAAAAAGAATCAGGGCAGAAATCATTAAAGAAGCATAAAAATATTACTAAAAATGGTAAAGTAGCAAATATAATACAAATGGCATAGTAAAGAACACTAGTTCTTTAACTACACAGCAGCTCATCCAGTGTCAGTGCTGAGGGTTTAGGGCTTTGAAACAACTTTAGATCTTTTATTAGGACTTGGGGAAACTTTTGAAAGGGCAGGGAAGTTTTCAGTTTTCAGAAAAAAGTTAGCAATTTAGTCTTGAAGTTTCTCAAGTTGCTTGGCAGAGACAATTTAACCCATGACTGGTAATTCAGTGAAGACTGGAGAAGGAATTATTTTTTTCCTTAAGAAAGAGAGAAGACACCTGGGGCAAAAGTTTTGGTTTTTAAGTGCGTGCTGAATAATGGATCAGCATCTCTGCTCTTGGAGAAGTACTGTCCCATCAGTCGTTGTCATTTGGAAGATGATCAGTCCAGTCATGGAAATGAAACTGCAAAACACCTCAAAACAGCACTTTTGGTACATACATAAGCTCAATATAGCTAGCATAAAGTTGGATTGCATGGTATTGCTGAGGGCTATGGAAGCAAAAAGTAGTTCACCAAGTAGGCTGGGAATTAGAGAGACATGAGTTACAATATGCGGAAGCTTAATTATCATTGTAATGAAACCCAGAGTGTGTTTGTGGCAGCAAAAACATCTCTGTTCCCTTATACATATATATGCATGGATATATCCTTACAGAGAGAGAGAGATTTTTCAGAGTAACACACTACGTTCATCTGCAGAGGAAGCAAACCATATCCATTTAAAACGCTATTGCTTTGTTTGATTCAGGAAGAGTACAGCAAGCTCCTGAGGGAGCCATCACTAGCTTCTCAGTGCCCCTGAGAGGGATGGGGAGATGTAGGCTCCTTGGTGCTTTCATAAGAAATTTCATAAGAAGCAAGAGAAAGTTTGCTTGCCTTATTTCAGAACACCATGGGATATAACGTCTCAGGCTGTTCAAGCCCAAATTTTAGACTTTTCTATTCATACAGCACATGTAGAAATTCTTAAAAGTGTTTATAAAAAATGCATAGACAAAAAAGGAATGATGCAATTTTCCTGTTTTCTTTTCTAATTCAAATGCCTGCTCTTATGCAACACAGCCCACTGTTGGCCACTTGTATGTCCAGTAGAGCCTATGTCCAAAAAGGAGCTTACCTTCCTTTTGAGACCTGACCTGAAGAGCAGGTAGGAGACAGTAAGTACAAAAAGAAAAATTTGAACACAGTGTTTAGGGAAAGGGAACAGTGTCAAATTAAAAAGATGCTTTGAAAGAGATGGCTGGGGAGAAAACTGCATTAGCCAGGCATGAACTACAGTTCATGTAATAACTCCCATAATGATTATAGAAAGTAGCTCCCCGCCACCCCCAATGAAGCCGCAAGGAGTAATATAGACCTCTGTTTTGTGAGGTCAAAACAGCCACATGAAACATTTTTTAAGAACAGGAACAAAGTAGTGAAAATAAATGAGCTGAAATGACACAATATTCCCCAAAACAAGGAATAAAATCCTGACCCTCTTACCTTCAAATGGCCAAGTCCCCTCAAGACATCACAGATTGTAATAGAAATTGAATTATTTGCCAGATTTTTAAGAACTCATAGAATCAATAAAAGCCCGTGATATTTGTAATATTTTTAAGAGAATATAATTCTGCTGTGTTCCTCCTAAGGGCAGACTTTGGCCCCAGGCTGGGTACGTGCTTGGCAGATACAAGCACCTTAGCATGGAGGAGGAAGGCCGTACTTTTAGCTGCATCATTCAGCTCCATTAAGCCTATGGGGTAGCTTTCATTGCAATTTCATCAAGCCACATTGAACAGTGAAAAAATATCACAAGCAATCTACTCTGTACATGAATTACTATTTTAAGTAATTTAAGAAAATGAATACAAGAGTAAAAAATGTCTGTTCTGCAATAAAAGACAAAGAGAAAAATGACTTAAATATATTGAGAGTATTATTCATTGTATACAGGTGTCGTGATTGAGTTTCTTGTGCCCTAGTTTAGACTTCCAAAACACAGTAAACCTCTCCCTCCAGTTGTGAACCTACATTTAGACACAGTGAAATTTCCCCAGACTAGAGAACTGATTTCTCTGGATTCCTGACACCCCACTAGATGTCTAGGCATTCGTTCCTAGCAGTTCAGCCCCACTTAGGCTCATTTACTATCTACGCCCTCATGCCTGAAAGGTGACTGTAAGACATGTAAGTTCATCACACTCTACTCTTATCCTCTGCTTTTCTTCAGCTCAATACACAGGCACATTTCTTCCTCACAGCTCTCACAACTTCTTCTCTGAAAAAAAACCCAACCACCCTCCTTCCCCTCCCTTCCCCCAACTTAGAGACATATACTTCCTTCCTGGCAGAAAGATGTCCCGTATCACAAGTGTCTGGCAGGCAATAAAGGTGCACAGCATGGACAGAAGAGGGGCTAGCCACAGAACTGAAAGCAGAGCCATGGTTATCTGTCTGTGGAAATCCTGATCAAGAACAGTGCTGCTCGCCAAACTTCATTTTTCCCTAGCCACAGGCGTTGCAGCACCCAGTATCCAAAGAGATAGGTTGTTGCTGTTGCACACATTCCAGCCTTGCTTAGTGAGTCCTCTGTGCTTAGTCCATGTCGTAATTTCCAGATTGTCAGGCTACTAGTGGAAAAATTTGGAAACCTTGGTCTGTAACTATCCTGGAGTAAGATGGGGCCAAGGGAAGGAAAACCTAAAGAAAGTAAACAGTTTTCCATACTCAGTTGCCCATTTTTTACAGGTACTGTCAAGGAAATGTCCCAGGAACACAATCAGAGGTCTCTTCAACATCTCCAAGAACATTACAGATGGAGTTTAAGCACTGCCACTCGCCAGGAGCTTTGCACCCAAATCTGATTACTATGGCAAGCTTTCCCCCATTCATAGCATCATGAAATACTTTGCCATCACAGATTACACTGAAAGGAGGAAAAAGCTGATATTGACAGATTTCCATACTCACAGGTTTTCTCAGGTAGGACAAAAGATCTCTCTCGTTCCCAGCTCTGCCCTTCTCCCAGTGCTCCTGCTTCATATCAAGTCACCAACCTACTCCATATCCCATTCTTCATCACGGGCCAAAGTGGAGAGCTGTCTGCTAGTTAGACACTTGCACATGTGCACGCCAGCTTGCCCACGTCCCCAGTAAGCAAGCTGGGGCAATGGCACAGAATCTGCTTCTCCTTTCCAGCCACCCTCATCATAGAAGGAGCCCAGGAGGTGAGTAGATGCACAGCACCCTTGGAAGGTTGGTCCATGAGGGCAGCTAGGAGGCAACCAACACCTCCCCACATTCAGCAGACTTCTAACTCAGAGGTGATGCAGCTCAGACAGTGCCAGGCAGTGACTCAGTAGTCATTCAGTATTTTGGCAGGGGTTAGGTGTCCGGTGCAGGCTTTTGCTACTGCCTTGCAACACACAGACAGTGCCAAACTTGGCTTGAAATGGCAGTTGCTAATAAGAAGATCCAGTAAGCAACATGGAGACATAGCCCGGCACTTGTCTTGTTCAGAGATGTCTAGTGAGAAAAGGTGGCTCCAGGAGGAGCAGGGGGACCACAATGGGCAGTGTCGTGTGACATGTCAGGGATCAGCTACCTCAGGAGGAAGTGTGGGGCAGCTCCATTTAGGCTGGGTACGTCCTGATGCCATTCCGCCTTTGGGAGGGTCAAGCTGAGCAGATGTCATTGGTAAGATCCTCCTTGAGGCAGCATCGAGGAGCTTGGAGGAGGTAAGGAGCTGGGAGGTAAGGAGCTGGTGGAGAGCATACATGTGGAAAGAGCTAATGAAGGTGAGGAAAAAGAAATGAAAAAGAGAGAGAGGATTCTATCAGTGTTTAGCATACAAGAGGGCACTAAGAAGGGGTCTGGGTAGGGTACCTATTACTGTTGTCTGAGGGCAACAAGTGGGAGCAACCTCCATTAGGCAAGAGAGGGTTAGCCAGGGCTTGTTAATCATGGGGGCAGGCAGTGTGAATATCTCTCAGACTGATTCAGTGACAGAGAGTGCACTGGGACTGACCACTGCAGAAGAGCAGCAGGCATTAGCAAGAATTTGGCAGATGTACTCATGAAGTGCAGCTGGTCACAGCAGATGGCCCTTGCAGTCATGGTGTCTAACGGTGGAAATAGCACTGTGGGAGTGGCTTACAGTCAGGTATCTTCCATCTCTCATTCTTGGCTTAGTGGAATGGACAATGAAGGAATTCATGGTCTAATTTTGCAGCCTCCAGCTAGGGGGTAGGCTAACAAAATATTTCTTGATGGACTTGAAGAGTGTATTCACAAATTTCCCCGAAGACCATGGACTAGCTGATACTAGTCATTAGCCTGGTCATGTACTGAAAAGGCCAGTGGTCAGAGTGATTAAGGTAGGGTTCACAGACATCTCAGGAAAGATGATGACTAATTCTGCTGAGAACCTGTCTAAAAAACATCACAAAGATACTGTATAATGCACATGCCATGCCTCACCTGGACTATTTGATGCAGGCTTCATCTGTGAGACCTGAAAGCTGGATGAAAGTCAAAGGGTTTAGTGACCAGGCTGTCTCCTGTCAGGTGCAGTCCTGCTCCTTTAACTACTCCGGCAGAAAGCTAGTGATAGGTGCACCAGGACAATTAGGGCAGGTTGCATGCAGGTCCTGTCTCTGCCTCTCACTCCTTGTGTCCTCATGCACAACACCCTTTCCATATGCTTTTCTTCCCTATTAACCTTCTATTCCTTTTGCTCCTTAGCCCAGATCCTGTCCTAAGCCCAGATCATCACCCTTCCTGTCTCGCTACATGTAGAGTATACCCCATCACCTTGTCCTGCAGCCTTAACGCTGTCCCCAGCTAGAAGAATCCTGTCAAAACATGCAGCCAGAATATCTATAGAAGTATAACAGGTTTTATTTGATTTAACATTTGTTGTTACATTTTCTCCAACACTTTTTAATCCAAGCGATTTCAACAGAGACAACTGGGGTCTTATCTGAGCACATGACCCAAAAAAAAAATCGCAACTCTGACAAGAGCTGTAGACTCCAGCTGGTTAAGCTCTCTGGGCCTGAGTAATTAGCCTGTGTAGATGTGGGAAGCTCACACTGAAGTGTTAGACTACAAAAGAATGGGAAGACACTGTAACAAATTCATTTACAGCCAAATTCAAGCCCCCAATGTTGGCTTTTTAGCTGGTGACCATGTGTTTTTTGTGAAAATCTGAACTGCCAAAAAATGACCCTGGTTATCAGCATCATTATTTTTTCTTTTTCATTGTTTTTGTTTCTTTGTGTGTGTGCGTGTTTTTTTTTTCTTAGATATTGGCATAGGAAGATGGCAATAACATGGTCTTACACATTTAACACCATTAGTTGCATGATATATTTCATGTACATTGTTTACTTCTAGCACAAAGAATATATTAATTATTCAATATGGCAAGAAATGCCTCTGGTATATATGAGTTTTAGACTGATCTGGTTACATACATCTTTTGTTCTTATGAGTTGTGCTTTTAGACTTTTTCTCAACGGACTGTTAGTCAATACGATCCTAATTCATGTCAGCAATAAGCTAATAGTGCAGGTGCAAGCTTTCTCCGTGACTGCCTTCAGCTCTCTGTTCCTGCTCCCTTCCTTCCAGCCACAAAGGTTCAGGAATGCACGTGCTACCTGTGCAGCCACTGTGGCCACATATGGAGTGGCTGTAGAGCTTCCATTGCCATATTGCTCATCTCCTAAGTCATGTTTAACTCAGGCCTATCTTGACACGCAGCCTGTCAAAGTGCAGGCTAAGCTAGCCAGTAGAAATTCAACAGAGCTGGCAGATGTTTCCTCTGAGAGAGGTAAGATGCTGTCAGTCAGTGGTACCTTGCCTCTATGCAAGGCTCTACGCAAAAGCTCTTCAGTTCCAGCTGAATTTGCGCTTTTTTTGACTGATGCCCTTCTCAAGGCTCTGTAACTCCCCTGTCCTCTCCCTGCAGCAGCTTTGCTGTGTGCTGTTTTGTTCTTACTGGAGAATGCAGTTGCCCCTTGCCTTAATGTATCTATTCCTAAGACCACAAGATCTTCAGAATCCTGGTTATGCCCTTGCATGTGTTTGCACAAGGGAAGCCTGATGCAGACTGAGGTAATGCTTCCTGTGGTATCAAGAAAGATAACCCCTTCTCCTGCTTCCAAATGGTTGACTTTCTGAATCCAAAAAAATGTGACAGCCCAAAGCAATAGAACAGTGTGAATTAAAAAGTGGTTCATGGATCTGGAATGTCATGTCAGGGAATGAGTTGTGGGTAAATGTTGTATTAGTCAAGTTGAAATGGGAAAAGCTTAGTTTATCAGTTACCACCAGTTGGGCCATTGGACCAAGTCCAATAAAGAACCAAGTACCCAGAAGGTTCCTTATCGATCATTGTCCTGTACAAGAACAGACAATGTCCTGTTCCAGACAATGTTCTGCCTTCTAAATGATGGAGTTGTAACTACGTACATGCATCTGCTGCCTCAATTTTGAGTATAATTGTCTTCTGGTTAATGTACGGTTCATTCATTTTCTCACAAATGGTGAATGACAGTGGAGTACTGGCCAGGTGATAGGGGATGCAATTATGTACTTTTGAAACTGTGGGAGTGCTCAGAACCCCCAAGAAGTCAGGTTAGGAGTCCCAAACGGAAGGGCATTCCTTACATCTATGAAACTATACAGATTTTCAAACATCTGGTACTTGATACAGCTGAAGGTAATTGCTCCAGTGCTGAAAAAACAAGATCATTCTCAAGGGACATTAGCATGCTTTAGTTAAAATCCCAGGAAAATAACTTTTTCTAAAGAAAAGAAGAAAGTCATTTAGAGCTGAACAATCATTCTTAAAAGGTAGCGCTTGTCTGACACAGCTACAGAAACAGTATTCTTCTCGGGAAGGAGCTTGCAGTGTTATTATCATAATTCCTGCAGGTCCAGCTGCCTTGCCAGCAGAATGCAGAGCAGCTTTAATCACAGTTAAAAAAAAGCGTGGTAGATATTTATGGTAAGAACAACAGCGGTGTCAGCTGTGTCAGATGCCGTAAAAAACCCTCCAGTCAGCTATCAGATCCACTGATAAAAAAGAAAAAAGTATTTTCCTTCCAGAATGTTGAGGTAGTTTAAAAAGTATATATGTAAAGGAGAAAAAATAAATTGAACCAAATATTTTAAATGATAAATTGTGGCTAAGAGAGTCTCCTGGGACTTTAATGAACATGTTTGTATTGTCAAGTGTGTCCACAAGACGATTAGATGGAAAAGAAGGGGAAGGAACCATTACAGCATTCCAGAAATACGATTTCTGACTCAATATGGCCAACTGATGTCCCTTGCCTGCGGTCTGTCACTTGCACTGATGAGGATACCTGACCCTGCAAAAAGAGGAACAATAGTTAAAAACAGTAAAAAGTCATCTAATATCTTATTTTTATGAGTCTGCTCTGAAAATGACAGTTCTTTGTATAATTATATAACATCAACCAGCAATAGCTGTCCTACTCCAGGGTCACAAGACAGCGGCAACATGCGTCTGCATGTTGCTGTTATCTACATACACTTACACTCCTCCTCTCGCTGCCTTGGTGATGATGGGCTGAGATCATCTCAACAGAATGTCTTCTTCATCGGGGACAGAAAAAGCAGGCATCTGAGGGACAGGTTTTGCAGAGAATATATTTTGCTGGGTAGAGCTCTCACAGGGAAATATCTTCTGTCTCTGTGTATTTTCCATTCAAAAAGCTAAGGATAATGTGTATGAAGATGGGGCTAACCAGTCTGGCTCATATGGTACATGCAGTAATCATCCATTATAAAGAGTTTTCACATTAAAAGGGACAGGTAGGGAAATGATCAGACAGCCCTCCAGAAAAATTTTGAAATTAAAAAACTAATTAAATTATTTTTCTTTGCCATTTATGCCTTTTTAATAGCAAAATTAATATGCAAAAGTATAAAAATGAAATAGCCTAGTCACCTATTACCGTACTTTGAACATTATCATTCAAGAAGTACACTATATGCTGCAGACTTGTCAGAAAAGGTTCGATGTAACTGAAATAACTAGAATCTAAGTTCTCCTCTGCTCCAGACAGAAGAGCTAGAAGTGTCTGATTTAGTTCACGCTGCTGTGCTGTGTCCCTCTGCCTTGTAAGTCTGTACTTATTCTGTTGCAAGACCTGTTAACACCTCAATTCAACCTTGCAATTGGGAATTCACATAATGCAGCCCTTCACTTCCGATCTTAGTTGAATACCAATGCCATAATTTTATGCTTCCTTGCTTTCTGTACACCCTGACCTTTCATGTTTCTTGAGGGACATCTCATTTCCTCTAGCTTTCGAACACCTCGACATTTATTTCTTTGTATTGGTGATACAATTAAGTACACATACTTAATTGAGTTACAAGCAAATACATAGAATAATAACAGAGTGTTTATCTTTGTCAACCCTAGACAGGTAATTAAACAGTCTCCTTCACACTCTTCTTAGCAAACAGAACCCTTTAAACTGATAGCCTCCTTTACATAATGTCAATAGGCTGTCTTCTCCTCTCTTCTGTTTAGATGAGCTTGTGTATTCACTAGAAAATGCAAATTTGCCTTACTCATTTGGAAATGAACCTAACATGTCTATTAGACTGGTACCTCTGTTCCAGAGTCTATTAAAGCAGAATAAATAGTGAGCTTCTTGCTAGAGCTGACAGAAAACAATTCTGGGGGTAATATCATAGATACAAAGACTTTTCACAATTTTGCTGTAGTACAGCCTGATACATGCTTGAATTAAGCAAATATATTGACTAAACAGAGTGGCAGAGTTTCCTCTATGGTGAACTGATATGGCTCTGTCAAAAATCAAAGGAGCTATGCTGATTAATATCAGATGAGGATTTAGATAATTTACCACTCGTGTCTGGAGAGGTTGATGAAATCCAATTGCTCGCAGAATTGCCACTGTTTTATTTAACTCCAAAGGCTCTCTTAAGAGAGTGGCTGATTTTCAACACATTTATTTAAGACTGTTCAGGTGGAATGGTCATACGCCAAAGGCTTCAAAGCGTAGTCCGTTTGGATTTTGTAATCAATATGCCACTGGCTGAGCCTTGAATGCAACCCAGGATATGCTTGCAGAGGGCTGGCTTTGATTTGTGCTTTTCTCTGTTATGTGTGTTCCCCCCACCGCTCCCCCAAGGGCAGAAGGAGCGGTACTTCTTCTACCTTTTTGATAGTGTTGCGTTCTCTCTCTTCTTTTTCCACGATAGGCCCCAGGGGTCTTAATACTGCTGAATTTAAAAAATGTCCATGTTCAGCACAGAGCACACAGCCCTTTTGGCAGTAGAAGCAGCCATTTTCCTTTTAGAGTTTATGGTTTCTGATGAAATCCAGTTACAAACATTAGGATGCACTTCAATCGAGTGTTGTGTGGATTTTGGATCCCATTGTAAACAAGGCAGTTCATAGCAATAAATGTTGAGAATATTTGCACTGAAATCACACTATCCCATTTTCTGCAAAATTGCTTTTTCACATATATCATTGCTCTACTATACAGGAGAAAATATGCAGAGCATAAATATTGACATTTATATTGTCCATACTTGCACATACTAAAGAAATCATTATTTTTTAAAGGCTTTCAATAAAGAATGGCTGTTGGAAGGTTAAGAGTGGGAACAAACATCTCAGTGGCACCACACTGTACTTCTGTTTCCTTGGAGATTCCTTTTAATGTAGAAATAAGTAAGGAAAATTCACCATTCACAGTGATGTGCTTTTCTTAACCCATACTTTTAAACAGAAAAAAGTAGGAACAGGCCAATATGCTATCCTAATAATGATGTTATACAATGTCATGTCAGTGATGTTCAGTATTTAAATACTTCCTTTGAGAATATACACTTATTTGTACTCTGAATCCCAGATAACTAATTATGATTTAGTATTGCTATTGGGATTCATTTATTACACACTCAATATTTGCCTTAGATGAAAATAGTTTTAAATAATTTTCAAGTACTCAGACAAAAATCATTCATAAATCTACAAATCAAAAGCTGATCAGTATGGCTTGAATATACAGTAACATAAGCACTGGTGCACAGGGATGTGTCCAGATACCAAACAATTCTCTCATCTCTTGTCAGTGGTAAACAAGTAGGTCCCTTGTTTCAGATCTAAATCTGCATCCCAAAATCAAGGAGAAAAGTTCTGGAACAGAGATAACATCAAGAAGAGCTTGATAACGCTGTTTGCTGGAGCAGTAGGCAGCTGGACCAAAGGAGCATCAAAGATGGACCGAAAGAAATCAAAAGATGAGAGAAGTGTAATCAAACAGGTGCTACAGAAACCGTATTTTCATGGAAGAAGTGATCAGTAAAAGAAGGCAATGGGAATAGTAAAAGGTCAGGATAGCAATGAGGAAGGGAAAAAGTGAAAAACCAGAAGAGCTGAGAGAACATCTGTCAGGGTAAGTCGGCTAAGTGATAGGAAAAGCTGGGGCAGAATAGCGGCACTCAGAAATGTGTTAAAGCATAAAGAAGCAAATGGGGCTGAGCCCAGACTCAGAAACTACCATGAAGAGGACAAGCAACACCAGATCTAGTAAATTTTGATCCAGCTTTCCATATGCCACATGGCACTGACCAAAAATAACATATAGTACAGTGAGGGAGTGACTTCCTGGGTGTTAACTTGAAGAATATCAGCTTATTTTCCATATTTATACTGCATTATGAGATTCTTTTACTCTGTCTTGGTGTAGAGCATAGTTAAACCTGTGTTAACCAGAAACTAGAACAACGTAAGACCTGATGGAAAGGAAAATTTAAGATGTCTTTACCAGTGTGTCAGACATACTTACAACACTGGCAAATTCTCCAGGAGCTGAGAAGATTGATACCCAAACAAGAATTTAAGGATCCCACACACTAGAATTTACATTTATATTTTTCCCTGATTTGAGTTAAGCTTTATGCTTTTTTAATGAAGATATTCTTCAAATCATTCAGTTGTTTGGGACAAAAAACAATGGTGCAGCATCTATCATTGTTTGAACAGAGTGAATTTTGAAAAGAGAATTAAAAGTTGAAGATCTCAATTTAATATATAATTTGAATTGAAGCATATGACAGCACATCTCATCAGGAGGGAACTTGCCAGCCTACCTTAAAAATTAATGCTGTGTTTTTGAAATGTGGATTTATTTTCAAGAGAAATAATTTTCAGTAGAGGGAGCTGCAGGACTAAATCATACTTAAATACAGAAAAAGAGCCATTGCAATAAAGCGGAAAAGTAAGTATTTACATTAACATGTAGAATTATTACCAGTGTACTAGGGAGTTTATTATCATAAAATAATTTAACTCTAGAACTCTCCACTCCTACTTAGGCTAAGGAGATAACAAAGGAGTGACACAAATACAGCTGAATGTAAAGGCATTGCTTGACATTCTACGGAAAAAATAATCTCTTCTTTTCCTGGATTATAGGCATTGATTTAAGATACAAAGTTTCTGAAAAGAAAACCAAATATTCTTTATATTTCTTTCTTTTTTGAAAATTAGTGGCAATATTTGCAATAGGAAACTTTAGACTGTATATTCAGAGATTCAAGTAAATTGCATATGAGACAATAACAGGCACAGCACATCTATGCTCTCTTCCATCCTGTTATATTTGTATGCAAAAGTCTGCTTCTACCTAAAAGCAAATCGTGGGCATGTGCAATTTGCCATAGATGTGTCATTTTAAAACTTTATCTTTTAGACTCAGAATTCACTGAACATTTTTTCTCTTCAGAGGGCTCTGCCAGCATAGGCCAGCTAGCAACACTTGAAACACTGTGCCATTTACAATGTTTAATAGCCCTCAGTGTTAGTTACTCTTCTCCATAGGGAACCATGCGGATGCCATAGGGAAGACTGAAAAACAAGACCTTGACAGAGGAAGGTAAGGTTACAGTAAAATACCTGAAATTATTTACAAGTCTCAGAACATCTCCAAGAAAGCATTAGAGCTGGACTACATCCTTTTCCTCAGCCTCCAACCATGTCAAGCAGAGGAAACTGTTCTGATATCTCAGTAGTCCTTGTTAGGACCTTGGTATAGATCAGTACAAGGAACAGCAGTCTCCTACTCACCTTGCACGTGTAAGATGCATTGTGTCAGTCTTTCATAAGGGATTGGGCTAGTTACCTAACCTTTCATTATCTTTTTTTCTCTAAGTTCCCATAAAAAAAACTGAGCACAGTCTACTTTGCTAATAAATTTCTGCTGTGCCTTTTCAGAGCTATTTTACAGGACAGATTTGTCCCAGACTAGTCAAGATTCCTCCAAAAAATTAGGCAGGGTCGACAGCAATGGCCTTCAGGGCCAAAATTCAAGCAATTTACAGAGGTGCAGTGCAACTTTTTGGTGACATTTTTTGGACTGTTGAGTCTGCATAGCCACAGATCTTTTGATATTCCTGCTCATCTTGTCCCTCTTCGGCACTAGTCCACTCAAAGGAAGCATTAAAATGAAGCATAGCCTCTGCCTGCTGGTCTCACTTTAATAGCCTCAGGGTGGACTCCTCCAAGGACAGACAGAAGTAGGCCTGTACTTCTCCCTGGGCTCATTTTTCCTCCACTGAGTCTATAAAATCTTCTATCTATGAAAAATTGCATTAACTAATACTCAAATTTTGTTGTTAGCCTACAGCTTTGCTTCCAGAGGAGAACAAATAACAAAATTAGCCCATTCTGGGAGGGAAGGGGCCTACATTTATTATTTCCTTATCCTGCTACCAGTATGTCGAGGAATTTCTGAGAAACTTTAATAGGAACTTGCAACTAAAACAATACTAAGGTGTTCAGGCTTTGCGAATTGTCTACCAAGATTCCAGCATTATGAGAAGAAATGTTGTTCAGAAGATACCCCCTCCAACTCTCCGAGAGCTGCTTATTTTATTGGGTTGATTTTTCCTGGGACGGAGCGACAGACTCTACCAAAACTGTAACCCTCAGAGTAATTACTTGTTTGATAGGTATCATTAACATGAGATATCTATTCTCAATACAATCTTCAGAGCTTCAGACACCACTCTATGAAACATGATACCTGACCTGACTGAAGACCTTATGCAGGTATGCGTACCTTTTTCTGAAGCAATCCTGTTAATACCAGTTTTCTGTCTAGAGTTACTTCTTTGGTGACAAATAGAAATCAACTTTGGGCAGTTTTTCTTGATATCAATATTCTGTTGTCTTTTTCCTTGCCTATCTGAATATTAATACTGTATAGGCAAAGAACAAACAACTGAGAAGAACTGAGAAGAAACATAGTAACATGTGGGGAGAGGGAACTGTTATCAGTTTCCACTGTGGATTGAACAAGCAAACTTAAATATCCCAACCTTTAATAGGATGAGATATTCAGTTAAGATAGCAAGAGTGACTCCAGAACTCTAACTTTTAAAGATCTATAAAGCAATCTGTTCTGATAATTAAACTACTTCACAGAATCCACACCTCTGAAAGCTCACAAACATCTAGCAGGAATGGCAAAGGTACGTATGTATGCAATTGGGCTTTGTGGGAAAGGACGGTCTACATGACTT
Organism: Rhea pennata; assembly: GCF_028389875.1. Classification (NCBI taxonomy): domain Eukaryota; kingdom Metazoa; phylum Chordata; class Aves; order Rheiformes; family Rheidae; genus Rhea; species Rhea pennata. The sequence goes on from NC_084663.1 coordinate 17,369,635, forward strand.
CGGCTTTTCTGTCCCTGAAGTTACAAGGTTTATGGGGCAGATCCTTAGCTGGTGTGAATTGCATCACACAGCCTTAACTTCAGTACTAACACATTCATCTTTCCTATTGCTGCACAATTGCTCCTTCCTGAAATACAGTTGCTAACTATTAACATGAAATACAAGGATTTGGCAGATTAAATACAATAGCCATTTCAGACTACCGCACATTACTACAAGAAGATGCTTCTTCCATTCTCCTTTAATACCTGTTCTAGTGATGCTGCCTCTTTTCCTAAAGTTTGTGAGCAGCAATATAAAGCATGACCATTATTATTTTTAGCAATATGTCTTCACAACAGAGATTTTTTATTCTGCCTACCAATTGTAACAAATTTCTGGCAATATACTCCAACCTTTAGTGCCAGCTCTACTGTGCACTTAAAGTACATATGACCAGGTAATACACTCTAGCAATTTTTTTAAAAAAGTCTTCTGTTTTGTTTTCTTATTTCTTTTATTGTACTTTTCCCCTTTCTAAAATTTCTTTTGCATTTGTTTATTTTCATTCTTTCCAGGATTTGATCATTTTATCTCCATGTTTTTGTATGCATGTGCGTGTGAATGTGTGTGACTTCTGCTATTCTTCCACTATTTTTCCTTTATGAATGCTTTTTCCTGTTTTTCCTGTTCTACATGTAAAAACTGTTTCTATAATGTACGAAACGAAAAATTGTTAGTCCTGTCATTTTAGAGCATCTGAAAGGCATAACTGATTGCAGAGAAAAGCCTCACCTCCTTCAAATTAATAGGACCAATCATACGATAATTAAGAACAAGCATAAGCCTTTGTAAGGTGTACACTGCGTGTCAGAGGATAAGGCAGAAATTTTGGGTGACTGGCAATTCATTATGCACAGAATTCATTTACTGCAACTTAAATTATTTGAAACAATAGCAATGTGACTAATGAAAATAGAATGATGGAATTCTTATTACTCTTTTACTTCACATGGATTAAGGCAGGAGTTAAGGAAATAACACTTGATCTTGAAGTTCATATCTGAATTGCAAGACAAAAGCACTGAGAGACATTTCTGATTCTACATACCACCTTCCAACTGATGGGTAAATGTGAATTTCTTATGAAGCTGTATGACATCCCTGCAAACATGGGTTTGTTATGTAACTTCAAAAGGAATATCTCAAATGTTGAAAAGCATATTCTCACACTGTGCCCACTGTTGAATTACAAAGAACATTATAGTGCATTTACTACTAAGAAATATAATAATTATTAGAGTGACATTTTAAAAATACACTTTTTTTGGCATGTAATAGGTGCTATTTGTAATTTTCATGCTCCTTAGGATGGTAGTTTGACTTTTTACAGTTTAGGGTTTTAGATAATCAATCTAAGTATTTGTATTATAACTACATTTCCTTCTCCCCCTTCCATCTTTATCTTACATAGTTAATTTTTTGGCTAATTTTAGTAGAAGTCTAACTTCTCTAGTTGCTTTTTTTCACTCTTGGTATTTGTGCACACTCACACTTGCTACAAAGTTCTAGTCAACCCAAATGGAAGCTTATGAATTACTTCTCTGCCTCATTTAATCTGCCCATTTTGATTATACTCAGCTTGATATCTTTATTAGGAAGCTATCTGGTGATAGACGTTGCTTCAAATCAACTTGTGAAAATAAGAAAACCACAGAATTACTGTACAACATAATTTTATTTTTCTGGTGAATCCACTTAGCCTCATAAAACAAAACACACTTTGTAATCTTGAAGCCAGCAAGACTAGGGAAAAAAAAATCAAACTTGGTATTCTCATAGTTTCCATACTGAGACCACATTCAGAGAACAAATCGAGAGTTAAAACATAAGCAGATACTACTTATGTAGCTCTCTTAAAAGGAAACTTGACATGTCATACAACTCACATATGGTGCTTTGTTAGTATAATATGCTACAGGTAGAATTATTCGAATGCAGCTATGTACCTTGTCTACCAAGACATTCATTCTTATGTTGCAACATGCTTATTATTTTCTTTACACTTCATTACCATATTACATAACCTCCTTTTTCTTCTTTTTTGGTGTTTTTTTTTCCTTAGAATGAGGACTTTCGTTGTGGGTTTTGTTGGAAACACAAAGTGCACAGTTCAGGTATTAAAGGTCTTCAAAGTTTTTCAGTATACATTCATAACTAGATTAATCCTCCCATTTTCCAAATAAGAGCCTAATAATTTGCTAGTAAACTAACCAGGACAGCTGGTTAGTAGTTATTTCTGATCTCAGAAATGAGAAAATGCAGCGCGTCATGAACGTCATCTGTTGGTGAGCTAAGCACACACTAACATATCCTGTGTATCCTACCCAAGAATTAAAATAATTTGAAGTCTATGTTCTTTCCCAATACTCACTGACAGACCAAGCTAACTGTAGAACTTTTTAAACAGATGACAGTTTTACAAAATATTTGTATTTTTAGAACTGCACAATTTTCAGTGGGGTTCTTCATTCAAAAAACTTTCATTTATTACACATGGCTTTAAAAATACAGCATAGCATAAATAACTTTTCTATATTGTCTGAAAAACATTGGATTCATCATCAGCTCATTGCATTAAAGAAGACAGTAAATAGCACTACTTTTGGAAAAGTATTCAAGTATTTTTCTGTAATACTATATATAATAAAAAACAGATCCTAAACTTTGTATTACTGTACTTTAAGCAAAAATCATTTTCATGTGTTTTATCATATATAGCAGTCTGAATACTTTGTAGCAATGATATAGCACACCATTTTGGTATTATACAAGACTGGAATGTAAATCTTTTCAGAGGAAAAAAATAGCCTTTTACATCACCTGTATTTTTAAGTGCTTTAGTAATAAACTGAACAACCAAGACTTACACTGAGAAATATATAGGAGACATGAAACTAATACAAGCTGAATGACAGACGTGTCAATAAATATAGATGAATATTTATTAGTGAAATAGTGAATCATTAGCTGTTCAGATGCAGTCAGATGTAGTGAGTTTTAAAGAGACGTACATACTTAAAAACAAAGTTAGAAGAGATCAGGGACTAACTTCTGATCCTCTCTGAACAGGCATAAATCTGTAGAAGCAGAGCAAAATTTAGCCCCAAGCCTGTACACAGAACACATGTCACAATACATAAATTAATACACAATTTAAATAAACACTCCATAGCTGTACAGGATAGTCTGTTTTGGCTATAAAAACAAATCAGCATAGTAAATGAGATTTATCAGATTCCAGATTCTTCCCTTGACTTCACAATGTGAATTATTTTCTTTTGTATTTAGTTAAATAAAACAGTACTTAAAAAACTTTGAATCATCATATGATATTTTTAAACTTAACATTACAACATCTTATTTTGCAAAGACATTTTAATGTATGTAGTAGAATCTCCAAAGAACTATGAACTTAAGAGGGAAACTTTTCATATGTTAACTGTATTTTTTTTTTTATGTAAAACTTGCTGGTGTTTTACAACACACTTCTATTGTTTCCTTGTCTATTCCTTCCTGGTACTGTAGGTATTTCTGTTTGCTGCTTGTAAGATATTTCAGTCGCAATGTATGGTATTTGGTATCACCCAAACATCATAAAAACCCTTTATAACCCAAAGAATAGTATGCAAGGAAGCATTTATAAATAGGGTATAAGGTATGATGTATATACAGGTGTGCTTTTTATTTTTCAAAATATTTCTAAACTCTCTAACTATTTCTTAAAGCCAGGAATGTATCTTTGAATTGCATTGATAAGTTGCAAGGTAGAGACAGAATTGCAAGATGAAAGATTTTACTCAAGAAAATGAAAATAAAATGATGTAAATGACATACTAACTTCCAGTACTAAGTTATAGGCAACTACAGAACACTCCCAGGAGAGAACATCTTCTTGGACACCAATAATATCTTGTCCTGATGTCAATGGGAAATCCAGTATTTTATAGCATTTAGATATTACTGCAATGCAACTGCTAAATTAGCTTTCTAGAAAAGCGTATTTATTATTGTGAATATATACATACACCAATCCTCTCTTCTCTAACATACAGAACTAAAGATTACATTACTCCAAGATGTATTTTAATGATTCAAAATCTTTTTTTAAAAAAAGTACACAGATGAAATAAAATGTCCAAAATTATACTAAATCCATCAAAAACAAAATTAAAATTTTAAAATACTTGTCAATTTGACTAAAATGCATATTTACTCAATTTCCTTGAGCTTTTAGTTTTTCTTCTCCCCATTCGAGGAACAGTATCTATAGTAATTGTTCAACTCTACTCTGGTTGCTCGCAGCTTCCTTACAGTTCTCCTCAATACCCCTTGCAAATAGCTTCATTAGCTGACAGTGAACCCTGAAAAACACAGAAAATAAAAACATATTCTAATTATTTGATAAAAAGTAAATGTGTATTGTACATTAAACTCAAATAATCCAGGAATTTCTAGCAGTTCGGCAAAGCTCCTTGCTTCTGACTGCAAAAATACTTTCTTATTCTTGATACAATCCTCCCCTGTAAAGGAGGCTGCTGCTTCATACATTTATCACTCCTGATACTCCTCCGCACAGAAAGTTCTATGGGCGCTTAGATAAGTAGATCTTATACTATATAATCCAGGTTTATAAAAATCACTTTGGACTGCCAAGAGATTACGTTTTAACTGAACACTCCCAGATGTATATATTTTGTATTGAATCTTTGTTTTTTTCACGCTTAAAAAATCCTTAAAATTTCACCAACTACTATTCCCTTCTCAATTGATTTTTTGAACAATTGCAGACTTCTTTCTTCATATGCCAAGATTAGAAGTAAGATTCTGTATGTGACAAAATGCTCAAAGTATGTGTCACATCCAAAATTTCTGCTAGTAGATTGTTTTAAAAAAGCAACGATTTCAGTTCTCCAGAGACTGAATTTTTTCAATAATCAGATCTGTGATCCTTCATCTCCGATTAAAATAATACATAGGAATAGAAGTAAACATTAAAACTAGCTGATTTTGTCAGCTGTAGGCAGAATATGAATTATATTCTCAAAATAAGAACCATTTGGAAAGTAATGTTTCAGAGTCAATTGTACATTTAAGGTATCATCTATGTCTTAAGCATAATATATATATATTTTAAAAATATTTTTACCTGTAATAATTTTAGTTTAATAATATGTATTTAAATATTTTGTATAGAAAAACTGAAAGCATTATTGTGAATACTGACATCTCTCACAGATCTTATCTAGAAGCTTGGAAATTTTTGAGTAGGATTAATACCACCCTATCCAAAGAGAAAGTTGTAAATGCTCCAGTGTAACGTCATGTGGAATTTGCTCAGAACTGTGCAAGATTAGTATAGAAACGTAAGATTTGAACTTTCTAAAGTTCTTTCTAAATGTTCATATCCACAAATATTTTCACTGAGTTTTACTGAGTAGTCAAGCAGGCCTTCCGAATGATATCCTATTACAGAAACATCCATTAGGTGGCATTTTAAAAACTAAATAATAATAATTTGTTTAATATAAAAAGGCAGTACTCAGAGTAAGGAGGTGTTCTAAAAAAAAAATCCTCCCAACAATAACTTCAGCACTTCAAACATGCAATGTTAATTTCTAAGTAAGTAGGACTTCAAAAGTAGGGCCATATTTTTATTTTTGTATCTATATATATGCATGTGTATGTATATGTATGTATAAACAGATATCTCAAGGTGATCATTTTCAATACACAGTTGACATATTCTTTCAAAAAAGTTACAAAAAAGTGATTTTATAGTAGACTCAAATTTGCTATGCAGGGGCACTTTCGTCTTTATCTTTTATCTCTAAATCAAAAAAAGGCTTAATATCTTTTCTGGAACACAAGGAGAAACATGGACGCTCACCTCACTTCAATTGCTGAGCTATCCAGAGTCTCTCCATCACAATTCCAGGTGCTATTAGCAATATTGCAGCAACAGGCCGGGTGATCTCTGCAGAACTGGCCAAAATGTTTCTTTCCTATGTCCGTGACATCACTTTCGTTGTCTTCCAAAAGCTTTGATGTAAACTGAAAACTCTTCACCCGATAAACATCTACAAATGAGAAGTCAAACTACAAAGAAAAAGTAGAATCAACACAAGCGATTACAACTAGCTGGATATATTTAATGCATAGAACAACTCAGCAAGCAGTGTTTTGTATTCAAGAAAATGTGTCCACTCCAATTTTCTAGAGAAGCTTGCTTGAGATAATACAGTGATTTTTGTTTTAAAAGACTACACAAGTCAAAGAAAATTACATGAAACTGGAATCAGACTTTTCAACAATACTTTTAAAGTAGCAACAACACTGCCACTTTACACATAAACAGGTAACAGGTTCTGAGATTATGAGTAAACAGCTATATTGTTCATGATGAAATCAAAGTAAAAAAGGCTTGGGCTGGTCTCTTGGTGTCATCTTCAGGATCTGTTCAACTGCACTGCTTAAGACATACAGGCTTTTCTGCAAACCCGCTGCTTTCACGTTTAGAACAATCTCCTGAAGATAGGCAAATGCTACCCTAATCAAAGAATTCCATGGAAATATAATCACATTAGAGAGTTGGGTGTGTAGGAAAGTAAGAGTATTATTACATTCCAACAAAATAAAATCACTTTAACTAGCTAATTCAGCTAGAAATAGGTAGGGCAATTAAGAGATTGCTCTTACTAACAGAGGTTTGCAGGATTACATTATGATATTATATAAATGCTTTAAAATGGGCTTTGTAAGTTAAAGGAACAATCAAATTAGTGGGTGCCTCTACCTGACCTGAAAACAACTTAGTTGATACAGGCTGAAATGCTTAGTAAGCAGTAATAAAGACAGACATGCCATTTAGCAAAGCCAATGGAGTGTGTCTGTGTGTGTCTGTAGGAAGCGAATGGCAAGGAAGTAAAAGTGAATACAGAACAACAGAAATGCTTTTATCAAGAGTTACCCATAAACTTGTCTGTATTAATGTATGTCCTTTTTTTTCCTCCACATTTTCTCAAGTTTCCCAGCAGGATTTCCCATTATAGAAGACAATAACTTGGCATGAGAAAAAAATCGGCAACCTTGCATCTAATCTGCATTTTATAACCAATAAATCTCAGTGAGAAACACTGGGGAATCACTGGAATGGGAATTTCTCTTGCCTGTTTATACTACAGCCACAGTGGCAATCCAAAAAAACATCAAAGTTGAAGGAACCTCCCATGTCAGTAAGTTAACCACAAGCAAACATCTGAAGTTATCAAAACTCCACAATCTGGAACAGTAACTTAAACACAGTGAGGCTCACTATGCATGCTAGAGAAAACAGCTTATTTGCAATTCTGATAAATGATGAAATAGGCAAGGTAGTTGTGGAAGGCTTCAAATAACAAAAAATATCGAGTATACAAGGAGAGAAGGTGGAAAGGATGGAAGGGAAGAAGAGCAAATGAAGAATAATTTGGGTGGAGATACATAGGCATACACAATGTCCTAGGGTATGTTATGAGGAAATATAGGAAAGAGAATCTATAGCAACTCTTCTATGGAGTAGGAAGAGTAGCAACATGAACAACAGGTGAGTTTAATTATCACTTTTATACCTAGATATGCCATTATTCCACTGTTCACCAGAACATGTTAATAATACCAAGTTGTGACAAATATTAAATGTGTGCCTTCCCATAGCTATACATATCGATAGCCACAGTTATTGTTTTAACAGATAGTACACTCAAAACACTGATGAACCTTCCCTTATCATTAACCTTGACAGCTGTAACAGCGTATGTGAGGAAGAATTTTGAAGCTGAATGCATATAACTCATGTTATGGTCACCTATATGTGTTAAAATACTGCTGAAAGCCTGCAGCTTATGGTCAAATTGCAATTTGTAACTATATTCTAAACTAAGTATTTTACACAGTTTACAAAGACTGAATTATCATTCCTCACTACATCAGCCACATCATTTTGCTGCGTTTTCATACCAAATACAAGTATACATAAGTGATAAACTCCTTCTAAATAGTATCCAAACAGCAAATACTTGGAAAATGTTGTAAGATAAAATTCAATTAGCAAAAGAGGAATTTGGGTCCGATACTATGGCTAAAGTCCTGACTTAGCTAAAATGTTCTGGGATTTTATTTTTCATGGTACACATGATAATCTTATTCATGCAAAATATATGAGCATTTTTTTTAATCTGTACTGCAGATATTTTTTGTGTCATATAAAAACGCCAGTATTTACAACTTATACAGCTTCTGAAGAATTCATAGCCAAAGGGAAAACACACCTGATCATCTTGGTTTGTATGTCTGACAAGATACCGTAGAAAATCAAATCTGGAGCATTTACGAACTAAAATGAGGTCAGCCGAACCATCTGCCAAATGAGCTGCTGGTGAAAGACCTTTTGGACTTCGTGGACAGGCACAGCTCATATTTACTGCATTGACAGCTAGAAATTTTCCTTTAATAACCTTCCATTCTTCTTCATCATCTGAAACACATAAATGAAAACATGCAAATAGGTTATTTGATCTGCTCACAGGAATGCTAAGAAGCTAACATTCCTGGGAAATTAAGCTTTTACCAGGCATGTTCCTGCATCGTCAATACAGAGCTACGACAAGTTACTTAAAAAAAACCCCAAACACTAATTTTTCCTATATTGACAGAAGTTGCTTCCTCCTTCCAGAGACCATGCTTATCTAAAACTTCTGACTATTTGTGCCATATGCATGTCAAATTTGGGATTAATGCTATTTGAGTAACCTATAAAGCTTCAGGCAGGGACAAAACAGAGACAGGTCATAACTTTTGTAGCTAGAAGTTGAGGGAATTTTAATCTTGCTCTTCAATCTGTTAACCTTGAATAAATAATGATGAGGGCAGAGTAGATCAGTATTTGCTTTCTAGATCAGTGTCCCTACTTCTCCTCAATGCCACAAGCTATATTTAAAAAAGTGACAGAAAGGGAGGGTATGACTCAGGGTTCAGTAGGACCAGAATATAGCAATCAGGAATCCATTTTCAGTTTTTGGTGTGGTTTTTCTTTTTTTTTTTTTTTTTTTTTTTTGGAGGGGGGAGTTCCACTCTAATATTCTGCAGATGAAAAATTATTAGCAAAGAGTTGAACTTGTCTCTGTGTAAATCCTCAAAGATTCCTGGAAAACAGAAGACTATTTTCAATAAATTTTAACTATGCTGTTGGAGATTCTACCAAGACCAAGCTTAGATGTGTGATGGCATAAATTCTACCAAGGGACAGAGGTATTTTCTGGAACACTGTCAGGCTCTGCACAGAGTTATCACGTAAAATTTCTTTTCTTGTATGAGGTAAAGACAGACTAAAAAAGCCTCTGTATTTTTAGATTAAACACATTTGCCTTCCCCACTACAGTAAAAGAAGTCAAAAAGTAGCCATAACACTCCTTTCCTGTTCTACATATAAGTGGACTCAGATATTTAAAAATGAGCAATTCCACTGAACTAACGATTTCAGAATAGTCTATGGTGGTGCAGACAGTTCTAAGACTACCGCTAAGGAGTAAAGTTCCATTATAGATGATGAGGATAAAATTAACAAACAAACAAACAGGTAAACAGACAGACAAGGTTTGTTAATACAAACTTGTTTAACAAGTTTGATCAAACTATGGTAAGATAAAGGGTTTGAAATATATTAACTAACAGAGCCTTAAAAAAAAATCTAATGTTTTCGAAGGGGTTCTTTCATGAGACTCTGTATGACATAAATACTATGTATTTCGTATGTCCTGAAATTCTGATAATCTTTACTGTCTTAGTTTTGTAAACTTCACATTTACTTTAGAGAATCATTATTACAATTGCCTAGATGATTTGAAAGTTGGATATAAATTCTATGCTGGGTTCACTCTGAATTAATCTTTTCCAAGCTCCCAGGAGAGAAAAAAAAAAAAAAAAAGTCTGGAAAATATTTTGTAGCTCTTCTTTGCTCTTTGAACTTCTCCAGTGTCCTTGATTTTTTTTTTTTATTTAATGCAGCCTCTTACTATCCACACACTCTGCAGCAACAAAACTAAGAAAGATGTAATTCAAGGAATGGTAGAGTAGTATTACAAAGTGACAGAAGACTTAAAGGAGATTAGAAAACTTTATTCTTTTTCTATCTAGAGATATCCTCTTCTATCTCCTAAAAAAAAAAAATACAAATTAGTAATAAATCACAGGAAAATGCAGCTTTGCTGAATTCAACTTTTTGCATCATTTACCAAAGTGGTTTTAACATCAATTATATACTTGCTTCAATGCTGATCTTCTTTCATGTTGCTTTTGAACAGGATATTGCAGAAAGAAATTGCTCAAATTAGATTAAAACATGTATTGTAAGAGGTCAGAAAGCAATTTTACATATCAACCTGCAGAAAAACTTTCCAAATCACAAGGCCCTGCTCTGAGATTAAGCTAATCAAACAGAACATGAGAAACTACTGGATGTAACATGGGAAATATTTGGACTTTACAGATCATAGAATCATAGAATCAGTAAGGTTGGAAGGGACCTCTGGAGATCATCTAGTCTAACCTCCCCGCTCAGCAGGGTCATCTAGAGCATGTTAGACAGGGTTGCATCCAGGCGGGCCTTGAATATCTCCAGAGAAGGAGACTCCACAACCTCTCTGGGCAACCTGTGCCAGTGCTCTGTCACTCTCACATAACAGAGAAGCTGACAAAAGCTACAGATAGCACCATGAAAGACTCCTGGTGGTTAAGGAGGAGACAGCTGAACTGTGCAGAGAACCGAAGGAAGGCACTGAGGACCTCCTGGGGAGCTGAATTTTGCAAGACTAACAGCTCCCATGTAACTGTATCACATAACGCTGGGATTACCTGGGTAATGGTATCAGAAATACCTAATTTGGGTATAGATGTAGCAAAACTGGAGTCAATAAAGAAAATGCAGTTAGGGGCAGTTTTTTATTTGGGAGGAGGCAAAAGGTGGAGTAAAGGAAGGATCGAGGAAGGACAAGCATGGAAAAATGGGTGACAAAGGGGTAAACAAGCTGCTGGTTAGTATGTTCATCTGGCCAAGCCCTGCACCTGATCACTGTAATTTGTTCCATCTTCTTTTTAAACTTTATTCCTTTACTCAATCTGCATGATGTGGTAGTGCAAAAACAGCCAGCAAATAGGACACCATAGTCTGTAAAGATCAAATTTCAGATGCTGGAGACTAGCTAACAGGGCATGGATTCTAGATTTATTTCTAGTTTAGGCCAGAGTTAGAGGGACCCACATGTGAGTGGATATGAAACGAACAACCGAGTGTGTGTTCTGCTAGCAAACTTCAGATTAGACCAGCTGGAAACTACAAGGAGATCAGCACCTGGAAAAACCCAGGTCTGAGCTGGAAACTGAGTAAAAGGTATGCCCATGGATATAGGTATGGATACTGGACAGAAATGCTGGATTATTTGGTAATCCACAAAGTCTGGAGACCCTCGCCCCCCTCAAACTTGAACTGATATATATTAAAAAGTTGTATAACAAGTAAATTATATAATACTAAGTCCTCTTACTTTTCATTATAAATTACCTTCATGTTTTAATCCACGTTTCTTGCGCTGTTCTGCCAGCTGTTGCTCACTTTGCCTGCAAATATGACATCTGAAAACAAACATACTCTGTTTAACTCTAGTGTTTTACTCAATCATTACAGGACAGTCCCACACCACAAGATGGAGCATGGCACTGATCACCCTGACATGGCACTAACCGTGATAGCCCTGGAAGCTGTATAGCTAACTAAGTAGAGTGCTATGCTCAAGACTTCTGGAGGTGAGATGTTATTACATGCCACAGAGTCATCAAATCATGCAGTTTGGAGGCCCAAAACTGTTCAAAGCAGGTCCAAAGAAATGAAGTTTCTCAGCGTCTTGTTTGGTCAAGTTTTGAATATCTCCAAGGATGGAATGCCTGAAAGTTCTCTGAGCAACCTGTTCAAATATTTGTCTATCCTAATGGTGACAGAATTTCTTCTTTTATCTTCATATTCTTATTTTTTATATTGCAAATTTTATCTATTGCCTCCAGCATTCCACTGGAGAATGCACCTCCAAGAAAAGCCTGTCTCCGTCTTCTACAATCTCTCATCAGGCAGATATAAACAGCACTAAGATCCATCCTCTGCCTTCTCTTAAGGCTGAACGCATGTAGCTGTCAGCTTCTTCTCAAATGACACATGCTCCAGTCACACAGCCATCTTGTCAATCCTCTACTGGACTTGTGCCAGTATGCCAGTATCTTTCCTGCATTGAGGAGCCCCAAAGTGGACAACTGCTGCAGATGCGGCCTCACAAGCGCTGAATGGAGGGGAACAATCACTTCTGACCTGCTGGTTACCCTCTTGCTAATAAAGTTCCATATATGGTTGCCTTTCTTGCTATGAGGGTGCACTGCTGACTCAAGTACTACTTGTTGTTCACTGGGACCCACAGGTCTACAATTGTCTTCCAGCCAGCTGCTGCTGTTGCATGGGGCTATTCCATTGCAGCTAAAGGACTTTATATTTGCCTCTCCTGAACTTCCCAAGGTTCATGTCAGCCCATTTCTCTGGCCTGTCAAGGTCTCTCTGAATAGCAGTCCTGCATTCCAGCATGTAGATCACTTCTCTCACTTTGGTACCATCTATAAACCTGCTGAGCGCGTACCCTATGCCATCCTCCAGGTCATTAATAAAGACTGGTTCAGCACAGATCTCAGACAGATACTGTTATTAATTGGCTGCCAGTTGGAGTGGGTATTTACAACACCTCCAACTACAGAATCCAGCCAATTTTCTACTCATCCACTTATCCAGTGCCCACCTCATTGATTTGGTCATAAAAATAGTATAGAAGATAGTATCAAAGGCCTTGCTAAAGTCAATGTATGTTGACTGTTCTCCCCTTGTCCATGGGGACATGTAAGGCCTGGGGACAGACTACACCAGTGAAAACTGGGGCAAAGAAAGCACTCAGCTTTTCAGTCTTTTCCATATTCTTTGTCACTATGTCTACTGTCCCACTAAGCAGCAGGCTCCCATCTTCTTTAGCCGTTAGTCAATATACTTAAAAAAATCCCTTCTTACTGCCCTTTACATGCCTCAATGTTCCCTTCAGGTAGCTCACTCCAGCTTCCACCTTCTGTTTATTTCTCAGTTGCATCTGGCTTCATTCAGGAGACTGCTGTTCATCCATGTCAACTTTCTGCCGTGCTTGCTCAAGCAAAAGCTCTGCTTTTGACACTGTATGTTGGCAGCCAGGTGTTGACCAGCAGGATGCAATCACTCCTTCCTGAACCTTTCCCTCCCTGGAACAATTGAGAGGAATACCACACAGGCCCAATGTCCTCAAAGTTCTAGAGTCACTCTTGATATACTCAGGGTTGGAAGAATCATTGCTGCCCCTGTGGACAAGCAGCACGGAGTAACAGTCAAACAGCTGACAGACCTCCACAGCTTCCCCACCAACATTCAAGCCCCTGGCAAACAAGCTTCCTGAGACATCAGGCCAGGTTGAAAGATGGTTTCCTTTATCATCTGCCTCTTCCTGCAGGTTTGATCCCCTGATCAGTTTTGTTTCTCCTCACTTTATCCCATAGGACTGTGTCTGCTCTGTAATTTCAGACCGATATGTGGAGGAGGAGTCTTCTTTTGGCAGAAGGAACAGGTTTTCTGTCTCCCCCATCTTGCTGGTCTCCACCTTTCTGCAAAATCTCTAGCTGCCCCCACTTCCTTCCACTGCTGGATTGGAACTCTTGCCTCTGCAGGTTCTCTGCAAAGACCCTCTCAATCTACAGGTCATCCCCTCTGATGTTAATGCAGTCTGCTCACCTCCTTTCTTCACCTAGCAGTTCTTGTGTCTTGACCAAAACACACCTACAGGTAAGGCCACCTTCAGGCCCAACTTCAGGGAGAGGTCCACCAGCATGGGACCTGGATGGTAGCATCCTTCTTCTGGAGCTCCACCTGCATCAAAGCACCTGATGTGTCAGGGTAGTTGCTCCAGCTGGTGCTGGAGAGCATGTCCTGCAGTATGTCACTGCCCCAGCACTACACACAGGCTCAAGAAGTTCTTCACCAGAATTTCTGGTCCTCTCTGTATCCTGCTGTTCACTGTGGTGACAACTGCTACATCTCTGTTAGCTTCCTTCATATAAAGAAGGAGAATAAATACTAGTGCATAATTTCAAGGAACTGGAAGCAAAGAGAAAGGAAGATCAGGCCACCTGACTGGAGAAACAGGCAAAGATCATCACACATGATTTGCACAGGATATTGGAAGTTCATAAAGAAGACTAAACAAGGAGTGATTCCTGAAAGGATTTATCCTCAGGACACAAAAAATGTTGTTATGACACTAAAACAATTACTGAAATTGCTGACCCAATTAAAATGTCAACATTTGAGCAATCTTGAGCTTCTACTTGTTGAAGCTATGAGGCACCCAGACTTCTCATTTATTAGCAGTAATACAGTATCAAACGTTCAGCATCTTGCAGTTGAGCACTGTGCTGTTATATTTGGTTTCATTTACAGTTAGGTGGGAGGGAGTGGGAGAGGAGTTACTTTTTTCTCTTTCTACTGACCTCCTAAAATAAGGTGTTCTGTTTAATCCGTCAAGAAACTTCACTTATTTTTTAAAAATTTGTCTCTTCCAAGGCAAGTGTTTTGATATTAGAAAAACAAAACCACTGTAACATCTTACTTATGGGCCTTTCCACAAAGTTCATGTAAAACATCCAGAGATAAACATTAGCCTACCCTGTTCTGCAGCTATCTTTATCTCGTGGAGATCCCAGTGTGTGTTTTGCTGGTTGAAAAGAAATTGTTCCTTCATAGCAATGATGAGAAAGAAAAGTCTTGACGCCTGCATGAAAAAGGTGTTAAGTAGCATTAAGTTATTATAAATTCTATTGCAAACATCTCTACATACACCTCTCTGTCGTTCCACCCTTTCCCTTTCTAAGGACTGCAAAATAACAGTGGCTCTTCTCAAGCTTATATCTGTTTTCTGATGTTTAGATTGGAGAGGAAAGGAAGTAAAACTGCCCAAACCTGAGACTTTTTAAAACTTGCTTACGATGCCTTTGATTGACATCTTTAAAAAGCCAACTAAAAAATTCGGCTGTACTTCTCTTCTGAATCTTAGAATTAGCCTACATTGGTTAAAATCTGCTTTTGTAACTAGTTTCCCTAACTCAAAACAAAGTAAAGAACAAAGATAAAAAATATTTTCCACTAGCATAGTATATATCTAAATACTAGCTAACTAGATGAAACCAGTCAGCTCTCCCTAAAATCAGTAAAGAAAAAAGGACATAAATAACATAATTCATTCCATCAGCTGAACATTTAAGACAGAAGAGTGCCTATCCCTCTTCAACTGACTGTAAAGAATGTCAAAATGATTAGCACAGAAAAGCTATTACTTTTTAGGCAGCTAATATTAGGCAAGATCTATCAATACATTTCTATTAGTAATATACAATAGTACTAGCAATTATATTCATTAAAGAAAAGCTAATTAATTGAATTTGGATTAGGGTTGCTTCAAGGGTTAAAACAAATATTTCCCTCAACAACATGAAAATTACAGTAACTATCATTTAATACAGTTTAACATAAACTTTTAATTCTTTATATAGCTCATATAACACTGAAAATATTAACTAGCAGTTAATTTATTAATGATACTAAACAGTCAATTTCAAAATAACTTTAATGAGCACACTACTAATGTTATCCCCAGGATATAGAGTTCTACATTACGTGATTCAATGTGTTCAATACGAAGAGGAGTGCAAAAATCATGTTCCATCTGGCTTTTATGTTTAAAAGCTTCAGAGAAGGATGATTTAGAGAGAGAGTATCAATTGTTCTAATATGTTTATATGCAGACAAAGGTTGTAATAATTACACAAGTTACCTGAATAGTCATATCTCATCGGACCCATCCACCGCTTTTTCTCACTATCTTTCAATACGTCTCCATAAAAACCATAACCCAGCAATGACACAGTGTACTTCAAAAATGTATTGTTATGATGTACAGAGGAGACATCCAGAGGCTGAGAGTCACCTATAAAGATTTGAAGTTCAAGGTTCTATTAAGGCTTATTTTTTTTCAAACTGCAAACAGGACATAGTAACTTTAATGTTATAGATTATTTTTCCTGACTGTTCCCTTGTAACGTACATGTAGAAAAGGAAAAACATTTTTAAAGACCAGTAACAATTAATACTTAAAAAGGATTAAATAGTAAGTGAAAAGAAGGATTGTTATACTAAAAATATATAATGAAGAATTTATACTCATCGGAAAGGAAAGTGGAAGGTAATTTGACAGGAGAAAACCACGAAAACCACATCTGCACAATTTTTGAGTATTACTGAATCCTACATTTCATTGAATCAGAGTAAAATTCAAGTTGGAAGGGGCCTTCGAATATCATGCTCAGAACAGTCAGCTCTGTGATCACACCAAGTTACTCAGGGCTTTATCCAACCAGATCTTGAAAACCTCCAAGGCCAGGGATGGCACAACCTCCTGTGGACAGTGATCTGCTTGGCACCACCTTCAAGCCACTGCTTGTCATCATCTGCTGAAAGGTTTTTCTTTTTATCTGAATCAGTGCGAACACCTCTTGTTTCACCTCATTGTCTCTCACCTTCCCTTCATGCACTACTGTGAAGAACTTGGCTCTGTCTTCTGGATAACCTCCTCATAACTATTACAAATGTTAAATATCTTCAGCCTTTTTATTAAGTGGAGAAATACTGTTTTAAAAATCTAAATATATCTATACATTTAATAATCCAACTAAGATACTAGGATATACTACGTACATATTAGAGCCAGATCTTTAAACTTAAGTCTGTTGAGCTAAACTTTACATATGCTGAACAGATGAAATCAGATTAGTAAACAGAGAAGCATGTTCAAAAGACTTTGTAACACCAGCTCCTAAATTGCACCTGTTACGCACTCAAAAAGCAAGTGATAATGAAATAAAAATCATCTAGAAATTCTGTCCTTTATGATTATGCAACATTATTATGGTGAAGAGTACAGAATCATAGAGTAGAGGACAATGGAAGGGACCTCTGGAGATCATCTAATCCAACCAACCTGCTCAAAGTAGGATCAACTAAAGCAGGTTGCTCAGGACTGTGTCTGGTCAAGTTTTCAATGTCTCCAAGGCTGGAGACTTCACAACATCTCTGTGCAACTGGTTCCAGTGTCCAGCTACCCTCATAGATTTTTGTATGTTCAGATGGAATTTCCTGTGTTTCAGTGCCCATGGCCTCTTGATCTGTTAGTGGACACCATTAAGAAGGCTAAGAAAAAAAAAAAGTACCACCTTGTGCAATTTTTCAAGTTCAGAGTGACTCTGATTGTTCAATACGTGACAAATGGGATGGAAGACACCATTCACAATGCACTGAATATACCAAGCTGTCTCTACACCAAGTGATAGGACAAGAGGCAACGGGCACAAACTGAAATGCAGGAAGTTCCATTTGAATATGAAGAAAAATTTCTTCACCGTAAGGGTGACAGAGCACTGGAACAGGTTGCCCAGAGAGGCTGTGGAGTCTCCTTCTCTGGAGACACTCAACACCCGCCTGAACGCAATCCTGTGCAACATGCTCTAGGTGATCCTGCTCAAGCATTTGGACTAGATGATCTCCAGAGGTCTCTTTCAATCTTGACCATTCTGTGATTCTGTAATTCTCTTAGTTCCTACACAATTCAAGGTCTCCATTACCAGAGGACTTCGGTAAGTGGCAACGATGGGTGGCTGTCAGCATCCCTACTGACAGCATGCCAAGAATTGGCAACTTCTTACTGAAGAGTAGCTGTTTCTCCCCCCTAGTTCCTTTCAGTTGAGTTATCAGCTAATTCCAGTCAAGCAGAAGACACATTTCTAACTTGGCATGGAAATATGAAAAGGCACAGGATAATTAGGCAATTAGTACAGAATACTACTTCAAAAGTACATGCATGTATGATAGCTTTCTCTAAAAGAGATATACTCCAACAACTTATATTGCTTACTTTATTTTACTGTTAGTCTTTATGCATACCAGAGCCCATGAAAACTTAAGCACTAGATGCAAAGTTTCATAGTTATGATCTCCTGAAAACAGTGAATTACAGTAGAGCAAGAAATTCATTTTTAACCTCCCTGCATTTCATATCATAGAGTCCTAATCCCAGACAAAGAGTTCATATTTTAATTTATCCATTATATTAAAATAATATTTCACAGACATGTAAAAAGAAAGAACTGAATAAATTACTATTTTGGGATATTTTAATTATTTTCAAAACAAAACAGTGAACTGAGACTACCTACCTACAATAATATGTAGAGCTGATGTTACTGGATCAGAAATGCCAACTGTTGAATAACATATGCAATCTGTTGACCCTGAAAAATGAAAAACTAAAAATTAATTTATATCTTTCAAAACAAGTATTATTGGCACATTCCCTCCAAACAAAAGCATAATGTTCTCTCAGCCTGCTCCCTTTTTACATTATGAAACACTATACAGGCACAAATATGATCTAAATAGTAATAATATCTTTTTTTCCAAAAATTTACTTCTCTCTATATAAAGTACAAAGACTTATTCTATGCAATAAATGTATAGCAGTTGGTATGGGGAAGTAAGTTGTTAGTTCACAGAGAAGATTTCAGGATTAGATTAAAACTTTTGTATCAGTTATGGATTGCTGGAAGAAAGGCATACATTGATTCTCCTCTGCTTAAGATTTCTTACTGACATTTCATAAAAAGAAGATATTATGACCAGTCTCCAATTTTCTGGCGAAGTGCTGTAAATTCCAGGTTGTCAACATACTCAACTTCTCCAGATGCATTTTAAAACACAGATTCCTGCTTAATTCTATTATTGAAAATTAGTAGATACTTCCTTTCAGGAATTACTTTATAGATACGGAAGCAAAGTGGATAGAGATATATCTTTACAGTCTTGAGTAAAATACCCCAAAGCAGACGGGGGAAGATTTAGGTTCATCTATATTCTCAGTCATCACTACTAACTAGCTTTAGGTGGCTCTACACTCAGTACACTGGCTATGCTAGGAGCCATTTAGAGATAGCCACGCTCTCCAATACCTACATGAAGAGCCAGAGAGTCTAACAGAGTTCTAAATTCTACTCTGTAGCAGGGACTTGGAAGTCAGGGCCAGATATATCAAAGCACATAATTTGTTGCAGCACCTAACTCCAGATCAAGTTTCTCCTTTCCCTGCCCTCAAAACTAATTCATTTAAAGTCAGTGCTCGCAATTCTATCATCTGCTTTCAGGATTGCTATTGATGCACTAGAGGTTGAATACCTCAGATACAAAGCTTTTTGAGGTCTATTCAGATTAAAACATAAAACTAAAAATGGAAGAATGATAATGATCATTTTAAATCCACTTTTGGCTCTTTCTCACTTTGAAGGCAGACAGGGTATACACTATCAATAAAGGTGATGAAAATCCTTTCCCCTCCATCTCACTTCTCAGGAAATGGACATAATTTCCCCTATCAGCGAAGGGCATAAAAGAACCTACTATCAGGTAAACATTATGCAGAAGCAGACACAGTGAGCAAGAAGCCCCAGTAACCAATTAAAGAAAAGATAAATACAACAGAACTGCAAAACAAAAGAAAGAGTCTGATTAAGAGCTCTCTCTACAAGACAAAGGTTCACAATATTGCAAATGTATCATTATCTGTATAGGCTGTTGCACAGAAAACAGGACTCCACTCTCAGTATCATACCAGATGTGGTATACAGAATATGCTATCGTGCCAGATTTGGAGTTTTATAGCAGAAAGTGTTCATCAGAGTTCAGATACTGAAGCTCTGCATCACTTTCAATTTTGCCAATTTTATTTTGTCTCCTACTCTCATGAATTTCAGATAGGCAGAAAATTCTCAGTGGTCTCCAAAAGAAAAGCCAAGAAAATTAATTACTGAGTGATGTGGCCTGAACTTCTACTGCTAATATATAAGCCTAATGTTTCAACCAACTCTTCATTTCTTCAAGATCAACTGTATTCTGTTGCTAGAATTACCCCAAATTCATGTTAATTCCAGACACATACAGATTCAGCTTCCAGGTAGTCTTGCACACTAGGTGGGAGGAGGAGAGGGGAATTCATACAAGCATTTAAACACAGGAGGCTTGTCTCCCATACTCTTCTGTCGTCGTTTTAAAAAGCTGATTTATCCATTGGACAGTTTCTAGAACCCCTGTTCATTTCCATTCATAACCTTTCTCATAGAGGGAGGCCACTGAAACTAGTTAACACCTAAAATTAGATCTAAAGTCTGAAATTAATTCAAAGATTCTAAAATGTAGGCTGGGAAAAGATATCAATGTTTTACCGACAGTCAAATTGCTCCTATTTCTTAGACATGCCAACAGAGTATAAAATATTAACATAGCTACAAACAGTAAAATATCAGGTTTTTTGCTCTCTCAGACCTGGTAGCACAGCAATAAAATCAGTATTATCCCTTACACACATTCTAAGAGAATAAAAGTGGTCATAACACCACATCACACCAAATATGAACCTAAAAGTGCTGGTTTCAAGGTCACAAAAATGTTTAACTAGTATTTGAAATATATCATAAGCATGATGATTTGAATCTCTTTGAACACTTTACAACTAAATAGAAAATTTATATCATTTTGGACAAAGTTTGTTTTTCTTCTTAGTTTTAAATTAGAACGGTCTTGAATAGATTTGGAATCTACTACTTCCCAAACAGCACTCACAGTAACTGCACCAAAATCTAGCTTATTTCATCCACATACATCTAATTTGCAGGGGCATTAGAATGTAAATCTAGAATTTGACTTACATCCCTTCTATTCTCTGGAATGATTAACAGCTTAGGGTTGCCAGAGCTCTCAGTCTAGGCAAGAAGTGTAAAGTGTGATTCTTGGATAATGGTCAGGTGATGGATGTTATTTGTTCTGGCTAAACTGAGAGAAAATGTGATAACACATCCTGCTAGAATTTTTGTGTATTTCAAGGGCAACAGTAGAAGAGAATGAAGGAAAATAATTCCTTCATTGTTCAGAATTGTATGCAGCCCTTTAAAGCAAACTGGGAAGAAAATAGTTGATTCACTTGTTAACTGAACTCTAACTCATTAGAAAAAGAAAGATCTTCTGTATGGAACCTACATTTTGCTTTCGTGTCC
Organism: Rhea pennata; assembly: GCF_028389875.1. NCBI lineage: Eukaryota > Metazoa > Chordata > Aves > Rheiformes > Rheidae > Rhea > Rhea pennata. The sequence continues at coordinate 17,390,959 of NC_084663.1, forward strand.
AGGAAGGGTAAAAAACGGTATGTAGGGAAGGACTGAGTTTCAGGTGAATGCACTAAAAGTAGTACACATGTGCATGGACACGCGATTGTATGTCTAAGCTCCCATTCTGGTCAAGGAGGTCTTGTCAGGAGAGTTGAAGGCAGCCTGGGGTTGGCCACACACAGGCATTTCATACTATTTGAGGTGCCTCAGGGGACATCTGCTCAAGAAGGGCAGATGCATACAGGACATATGGGCTGTTTTGACCAGACTCCCCATCCCCATCTATAACATGAGTTAAGATATCTATCTTACATGCAGGTACCTAACCATAGGCATTACAATTTGTGTGTAATTTCAAATTGAAACCTACTTTAAGTAGGGTAATTCCCCTAAAAATGACACCAAACATCAATGGTGTTCAATGCTGCAGAGTCCTATGCTTTGCTTCTAAATGCTATCCTAGTATAAAACATGTCTTGCATAGCACTCGTACATCTCAAAGAGCACTAAGCAGCCCCATATAGCTAGCTAATCCCAAACTAAATGTTTGAAGTCTTCCAACTAGGAAAAGCTCCCATCCCAGGTATCTTGCTATTAAGACCTGATTGTAAGTGTGCAAAGGGCACAACCGCTGCTACAGTAGCTAATCCTTGGTAGAACAACTACAATCATTTTGAATCTTTATCATACATCTATGCAGACTAGAGCCCTTTTCCATTATTAATCAATTTCCCCAAAGTCTGTTATTAGAAGGTATCACATAGCCACACAGATGCTACATAGTCAAGTTCTTCTGTTTTCTTTTTCTCCCAAATTTATATTAAAAATGCATTTTAAATTTAATCAAGATGATTCTTCCTTTTAACTAATTATAGAGAGAAATGGTCAAGATGTGTATTTAAAATATTAAAAAGAGTATAAAAGCTTATATTCCTCATCAAGTACATTTTTGCCACAGCAAGATTTAAGAAAGCAAAGGGTTGAGACTGCACAGAGTAAGATACAACTAAAATAAATCAGTCATTTACCTGCTCCCCTCTCTATGCATGCAAATATTGTTTAACTATGCTTGGTTAGAGTGTGGTGCTAATAATGTCAAGGTTGCAGGTTCGATCCCCATATACGCCACTCATTTGAGGGTTGGACTAGATGATCTCCAGAGGTCCCTTCCAAGCTTACCAACTCTGTGATTCTATGACTAGGTAAGTTGTGCAGATGGGTGCTCAGACAAACACCTCACAAGCTTTAAATTGGTCATTAAGCCACTAAAGTGATACGTAAGACCATTCTTACTGACTGCATGGAAGAGTTCATATCATATGCTACTGCGGACAAAAAATGGAAAGTTTACCACGTGCAACAAACAAGAGGACAGGCCAAGTGCTAAAATTTATCATTTGAAAAATGCTTAGGACTACTACCTTGCAATTAAGTTTTAAAACAAAAAATACACACGCTACTTGGACTTTTTTTGGGGGGGTGGGGGGGGCTTTTAACGGTTAAACACAAAATGAAACACATTCCAGAGAACTGGAAGATCACCACTGTAGTTCCAGCTGCTAAAGGTTAGAGGGATGACAGAAGCAAGTCAGCTAGACGTTGATCCTAGAACAGACAGTGAATTTAGTAGAGAAACAGAAATCCTCCTAGTGCTTACAAGCATTCCTCTATACTTCTGACACGTCTGGTTACGGGGCAGGTGGTCCTTTAGCATATTCAGACTCAGGAGCAAATTCAGACTTCTCAGGAGCAAATTAGCATGGCAACACAATTCTGTACAGCAAAGATGTAAAATTAATAGCTTCAATGTAGGGTCTGTTCATTTTGATTATTTTTGCAAAGTTGCAGAGTTTATGCAGTTCCCCAGTAAAGAAATACCAGTCAAGTCATGCTACTGTCAGAGTAACTTCATATGGAATTATTTTTAGTTCAGCACTATTTAATATTTAAATCTAGATGGCATCTTTTCTGAGAAGAGATTTTCAAAAGAAAAGAAACAGACACATTCAAAAGTAAAGATATTAAATTATTTTTTAGAGGAAGAAATAAATGGTCTGTACATACAGTTGTGCTTCTACTCAAAGTTTTACACATCTTCCTTTTAGCACCCAAAAAACAATTCAGCATTTTCAGAATGACAGATTGCTTAAAAAGAAATAATTCAGAAGGACTTTGGGTTGTCTATTTTACTTTTTTGGGGGTACATAATCACTTTAGCGAAAGTTATAGTACAAGAAAAAAGGGATAATGCAATGCTGATAAATTTAAAAGGTGAGGTTTTATCAATACAGGTAAAAGCAATCTTGATCTAGTTGCTTTTGTAGTAGCTCCACAATACTGGTTGTTCTAAGACTCTCATTTCCGGAAGTATAATTGATTTAGAAAAAATGCTGCAGGAGAAATATAACATATTGGACCTAAGAATTGAAATTAGACCTACCTTGGACAACCTTGAAATGAAACTGCTAGTTAAACTACAAAGATCATTAAATATTACAAACTTTATGACAAGAAAGGTTGTGGACACATTGTTCAGCCTTTTAAAAAGAAAACAGCTGTTTATGATATCCTTTAACGCATTTTCTAAGAGAAATTTTACAGCCTAGAGAAAGCCAGAAGGAGCAGAGTCATCTTTATAATCTTACTTCTTCCTAGTTTTGAAATGTGTTAATGAATCCCCGAACATTTTTCTATATAAACTTCACATAACAAGCTGGTGGTGTCATCTTCAGCATTCTCAACTTCTACAAACACATCAACACTCTGACGTCTGATTATAAATCACAATGCATGTTCAGTACTTTCCATTAAAAAGATCATATCCTTGACTGCAACAAAAGATTATATAGTGAGAGGCAGCTAGAAACACTGTAAGTCTAAATTACTATAGCAATTAATACTTTTCTGCACTTTACTCAATTTTCCCTAGTGGTTGGAAAACTTTTACTCTATTCCTAAGGGAGATTAGCAGACTTGTTTTTTGGAAAGAGTATGATTGTATTAATATTATTCTATAGCACAGAGTGTAGTAGTATTTTCCTTCCAGTTGCTGAGATCACAGAGGCATTTAATATAGTCAGTACTCTTTTACTAAAGAAGCCTCCAACAGCAATGACAGCTTTGTCCAACCATTCCATGCCAGATATAATAATAAGAATGCATTATTTTGGTTTATTCTAGAGGCTATTAATTTTAAAACTAAAGCATCAAGATGAAACTTCAATGCTGCACATTAAAACCACAGAAAAATAATTACTTTAAGTTCTATGGCCGTATACTACCACTCTGAATATAGCAAGAAACCACAGTTGGATGTGCTTTAAGGCTAGATGACATTAACAGGAAGTAATAACTCAAAAGTTTTTGCATGTGCACTGACTTGCAATTTCCATGCTAGAGTACCAAATTTGGAAATTCGGTCAAGTTGCTAAAGCCCCTAAGTATCTTAACAACAAATCTGTTTACAACATCAGTCTAATTTATCTCAATTTACACTGGCATATTTGAAGAATAGCTGCAGCTAATATAGAAGTTCAGCAGTCAAAAATGGCCATTTGAATAGAATCCTTTATACTCATTAAAATACAAGTTATTTAACAAACCAATGTACAATGAAGTATAAGAATCATCGATATTTTAACCAGAAGTCACATGAAGGAAATAGACCAGCTGCACACACAGATCAGCTGGATACACATTGATCACAAAAGGCTAAATAAGTCCTTGCTCCGGAGTAGGAATCATGGCTTAGAAATAGCATTAATATTTAAAAAAGCCTAGAGATTTCTGCCTACGAAATAAAGCTAATTCCTCCTGAACGTGTTTCAGTATGAAATCTTTCTTTCATTTTCAGTTTCAAATTTCTGTGCAATTAAATTAACAATTTCTGAGCTGAATTGAACATTAGTTTGACTGCAGATTGTAGATGAAACCTGAACGAAATGCTATGCTTCACACATTGGTTTTACGGTCAGTTCTTGATTACACAACAGCAGAAGCTGTGTAAATATAAGTAAGTGATGAAAAGATTAAGTGTGTCTTACTACTATTTTAAGACTAAGCAGACTAGAAGAAATGAGGTAAGGTTTAAGAAGTAAAAAAATGTAAAGTTAAAGAGTGCTATGTTTAAAAGTATCTTTTTAAAAATGGAAAGCATTTCCATGCTTTCCATGGAGGAGGAGGAATAAGAGAGAGAAAAAATGTGACCCATCAGGAATTTACACAGATAAGGATTCATCCAGAATAAGCTTTAAATAGTATGGCCTGTACAAATACAGTGACAAATCTATATCCTCCCTTCAAAAAAAGCAGATAGGCAATAGTGAAATTGAGATACACAAAAAATAGAGATTGGTGGGCTGCATTTATGTGAAAGTCTGATTTCCCCTCCCTCCCTTTTTTTTCCTTCTCCTCTCTTAAATCCAGTTGGAAAAGGAAGACAGGGTATATGAACTTGGATAAAGATGGGAAAGAATACGTTTTCAAGAGGAAGAATTTTCTATGTACGAACTAAGCCAACTTAGATACTGGTTCTGGACCACAATTTGTTTCTTTTTATCCAGTTTTCAAGGAGCTGCAGTTTCAGCAAGAGTAGAGAACTCTACTACTGAAGAAACAAAAGAAAAAAAGCAGGAGTGAGCTGCCATGTTCTTATTTCACCTCAAAGGAAAGGAAAGAACACATTTATGGTAACATCTAAAGGAACAGACCTCTTAACAGAAATCACGTGGTTATGTGATGATTCAAGGCTGAAACCACTATTTCCTGGTTTTAAATTTTAATTTCATCTTAAACTACACTGAGGTATATAACTTATTACAATGAAGTTGTGAACTCTTTAGTATAAAACTACGTTAGAGAAATGAACTGTGAATGTAACAAACTAAGAAATCAACAAGATGCGTTTAACATGACAGCATCTGGCATCTTTGTGGGCAGGCCATTTAGGAGGCTTCTCAGAGGGGTAAACTACAGTGAACTCAGCAGGAAAAAAAGAAGGCAGGCACACATTTCAGCTCAACCAGCAACATGTAGTTTAATCACAGCAACGAAAGTAGAAACAACTACTTGCTATGTTTCAGTAACACAGCTAAAGTCAGGGTCTAAATAATAAAAAAGTTGAAGTCCCTGAGTTGGTTTTACCTTACCTCAGGCTGTTACTCCAGGTTAACAGTCTGCATTCATCAGAAGACAAGAATACACACAGAGCTTTAGAACTTAACCTCTGAAGGCTGGGTAATGTTTGCTTTTAGTCTCCATCAGTGTGTTCTTAGGATTTTAAGAAAATGTTTCTTACACTGAATTAAAAAGACTTATATAAGACTCTGGACTTCTTAGAAATTAGTCAGAAGAACTTCAAGGCCTGCTTCATTAGATGCTGTTATAAAGAATTTTTAAAGGATCTGAATGAGTTGAAGAAAAATATTCATTCAGAGCACTGATTACAAGGTTACATCTCCTGTTAGTTTAAGCATAGAACATGCAGCATACATTCAAATAGCAACTCTCTACACGGAATGAAAGACAAAAACCAGAACATTGTAAAAAATGTAAGAGAAGAAAGTGACTTGATACATGTTAGAAATATTGAAATATCAATTAAGCTCATACTTTTTGTTTGTAGTTGGAAAAAATGCATTAGAATTTGTTGAAAAAGCAAGATTAATCTTTTATGATGCTAATAGTTCCTTTTCCTCAGGGCAAAAAAACAATTCTTAATACTGAGGTTCTGGTATTTTAATTGTGTATTCTTACGGTCACAAAGATCACTGGCAGAGAAATTCTTCTCAAAGTAAATTACATAAACAAAAGTCCTTAATTGAATAAGTTTGCCTGAATAAGGGAAAGGGCAGAGCACTTCTAATTCTATTTTTGTAAGTTTAATACACAAATTGATTTTAATATAATGCTTTAACAAATAAAATCATGTAATATTTTAATATAGTAATTATATATTAGCTAACCATAGGAATGAAAGGCAATATAGAAACATAAAAATGTATCACATCACAACTTCTATGTGCCTAACCTTCAGCATAATACACATGGAAAGGGTTAGGCTTCTTCCAAGCACAATTTAGATGAATAGCTTGGATATCTTCTCAAAGATAAAAGGAACATAAAATCAGTCACCTAAAGCATAAGAGTTATAAATATTTTACTTCAACTTGGTCAATTCTTGTAACCTATGTCAAATGCTCTCATGAAGTCTCTGTTTTAGTCAGCAGCTCATAATAATTATTTCATATCAGCGTTGAATTCAATTCTCAACCATCTGATAAACAAACCCACCCACCTAAACACACACACACACACACACAACAGCACAGAAGAGACACTGACTAGTCCGTTTGTCTTTTAATCTGGACTTTAAAAGTGTAGGTGCTATTAAAGAGCTGCAACTTTGAATTCAATTTTGAGAGAGAAAATCATCTCAATTACACACGCTACATCATACACAGTTATCAAAGAACTGAATTCTGAGAAAGTTCTCATCAATGCCTCTCAACAACCAGCAGTAGTCAGGATTGCCTGAAAAAGTGACTGTCATTTAAAAGTGCAAAGATTTAGAACACCTAAACACCAGCAGGGGCAACTCTGGATCCTGAGGACTGTTCCTCAGCTATAGTTGCTCTTTGCTTCTTGCAATGACAACTAGGAGCTAGAGAAGGAAGAAGCCACAAAATTAAAAACAAGAAAGAAGCAACTAACTACTTCATTATTAAATATTCTAAAATTGTACATTTTAGACTTGCTTTCTAGGGTCCTTTCTAAATAGGATTGCATAGGATCATTAAATATACTAGGATACCAACAGTTTTAATTAGGTATCTTTACGGAATAATATTGCTCATATTTTACATTTAGGCCCCCTATCGAGAAGTTAAAGAACCGAATAAAGTAAATTGAAAGTCAACCCTTTCTTACCAGCAGGAATTATGCCAATCCTTATATTGCACTGGACTAACGGTGCTTTGGGATTATTTTGGTCTATGCCAGAGTCCTTCTGCATTCTTCCAATGAGACCATGCATCACTTCACTGAACATGCCGTCCCCACCAACACAGACAACACTGCCAGGAAACACAAATTAGAATGCACACTAACAGTCAATAAACAACACAGGAAGTGTTCTATGTAGGGCATGCGCTGCACATCAAATAAAGTTGTTCTACTCTGCTCCTCCATCTTTACAGATTACAAAAACACACAGTCAACTTGGGCCTAAACAAAAAAGAGAAAAAACAAATTCAAGCTATTCAACTGCAAATGCACCTAGACACTTCTTTAATGTTAGAAAAATGTTGGAATGCAGCCAAATAATAATAATTCTCTATTTTCTTTTGCTATGTGCAGATTAGAAGTATCAGTGGAAACTCACTACACAGGGAAAACACAGAACAGGGCTGTACGTACAGCTCTGTAAGTATATTAGGTAAATAAAATGTAAATACGGTACTTTTACTAAAAAAGGAAAGTGTAGTTAATATTTGTAGCTTCAAGCAGAAGTGCAATATTTAACACTATCCATTTAACAGGGACATACAAAATTTAAAACAGACAAGTGCATGCTTGCATGCTGTTCTGAACATGCTGAACTTCAGAAGCCCGTAAAACAGAAGTCATGTAACTTACATAGCCATTCATAATGAAATAGAGTTCTAAATGTTACCAGAAGCAAAAAACTGTTTTGCAAAAATTAATTTGAGTCAGAGCCAGTGCAGCAGCTACACAGATCCTCAACACTTTAAAGTTCAGCAGTCCACAGCCACACAAATACTAAGAAGTAAAAGACTATTTTTCAGCAGTATAACTTTTACGCACAATAATCAAATACACACTCTGCACTCTAAAAGCATAGCATCTTTAACTGAAAAACTGTAATTCGAACACACTTTGAAGGAACACATGACAAATTCAAAATTATGCATATAGTCCTCAGCATACATGATTATAAAAGTTAACTGTTTAGCAATCTTTTCCAATACACAATCTAACACTTGCTCTTTCACAGTCAGCAATATATATTGCAGAACGAGCACTTGTTCCATAGGACAGATCAATTGATTTCATCTTTTAAGTACTGCCAATTTAAATTTAGCTATCTTTGTTTTATTTTCAGCATAAAGGAATCCTGATTCATTTGTTTAATGAAAATTCATTTGTTTAATGAATGGAGAGGATAGTCTTATAACATACACTGTCCATCTTTCAGTCCAGGCCTAAGAGACTGGGAGAGAAGAGGGTGTTTGTTTTTCAGTTTCACAATGAGTTTCTCTTTTCAAAGCTTAGCTGCATTACTCCTCAACTTGAGCAGCCTGTTCCATCTTTCTGCACAGACTCTAAAAGATGTTAAGTGGGCAGAAATTTCTGCCTCAATTTAAGAGCAATCCTGTATCAATCTTGTTTGAAATTCAAAAATCAATACTATTCTGTTCTTAACAAATAGTATATCCAGATTCAGAGATGACAGAATGAAATGGATGTCTCTGCCTACCAACAGTAAATGCTGACAGATAAAGAAATTCACATACACACTATTAATATGTTCAAATCAATCGCAAACATCAGATGGTCGATCTGCAAGGCCTTAATGCTTAGCAAAGAAACACCATCAAAGAGATTCTGCTAGGATGTTTTTTCCATTTTTTTTCCAACAGATTAGTATCCCACTTTTTAGATAATAACAGTAAACTAGATATGCTAAAGGATTTCCAGCACATGAAATAAATGAGTTTTAGAATTATTCTGACAATTTGTTTCAAAGTTTTTTTTCTAGTTTTTAAAGACTTGTGCAACTGGCATATGGATAAGGAAGTATAGTGATTCATCTCTATCAGTTATTCTGAACACAGTCATTGCTTGTGCAATACTACAGCATGCTGTAGCTGCTCTACACAGTGATATGCAAGAACTTGCTATTTGGTAATGGTATTAGTATTTTAAGTAGCTGTCTTCAAAGGGAAGCTGCTCTATCAATGAGCTGTTGGATTAGTATCCACACCATAGGAAATTTTTTTAAGGGAAAATGGGAAAAACAAAAAGGAAACTCACACAACAAGAATAAATAAGCTGTCTCAAGTATACACTTGGAAGGTAGTGAAGTGATTAGCCTTAAGAAATCCTATATCTAGCTTCAAAATTGCAATCATGCCCTTCCCTAGTTGGAGATCTGCAGATTAAATGAAGAATCTCATCATCTAAGTATTTTCTCTTCATTATCAGAACTAATCCAAGAGGAGAGGTGGACAACAATTAGATGAAGGAATCAAAACAAACTTTTCTTGTACGTGAGAAAAGTCAATGAAACTTCATGAAAACAAGCACATTTATGTTGTTCAACTATTTTAAAACCTTATAACCAAGCAATCTTGTATTAAAAAAGTAGTATTAATACAAGAGAACTGCTTCAGAAATCCAAAAGCAAAACCCACCACCAAGACACTACAGTAAGATAAATTTGATTCTACAGAAAATGCTGCCAGTACCAGTGGTACCTTCTGCACTGGCGGTGAGGCTTACCTCCCTCTTGTCATTCCTCACAAAGAACCTCAATCAGATGGTAAATTCACCTCTGTTTGGAACTTAATTCACCACCTTATCTTACAGACAATGCTAAGCTTCAAGTTATTCCTCTTACCTCTGAAATTCCTTGGGCATCCAACTTCTTCAGTGCAATATAAGGGTTTTTTTTTTAAGCTACAGAGTTAAAATAATCTTAAAATAAATAATAATAAAAATAATAAGAGAGGCAAGGACTCTCTCTTTTCCTCCACCAACTTTGATGTTACAACATTTCCTAAATATTTTAGCTCTTCTCTCCCAAATTATATAGCTTTAAAAGCCTAAAGTTTGTTTAATGATTTATTTTTCTGTACTTCCTGAAAAATAATCATTTTTAGTTTTCTGAGGAAATGGTACATGGACTTAATGAGAAAACAGATAGGCATAGCTTGTGATGACACATGTAATTTACATCAATGTATTTAGAAATTACATGCTGAACTACTTCTCAATACTTTAGTTTTATAGTTTTAGCACAGTAAGTGCTGAAACATTTTAGTAGAGATAAAATACTCCGACCTATACCAAAACGTTTAGCTACATATTCTTCCCATATTTCATGTGAGTGTCCTTTCTTTTGATTGTTCCTGATGAACCTTGCCAGGCCAGAATGATTACAACTTTGGGCATCTCTTTAGAGCACAGACAATTCTAGACATTGGCTTGCTTTCTTCCCTCTTCTATTCTGTATTGGAATTTCACCAAGCTTCAGTGTTATCCTACTTCAAATCATGTAAGTCACATTAAAAGAAAATACATAAATAAATAAATAGGTCTTTCAGGACCCTGGTTTCCTTGCCTTACATGGCAAGAGGAACTAACTAAAAAATAGCTATTTATTTCTAAACAGCACACAGCTTTTATACACTGCTCAAAAACTACTGACGCAACGTGCTGGATCCATGCATGGGTCAAGCTCACCTGTACCTCAAAATGCTTCAGAATATCTTTCATGCTGCCACATAATATTAGAATGCTTAATGTCTGAATGAGCAAAAAAAACTTGTCTGAGATTTGTGTGAAGAAACAAACAAAAAATGTAAAAATCATTATATTAGACTTCTGTATATTACATGTTAAACAAGTTTATTGAAGTAATCCAATTTTCCTTTGACCCTCCTAAACGTAAAGCTCTTCCTACAGAAAGGAATGCACCCCTAAACTTTTCTCTGTTGCAGTCAATGTAATATCCATAAAGGTTGAAAAAAGAGACAATAGGACAGGCCTCAATATATCAGCTAGAAGAGAAAAAAAAAACAAACAAAATTACTTACCCATCATATTTATTAATATTAACTTCAAATAAGTTGTCCTTAGCATGGTTAGCACGTTCAGTTACTATGAAGAAATATACACATAAAACAATTTTACTCAAATAGTTTACAAAGAACAGTATTCATTAAAGACCATGATTCTATTACAGTGTGACCATAAAAACAGCTTACCTGTTAGTTTTGTTTCAAATGATATTATGCCAAAGAAAAAACTGAAAGAGGCATGTACTACCACAAACACAGAATAAATATTTTATTTAAAAAAATGTGCAAATAAAGATTGTTTTTAATTGCTTAGGCATATAATATCTTAATATTTAAATAGTAAACTTAAAAAGAGGAAAAAAGCAGTGTCTTATAAATAAAGAACTCAAATAGCTCAGAAATAACAACTTACTAAATTAAAATTTAGTAAATACAGAATTGATACATCATCTTCATTTTCTTGGCTATCCATACTTTAATTAAGAGTATCATCTCCCGTATCGTTCATCCACTCGATAAGTAAAGCCAAATAACAGAAACAACTTAAGCTATATGGAGATATTTGAAAGAATTTATATCATGTTTATTAAGAAACTAAAATGCTCATTACTCACTAAAAACATCAGTGGAGATAGAAGCCAGACTGAATAGTGGAGCAACTTTCTGTTCATAAATCCTCTTCCCTTGTCGTTTTCCTCCGTATGGATTAATATACACAAGCAACTGCTTTGGTCTAGCTTCTGCCAAAGGGAAAAATAAATTGCAATACATTGCTTCTGGACAGAATAAAAAAATTTAAACAAGCTAAAAAAACCTACTAAAGTGAACAGAGCACAGAAACTTTTTAAATGTTTATTAACTTATAACTCTAACTTTTTATTATAAAGAGTTATAGAAATTTGCTTCATCTAAGCAGTTTACTGTACTGAGTATACTCAGCACAGAGTGAATGAGTAACTGAAATTCAGAATCAGTAATCTTGATTACTTATTCTTTCACACCAGTAGAATCAGGGGCAACAAATAGATTTTTTATTTGATATTGAAACAAAAACCAAGCATTTAATACATCAATGAGTGTGAAATTCTACCTTCCACTGTGATGGTTTTACAAGTTAGATCAACTCCAAAACAAACAAACACCCTTCCCAAACCTCATCAAAAGAAGTAAACTCAACTTGCAAGATAAAAATCATTCTGAATCAATCTCAGCCTCAGGAAGTCTTTAAGACAGATTTGTGGAAGCTGGACCATTGTGCCAGAACAAGTATCACTGCAGCTTTTGCATACTCTTCCCTAAGCTGCCACTGGCCATCAGACACAGGATATTGCCAATATGGACCTTCAGTCTGACTTCATGTGGCTATTTTCACATTCTTATGCATATTATTTTTACAGTGCTTTTCCATAAGATAGAATTAGTATCTCAAGCGTACAAAACAAAAGACAAATCAAGGGCAGCAAGGGAAGGGCACATGTGGTTGTGGCACACTTTAAAATAAATTATTTAAGCAATAGTTTCTGCTTTTGTAACATATATTAAACACAGTTCCTTCATGTGATAAAGGAACAATAAAAATACCTCACAGAACTATATGCTGTAGAGCAACAGCTTGCCCTCTGCATCTAATCTTCTTCTCCCTCCCGTACCAAGAAAAGACCTTTGATATTATTATCAACTTTGGTCAAACAGTTATGGATTTGCATCAGCAACGCCAATCAAAATTCTTATATACTCATACTGACAAATAGTTGAAATGGTAATGCTTGCTACACTTAAAGACCCTCCCTTTTTTGTGCGGAATATAAAGATGTGCTATAAGATTTGCATCTCCTTGGATAGTATTCTAAATTATTATTTTAAAAGAAAAAAACACAAGCAGAGTTTAGATCATCAGCACACTTGTACAGCAAATCCACTCATGCTACATTGTTTGAATTGTTTAAGGCTGCCACACATCCAGATGCTGTCCTCCTTTTCTGAGAGTACTTGTTACACTTTTCCAAAAAATTTTATTACCAACAGAATGAACATCTGCACTCGAACTGAGACTGATGTTATTTTCTTTTAAGCTCATAAAGACATGTGAAACAACTCAGAAATAGTTAGATGTGTGGGTCCCTCCTCCCCAGTCACAGCTACTGCTGGCCTGGCCACATTTCTCTCACATGTAGTGTATGGGTGCACAAGATCAGGAGTGCATTTTTTCTTTTTCTAATTGCATTCAGAAAAGGATTTAGTTGAAGATTTTACTGGAAGCCAGCTACTTCATGAATAGTGTATCCAAAAGAAAAACTTTAATAAGGTATATGCATCCAATGTCTATACAGCAGAACATTTTTTGTTAAATATCTACATATGGCTTGCATCTAGAAGCCTTTTCAGTATCAGTATTGTATTAGCTTCAGTACAAAGCACCGACAGAAAAGAAGTTCAATCTTGTATCTGATTTTGCTTTTAACTATAAATGTGAATGAGACAAAAAAAATGGGAAACAGGAACCGTAGCCAAGTTCTTTGCTACTTAACTCGGTGATATTTGGAAGAGTGGGCAGAAACAGAGGAAAAGACAACTGCATTGCACTTTGCTAATTTACGAAATGTACTGTCTCCAGCTGCTCCTGACTGGCCTCCTTGGACTCGATTACCTTACTTTGTCTCAGCTTTCAACATGACCTTTTGCTAACCATACGGCTGCTCTGCCTGCCCTGCTCAGATACAGTGGGACCACATCTTGAAAGGCAAGGGCACTGCCTCTGCTGTCCTCACCCTCAGTTTGCCCTCCCTCATGGAGCTGCCCTGCTCCTGCTCCTCCCTAACATACGTTGGGGTATTTCTTTCAGCCACAATGCCTGCAAAACTCTTTTTAGCATTCCAAGAAGCAGATGAGAGTCCTAAACACAAATAATGGGAACATTTATTACATAAGGCCCACTATTGGCAGGAACGACTGGACAAGGGATGCAGACACACAAAAAAGCTGTGCACTTATCTTACAAATGCTATAATCCATTGATCTCTAGAGGACCTCAAATCTCTGAGCTTACACCTGCTCTATACTTCTTCCAAAGCTAAAATCCATTAAAACCTCTGCTAAGCTTCCAGTGTGTGTTATTTCATAAGAATAATTTAACCTCTGGGAAAACGGGTACAAGACAGCTATAGCCCTGATTGGATTAAAACACTCAGTACAGGTTAAAGATTATAGAAGTGCAAAATAGTGGCTACAAGAATGAGATACTTCAACTCCTAGCTTCCTTACCTTTTGAGCATGAGCTAGTCTTAAGGGTTCAGGAAAGCAAATATATCAATACAATCTTAACTGATGTACATGCCTGGAAAATTATGCTGTAAATGATAGTAACTTAGTCAAACTTACTCTGCAATTCAAGTAATTCTTTCAGTGCCTGTATCCACTGGTTACACAACTGCTCATCAACACACCAAAATGTCACGTCACTACACCGCCAGCGGTGATTTCGGGCTTTTTTCACATAGTACACTATTAAAAAAAAGGGGGGGGGAGAATGAGAGTGCCATATTTCCATATTTCCTGTATTTTCTGTGAATTGATAAATGCATTTTGAAATGATCTCAGGAGGCGGTTAAGGGGGAAGGTAGTTAACTCCCACTACACATTTCTGCAAATGACAGAAGCATTCAGAGTGTGACCAGGACAATATCTGTAAATAACAAAGATAAAAACGTAAATGAAAGCATTTGCTTCATCTTTTTTAACCTTACAGCAAATACATAAACATAGAGATATGCAAAAGCTAACTGAGCTTATATATTTCTTTAACCATATTAAATAAAATCTACAATGTCTACACAATATATAAGACCATGACCTTAGGAGGATAAGTTAAGCCCTTGCATCAGCTCCCATGTAACCTACAGAACTGGGTGAATTTATCTTCATGAAGATGAAATTTGAGAATGCAAAAGAAAATTCCAAATCTCTTAACAACTAGGCTGATGAGACAAGATGAACTCTTACTCTTCCATTTGAAGTATCACCAGTCATCATAACTGGAAGGATCAAATATGAAGAAAGTACTCCACAGTATAAATCTCCGGCATGAGAGCATTCATTTTTTTCCAGCTTTGCAGCATAGAAGGTATTCACTTTTCCACAAAAACAACCAGAGCAGTATCTTTTGCCACTTTTTTGTAAGAACGCAGTCAATAACACAAAAAACATTCACATATATATATTCCAAAAAACATGGATACTAAATAAATAACGGGACTCATTTTTCCAGTCTCTCTTTTCTGATTTCCTAGTTAAGCAGTAGAAAATAATTATCCTGCCCTAGATTCATTTAGCAGCAAAAATGTAGAGACAAGTTAGCACATAATTATATAACCAAACACAGCATGTGTTCTGAAAGCAAGGATTTCTTTTCTTTTTTTAAATTAAAGAGCTTTAAATAGTAAATTGGTATTTTTACACATCCGTTCTCTTAAAAAATTATACTATTTCTAAAGATTCCTTTTGCATGTGAATTCTCACAAAAATATCTCCAACAAAGTAATTAGCACAAGCATCCTGAAACCGTTAACTGCCTTACCTGTGAAAGCATGCGGCTTTGCCATTTTTTGCCATTTGCCACTGTTACGCTGTTTCTTGTTAAGATCAGTTTCTTCTACTGCAATTATCTCAGATGTTGGTACAGAACAGTTTTCTGTATGAACACAAGATCCTACACATTAGTATCTTAATAGCATCAGAATGTTTATTTCTACATATAATATAGACATGCAAATAGAGCAGCTACTTATTAAGTATATCGAAGAACATAAGAAGGAATTTGCTGAGTATTTCCAACTTTCTTCTGCCTTTACTCAAAAAACACTTTATCCATAAACACATGCAGACTACTTTGATTACTGTTTAAAATATCTGTGATTTCTGATAAAGCTACATATTGCAAGTATGAGAGCTGTTCTGTATGAAGCCAAAATCCAGGAACACCAATTTCAGAGTAAGACTGCCCCTTCAGTGACCTCCGATCTAGATATTTGATAGTGAATAGCACATATTTTTTCAAAGAAGGTGCAACTAAATTTACTGGTAGAGTGACTACAGAAGCTATTTGTTATTCTCAAGTATGCAGCTGGCTTATGAAAGAGAAGCATTCACATAAATTCTTAAGTCCTACTAAGCTTTTAAATCTAATTCTAGACATTATGATAATGTAATGTTAGAAGTACTTCCCTTGAGTCAATTTAAAAACTATTGTTTTTCAGAATTAAAGACCTCTTGCTCTTATATTACGAAAGAATTTCTTCTACCTTCAATCTTTTTTTCCCCTTCATGGTTCCTCATCACATTGTTTTCTCAACCCTCCTCAAACTAGGCTTCTTTTCCTCCTCATTTTCACTAGTGATTTTAAAACTTCTGTCTTTCCACCTTATATACTGTGGTCACCCTATCTCAAAAAAGGAAGTAAAACTGAAACCACATGCCATACATTTTAGTTAGCACATGTATACATAATATTTTTATATTAAAAATGTATTAAAATCAAACAGTAATACCTTTGTTACTGAGTTCTATTTCACATTTCATCTTTCTCACCATTGCAAAAGCACCATGGTGGTGGTGAGGAATGTAAAATAAGCAAGATTTTTTCATGACCTCTTCACAGTGATGAATACAATTCATTTGTTACTAGTTCAAATTGTTTTTCCCCTTGTAATTTATTACTTTTAAATAAACAGCCATACTTAATTGTTAGTGACGGCATATTCTACTGGCAGTCAGCAGAGTAAACCAGCATGTCTTTTCCCTTTACAGGTGTTTTACTATTTTACTCAGTGCATATTCTTTTAGGAATTTTATCCTTTAAGACTTTTTAAGCTTGATTCTAAAGAATCAAAAAAGCTTAGCAATCTCCCAGCTTTATTCTGACCTCATTTATGACCACCTTTTTTTTTTTTTTTTTTTTTTTTTTTTTTTTTTTTAAGGAATACAGCTGTATTCAAACACTGTTAAACTACTCATGAAACAAATTTCAGTTTGTAATAGCTGCATTCACTATATTTAAAGCACGATGGAGAGATGCAACTGTTACAGAATCTCTTGATAAAGATCCAAGAGCAAAGACCATCTCACTAGAAGTTTTACATACATGCACACACATTTCATACATATACATATGTATGACTACATCAAGTCTTTAATATTGGACAGTAACAATTAACTGGCCTTCCTGACACACAAAGAAAAGATCTGCTTACTCAATGTGATCTAAGCATGCTTATCCACTTATCCATTTATCCAAGGAAAAAATGCAGAACAGAGAAGGAATGTAAAACTAACAGAAGGGAGCAGTTTGTTTAACTTTTCTTTTCTAGAATTGTTTTTAAGTTCTTATTTTTCTATTGGCTATGCCACCTACCATATATTAGAACATGAAAATAAGTTTTGTTGCATTTATAAAGATTGCACTTTAATGACAGATCTTTTTTATATTGCTCACAGATATGCTATCAAAGTAAGAAATTACATTTAGATCAAACTTTAAATTACAGTATTGTAATGAACATTTTGGGAAACAGTTTTATGTATTCGATACTTATTGGCATGCATGCTAGGAGCAGCAATAGAAGTCATATTGTTTTATTATGCATTTTCTATATAATGAAGAGATAGTCATCCAACCCCACAAATACTTTAAAAACACTTTCAAATTAGTATCACTGAAAGCATTTATTTTGTGTACATATTACACAGCTTACATTAACAACCCTAGTCCTTGAAGCCAGAGATAGTTTTACTATGCTCTCCTAGTTCTTCAGGTACGTTCTCTCTCTCAGGAACACATCATTATGAAATCCCTACTCTTCCAGCTAATCTCTTCATAGATGAAGCAAAAAAAGCAAAGTTAAATACATGAATTTAGTTAAAAACATGCATTTTATTTTTAATCTTAAGCCATGAGAATTACATGTCCAGGGTGTGTGTGTGTGTAGGGGGGAAATCCTGAACATAAGCATGATCTCATCTTTCCTCTATAAATCTTAAGGGTTCGGTGAAAGTCTTTGAGATACTTCTTTTCTATGAATGCCCCTCATAAGGCCCCTCAGTACTAACAGCTTACAGACATCAAGCAACTCCACTGCCCTAACAGAGTTCTGCAATTTTAAGTTAGTCAAAAAGTCATACTCCGTAATACAGAAATTGCATGGGGCTGAAAATATGCAAAGCTATCTCAAATATAAGAATGTTATTCAGAATATTCCCTACTGCACATAAAAACTAAACTTGGATGCAATGGCATCTGTGATTGGACAGAGCTTAAGAATTTCCAACATCCTAAATATGACTCCTACAACGGGACTTAAAAGTTATATAATTAATTGTTTTACTGGCAAGCAAACTACTTAGCCCCTCTCTCTCCCTCACCCCCCAGTAGGAGTAGTTTTCCCTGTCAGGACACCAAATACAGATCCACAATACAAGCAGCAAAATCCTGCTCCAGTAAACACAATGCCCTCATCTGCCAATTGTCACATGGTAAAAGTGACCCCTTAAAAATAACCAGAAAGGTCTGTATCTCCCTCTCTTTTGAGAAGCCAGCAATGTGTTGTACTGATTATATTCCCTTTCCCACACCTATATTCCCAGCATTGACTCTATTATCAAGTAGCAGAAATCATTTCTTTCAGTTTTTCAGCATATCTGGTGCTCGCCTTTGAGTCTTTCCCAAAATATGAAAAATCTTTTGCTACTTTTATGAAGAAGTGTATTGACACCAGCAGTACTCGATGAATATTAATGAAAAACGTTGAACTATCAGCACAAACTACACCAAATAAACCAGTGATTTTACTTGGCTCGGTATAATACATCCAACCGCTTATCACATAGCAGAATACTAGGCAAAACTCCAGGCAAACATACCACTTTTTTCCAATAAACAAACCTAGATTCAAGAGACTGAGTTTCAAGCTCAAAAATGCTGTAGTTCAAATTTCTCAAAGTTAATCTCCTCAAAGAACTATACACATCTGAAAAACTTTAATGTCTCACTACGTTCAATGTCTAACATAAACAACAGGCTAAATAGAATAACAAGTCGTAAAGCCAGAGGAGCTGAATAGAGAGGTATGACAGAAGAAGAAGAAAAAAAACCCAGACAGACCACACCGGGCACACAACAGTCCTCCCAGGACACTGGCTCTGCCAGTCAGCCCTAGCTGAAGTTCCAGGTCACAGTGCTTTACCAGCTGAGTGTCTTACAGCATCTTCATACTTTTATTGAAGTGCAGATTGACAGATTAGAAAAATACTGTGTCAGATGCATAATACTATTTCCCCCCTCACACTTGCTTCCCCCCAAAAGCACAAACACACACTTGCTTGGGAAAGCAAGTATATGTGTGTGTGGTTGAGCTGGGGGGGGGGGGGAAGAGGGCACACCACACAAATGCAAGGGGAGGGGGAACACCATACAAATACAAGGTAACCGCACTAACAACAGGTCTTTCTTGGGAAAAGATGAATTGCCCAGTATGACGTGTCCTTTTTATGTGTGAGAGAGGCTTTTTGGTGCATCATGTCTGCATGCAGTTCCCATAGAACACTTCCTGAGGTTACACGCAAACTCATTTAGAATCAAAGTCAAGATTTGTTCAGCATAAAAACATCTCTGATCATGGCAGATGAAGAAGTTCAGTTCATTCTCAGCCCCATGGATACACTGACATTCAAAATTAAATTAATCATTAGCCTAATCTTGTGACTTAAAAATGTAGATGATTAAAAAGCTTGGGTGCAGGATTAAGGAAAAGGTATTTTTGAAAACAAATACAAGTGTCAAGTGAACTTTTTCCATCACTGAAAATTAATTTATTTTTACAGACTTCAGGAAGAGTAAGTTATCTTAATTTTAAGCTTTCCCATCATCTAAGAAAAAAAAAAGCTAAAAGGTACATTGCATTATGCACGTACATACCTTATGTATGTGTATGTAGAAAACCATCCATTTGTTAACGTTGTGTGCATCTATATTTAAATAACATATTTTCTAGTGAAAGAAACAATGAATTCCAGAGCTGTTATCTTACCAGCTCAGTGTAATCATCAGAATGGCCTAGAGAAGAACCTGGTTCAGATTTCTATACAAGCTTGCCAACTGGGAACAACTGATGCCAGATACTCTTTGACTAAGGATGTGCCAACATACCACGGGAACGGCACAGACCTTGTTCCCGAGCAGGCACACCTTCTCTGTCTCTGTACTGTATTTCAAGCTGAACATTGTTTAGAATCCACAATAGCAGAATGGCAGCAGGGAGGTTTGTTAGCGCTAATGCTGAGACTAGGCGATGAGCTACTGGGGTAAAAGGATGGTAGCAGCAGTCCCAAAGAAGTGTTACAAGAGAAGCTGGATGGCCAAGTAGTCCAGCACTGCGTACTTCCTCAAGTGGCTGTTTTGAGGCAGGTGGGGAGGGAGAGACGGGAAGCTGGAGAAGGGGAGTTGAGGCAGGAGACAGTGAAGAGACAAATAGAAGGGTTAAAGGAAAGCACACAGAATAAGTGAAGGTACACTGAGCAGCGCTTAGTTCAGCCACTCCCTTCATGCTTTCACTTTACAATTAAAAAACAAAAATCTCAGAGAAGCCCATTTGGTGTTTGTGATCTCTTAATGCTACACATCATACAATTTGTGTGAAGACTCCTAAGTACCCATAAATACGTATGTACAATACATAATCTTCTACCAAATTTGGCATGCAAGTTTTTCCAAGAGGTTACTCCAGAAAAACTGATTGTGGCATCAATAGCAGGATATAATAGAACTGATTAGCCCAGCTTTGTATAAGCTATTTATGATTAACAACTAAATCTCATGTCCTGCATTTAAAGGTTGAAGAACGTTCTTTAGAACACTGAAGATGAAAACATGTCTAAAAAGGAAAGGTGCTAAAAGTACCTTAGTACCTTAGCAAAAAAGCTAAAAGTAATGGAGGAAAACATGAAGAATTTAAGACAAAAGTTTTTCTCTGAAAGTTCAGACAAGTCTAACAGAAAAGAAACACTTCTCAGGGAAGTACAAGCCTCATTATACTGAAGAGAGCACTTGAAAATGTGATTCTGTTAAACAAGCTCCAGCAGGAGCAAAGGAAATAAACAATACTTAGGATTTAAGGTTTTATAAACATACCATGACTTGAACAAACCTGCTAAAATTAGGTTATTGTTGGCATTTTCCCAAAGTTTGCATTAAAAATAATTCTGCTGCATTAACAGTTTTCTTCACAAAAAGCATTTTGACAGAATGGATTTCCCCCCCAAAAAAATTAATATTTTGCACAAAGATGAGAAAGCATAGGAATCTCTCCATACTCTACAAAACTACATTTTTCTAGACAGCAAAGTCCCTACCGTTTCCTGTCTGTTCTTAAATTTGGATGCATTATAGAAAGACAGCTATTTCAGAACTTTTATAATAACCCACTATATCTCCAATTTCTTATCTGTGCAAGTCTGAAAACCTTGACAATATATATACACAAAAACATTTTTACCCATGTGCCTAAATTCCAGACAGTAAGTAATATTTAAAAGACGAGCAATTCTCAACAAGTTGTTCAGTTTAAAAAGACTGTTTTACTGCAGTAACTACACTAACTACACACTAAGCAAAAAATACAGGATTTTTATACTGCATAATTAAGTGTATTTAGGCATATTGCACAGCAGTCACATAGTCAAAAGCTAAATGGTAGAAAGGTATCAATCTTGGTTAAGCTACACCTCTTAAATTATATACTTCTAACTTACCATCTTCTATATTATAAAGTTTATTTATATGCATACCATCATGTATGTTGCTTTTATTTCCAAAATATTTGTAGAGAACACAATGAACTGTCCCCAGTCTCAAAAAAGCTGGCAGACAACAGAGTACTAACAATATAAAGTTGAGATGGTATTAAAGCACCAGTGCAGGAAATACACACATTAAATCAGAGAGTTAGGAAGATGATACACGATACACATCATCATATTATTCTCTAGATATGTTGTATTTTTGCCTCTAGAACACTCAGACATTTCTCTTTTTTCTTCCACCCTTGATTCCGTTTCATATTTTCTAAAGCCTTGTAAACGGCTACATTACAGGACAGTAGCCACACTCATTAACCAGGCTTGTCACCTTGGGAAGCTCCAACCTGGTGGGTATTACTTCAGAATGTGTCCCTCTTCTACCATTACCACCATACACATCCACTTTGGAACAGCCTTCAGGTCAGGCTCCTATTCAGCGTGGCCAACCATGAATAAATTGAGAAAACTTATTTGTAAGCAGCTGTAGCACTAGCAATAGGGCCAGTGGGATTTTTTAGCAGCATTTTAAGATCTCAAAAACTATTGTACAGTAGAACAGAGCTGCTACCGAGCTTGGTTTGGCCTACATGTCAGCCGATTAGTAACTCTGGAAAGCCATGTTTAGAAAGACTTTTCAAAATTCAGCAGTATCCTCTTCAAAGCAAGGATTACTTTATCTAATGGGAGTAACTATTGCAAAAAGGCTTTGAAATTTCGTATTTTAAATTCAACATTCAGGTAGCTTTTCCTACACTCACTTTTTTACAAAAGTATACAGTTTATCTTTCAGAACAAAATATTAAGCTCAGCAGAATTAAAAAGCTAGTTCTTTGGAGTCTTAAGTTCATTTAGGTGGGCAATTAAAATTTGTAATTTTAAAGTAATTTTCAGCAGTACTGATGAAAAGAATCAGAGCATATCAGAGTGTATGCAGCCAACAGCAACACAAGGATAATAAAATATACTGCTTTATGTTATCAAGAATTAGAAGAGAATTATTTAAAGACTTTCCTTAAAACATAACTGATTTTCATTACATAAACCGCAACATCAAACTCTTACATGTGTTCTGGGGTCTTCCTTTCTCTTTCACTCCCTCTCCTTTTTCAAAAGGCCTTAAGTCATTAAGATATTCTAATAAAAACAGGAAAACATTTAAGAAAAATAAACGTTCAGAAGGAAAGGGCTATTTAACTGTCTGGGAACTTGCCTGGTACTGAAGACATCTACATTCAACTTTTTTCAGATAAGCTTCTAGCCAACCTTTCTATCATTCACTTAGTTTTTCTTTCTCTGCCTCATTTCCTCCACCTCTAAAATGGAGATGACAGCAGTTTCTCACTTTACAGCAGCTGCTGTGAAAAGAAGGACATCAAACATTTTCAGATGTTCACCTACCATGCTGATAGGGCTATATAAGTACTGGTAAGAATAACTGTTCAAAAATTCACAGAGAATCTAACAAAAATAACACTTAAAATATAGCAGCAAGCTTGTACATTTCATATACCTAAGTTCCCCAAAGTTATCCAGAAATCTTGCCAGGGACTTTTCTTCCAACAGCACTCTCTTCCATTTGCAGTTTTGTAAGTAAGCACTTTTCAGACTGCATAAATTGCCAACTATAAACAATTTCCCCACATGATAAACCATTAGCCTATGTTTACTATTTCTAAAACAGGATTTCATAAAAGTTAAATTTTCTTTGGAAAGTTACATGAAGTCTTTCAGTAAGCAAAGAGCTTCAAGAAGAACTTATTTTGAAAGATAATGAATGGTTGAAACACTACTTCCGTATGAAAGCGGTTTTTAACTGCAAATCAGTCGATGTAATTAAAAAAGTTACTTTTAAAGTTCCAGAAGCGTATCACAGTATCAGTGTATCAAAATTAACCTAAATACAGCATTAAAGGCTTTATGCTTCTGCATACTAACATTGCCAGAGAACAAGAGGGTTAAACTGCACTAACGGCTGCTTCTGTCACCCAACCACAGGGACAGGTTTCCTCTCTTTGTTACCAAAAGCACGTTCCTAGACCGGATGCTTAAACTGCGTTACCTGAACAACAAGGGACTTGCTGCTCTCACGTGTAACGCCTAAGCTTCCCGTGACGAGCTTTCGTCGTGATTTTGAAAGGCACAAGCTGATTACCCGGCTGACACGCTCAGCGCAGCCAGGCGCCCGCAGCGCTCCGTCCGGTCGCCGCTCTGCCCTCGCGCTGCAGGCGGTGCCTCCGCGGCAGCGCAGGGCAGCGCAGGACACCGCGGCGCAGGCTGCGCGGAGCCGCGGCTCCCCGGCCCGCGCTCCCCGAGCCGCGCTCCGCCGCCGCCGCCGCGGGGCTCGCAGCCCTGCCCTCCGCGTGCGCTCACCGCTCCCCACCCCTCCTTCAGAGGGGAACGCGAGCGCGGCGGGACCGCGCGGGCTGAGCGCCTCCCCCCGCCCGGGCCGGGCCGGGCCGGGCCGGGCCGGGCCGGGCCGGGCGCGGCGCCCCCCGCGCAGGCCGCCCGCCGCGGCAGGTGCGCTAACGGCCGCCGCGGCCCTCCCGCCGCCCCGCCCCCACTCACCGCCGCCGCGCCGCGGCGGGCGCGGGTCGCGCCAGGCCAGCAGCCCCCGCTCCTCGTCCAGGGTGACCTCGCAGCAGCGCTGCCCCAGCGCCAGCGCCGAAACCAGCCGGCGCCGCCGCCCGCCCGGCGGCTGCTCCATGGCCGCCCCAGCCCGGGCCCGGCGAAGCCCGCTACCGCATGGCCCGCGGAGGCGGCGCCCGGCCGCCGGAGGAGCGGCCGGCCGCGACGGGGCGAGCCCGGCAGCTAAGGGCGCCCCGCGTCCGCCGCTGGCCGGCCTGCGCCCGAGGCGGGGCGCCCGCGTCAGCGCGTACGGCGGCGCCGCCGGCCCGGCCCGGCCCGGCCCGGCTTCCGCGGGCGGGCGGGGCCTGCGGCGCCGCGCGGCTCCCGGCGGGCGCGGGGGAGCGCGGCCGGGCGGGGCGGGCGCCGGGCTCGGCGTCTGGCGGCGCGGCGAGCCGAGCCGAGCCGAGCCGAGCCGAGCCGCCCCAGCCTGCCCGCCCGCCCGCTGCGGGGCCGCTTTGTCCGCGCCCCGCGCAAGCCCTCCCGTGCGAGCCGCCCCGCAAGCGCCAGCAACGCCAAGTCTTCCCATCCGGGAAAAGGGCAGCTTCGAAAGACTGACTCGGTGCGGAGAAACGTACTTTTACGCACGCACTTAGGCTTTCAGATCCCGTTCTGCATTTTGCCGGAGCATCCAAGCAGCTATCGCCGTACTGCTGAACTCGGCAAGGCAATGAAAACCTAATGACCACGTTCATCTGGATGAGCCCACAGACCACACGGTCCACTCCCGCCTTCTTTTCCCTAAAGAAGTCCAAATTCGGGGTATGCCTTAAAGATGCTGACAATAATTCAGTATGATTAAACTCTTAATTCTTTGTTCCCAGACTATCGCTATGGACAACATCAGTATCTTAGTCAAAATACTGGCCAAGAGGGACAGGCAACTGCTCTGTTTCACAACTTGCTCTAACCTACTGGTTCCCAGTATTTTCTGTAGAGAAATTTTATTTGAGAAAAATGTCTGGTCTGTTCTTTTTGGGGTCCGTCACAACCCTTTGCACCCCTGCCCCTGCTATGACCTGCTGCTGGTTTCTGCAAGGACAAGGTCCTATGCTGACCCAGCCCATTGCTTTGCAGCTCCGAGAGCATGAGGCAGACGTGCCAGCTGGCTTGCTTACAGCTAGCACAGGTCTGAAAAGCCTCTCTCTGCACTTGAGCCGTGAACCTTGTACTCCCATTTCGTTTTCTGAAAACAAATGAGCTAGGCACTATCACCCAAGTTACCAGGTAAAGACAGTCTTTCTGTTCCATACATACTCATCATCTTATACTTCATTGCAACAGCCTTTCCTCTGGCCTTGAAAAACACGATACGCTCTGCTTTATCTTTTAAGCTGCCTTTCATGTTTTCAGGGGAGCACTTTGTCCCTGTCAGCTATGTTGCTCTTTTCATTTTGGATTTACCTTCCCCCAAACACCTGTGAAGTTCTTGGCCCTAGAAATTCTTTGTACTGAGGCTCAAATTAAATTAGCCTATTGCTAATAAAATCCACTATTAAACCCCCTGCTTACTGGTCATTAATGCTTTTTCCCTGGTTCTTCCTATTTTGCCACTTACACCACACTAGGATTGTACAGACCTTGGGCCAGGAATGGTTTCCACATTCCATTTCCACTGTTTGCAACTATTTGCACAAGGCAGAACAGCTGCTTGAAAACCACAGTCTAATGCTGATACTCCCAGTACAACAGTCTCAGTGTTTACCACCTCAGACACACTCCAGGAGCCAAGAGATCACTAATACAAAGCTCTGTGTTTATATATATATATATATATATATATATATATATATATATATATATAAAAGCTCTGTGTTTATATATATATATATATATATATATATATATAAATATATATATAAAAACAGTAAGTGGAGGTACTTACTGTTTTTTCTCTGACTAAAAACTAATCTTATATTCTCTATAGTCACAAGAATCAGTATTCTTATACTGTGCTCAATGTTGGCTGAAGAGGTAGAAAGTTCATTCTTTAGAAAGTTCATTCTTTCTACTGTCCTTACATACAACCATTTCCTTTCACTCTTACTTCCTTGACAACCCTTTTGGCTTAGCTAAGGCTAAAGCCTCATATTGTTAGAACATAGAATTGATAACGTATTTTTGCTCTACTGAAAGTCTATTAAGAGTCTATTAGCATCACTGCTAGTTCTTCTAGCACTCCCCATTGATATTTCCTACTTGTTTATGTAAGGAGAAGTCTCTTTATTCCTTGCTCTTATAACATTTTAGCCTAACAGGGTTTTGGTCTATGATTTGGGCTCCTCTGCACTGCTATAGGAATGTCTTGCAGGTGTTCTTAACAGTGTGTTGATCTGCTCTGGCACTCTCTTATAGTCCCCTGAACATAAAAATTTGCTTCTGTCTTTAGAAAGCAAAGGTCCACTTCGAGCCAATAAAGCTCAAAACTTTTTTCGTTTACAGTCAAGATAGAGAATCATAAAATGCTAAAACTGAGAAAGAGAGAAAGCATTTCAACAGAATGACTGACTATGACTGGAATACTAGGCATGTATATGTCAGTAATTGTTTTACTGGTTATTACATAAGCCTTTAACTACCACTGAGGGAGACAGAATTGCAGATGCAGAGACGCTAGTGAACTGCAGGATTTATAGACTAAAATGCTGGTCTGAAGACAGCTGATCACAGTGTTCTACCCCAAGAAATCAGAGGGTTTCAAGAACATACAATTTTGTTTACAGGTCCAAAAGAGGCCATAAGAAGGGTTACAACTGTAGTTAACTTGGGAACAATAATACATTGTGTAACAAGTATAATTCACAATGTCAAATGAAAAAAAAAAGCCCAGGAAGGTATTGCAATTTACAAGGTTTATAACATCTCTATGACCCATTTGTTTTATATATAGCAAACAACAAAATTCTTAAAGCCACCTTTCTCTCTCCAGTGTCTGATTTTATAATAGGTTGTTCATCTCTATAAGAGTAGTTACTCTGAGAAACTTTATGTTGTACTGAACAGGATCATTACATGAAAATGTGCACAATCAGTTAAGGAGTACTTCTAAGTAGGTACATCTTTTTAATCAAGAGGAGCAGTCAGATGTTCTTCAGGATGACCTGCATTAACAAAATATTAATCATTACTAATCATTTAAATCATTACAAGCTTGCGCCAAATTTCAAAGTAGTTCTGCATTTATCTTGAGAAAGATCAAGTGAGTTCATCCATTGTCAAAATAATAATCTAGCTCTCTTCCAACTCTTTTGGAGTTCATTAGGACCTTGCAACTATTTTTATTCACAATGAAAATCAAGTATGCCCTTGGCAGAAGCAGAAAGTATTGTATGCCCAACATTACCTAAGAGGGTCTAAAGTGAAAAACATAAAATGTCTTAACCAAAATGAAAGCTGGAAAATACCCACAAAATTGCACCAGAAATCAAAGAAGAATCACAGTCCACTGTAATTTCTGTAATTTTGCCACTGTATTCCATTCAGTGTTGAAAGTAAGAGGGAATCACAGATTTTTTTATCAAGAACTTCAGAAAACATAGCTACTTACAAGCATGTTATGGAGCTCTTCCACTACACTACTGAGACAGCACTGCATGTGCTCCTTGTCAGAGCCAGGCCCTTCCGTCAGCTGAGACACAGTGAGATGGCTCCAAGCCTATGACTCCTCTCAGTAACTTAGAAAAATCAGCAATGGTGCTCAGTCCCACTAAGGGAAGAGAAGGATGTTCACAATCCATAAAGGTGGTCCTTGTATTTCCCTTTGAGCACTTATGTGAGAACCAACTCAGTGTTGTCCAAATGGCAGCTAAGACAGTTGGCGTGGAATTGAAATTCTAATCTAATCGCTTTAGGAATTTAAGACTGGATCCACACCTTTTTTTTTTTTTTTTTTTTCTTGCTTGGCATATTATACAGAATCACAGGTTGGAAGGGACCTCTGGAGATCATCTAGTCCAACCACCCTGCTCAAGCAGGGTCGCCTAGAGCATATTTTTCACTGTTGATTGATAACTAAGAAATATTTCTTCTCTTCAATAGACATAACAGATAAACTAAGAAAGTTTCTAAACAACTGTTTGGTAATTTTTAAAGATTTCAATCTTAGTGCATCTCAGGAAGACTGAAGCACTTACCTTTGAACCAAATTTTGTCCTTTGAACCAAATTCTGTCCTGTCCAGGAGAGGCAGGGTTGGAAGCTGGTAGCAAGAACTTTATCTTGTATTCCTCAAGGGATGGAATCTGTCTCCATATGCAGCTCCCATTAGAATTGCATGAATAAGCCTGAAGGCTAAATAGGTTCACAGAAATAGTTTTGGAAAATGAAAACTAGGAGACAAAGATAATGAACAAAGGCAAATAGCTCATTTTCACATCAAAATACTGTGTTCTAATGTTCTTCCTAGCTATCAGAAAAGACAAAATAGTGGAGTATTATTGCAGCTCATGGAAAGAATGACATCATTTTCTTTAGAAAAATACCTAAGCTGTTTTACAGCATTTTTATGCTTATACCATAGAAGTATTAATTATAGTCATTATTGGGAACAGTCTGGAAAAAACAATTCTAAAAGCTGATCAATAAGGATGAATGCAGCTTTTTTTCATTTGAACTAAAAGGTAATTGAGGCAAAATTACTGACATACTGGAGGGTGTGGGAATGGATCCAGAAGATTATTTCTTGAGAAGGGAAACATTTCATACTATTCCCAATCTGTGGAAGTTTAGAGAACCAGGAGAGGCAGGGTTGGAAGCTGGTAGCAAGAACTTTATCTTGTATTCCTCAAGGGATAGAATCTGTCTCCATATTCTCGGCATAAACTACCTGCTACTGTAAAAAATACTAAATGTGGTTTGTTTCAAGCTGCTATAGCTGTAACTCCAACTTACAGGTATACATGTTAGTATTTGAGTATATTGAAATCCTTATTCCTTTTTTAATTATGAACCTCCCTCCCATCCATCTGCTTCTATCAAAGGAATAAAGAAATTAGAAGTTTCATATCTGGAAGAATGGTAATGGTTTCTGGCAGTGAAAAATTTTGGTCTTCAGTTGCTAAATGGGAACCACATTCCTCTTAGTTTAAGAGATCAATGCAGGAATCTGAGATTTATTATCTTCTTGAGGGCCTTGAGTATGACAGGGTGTGTGTTGGGGGTATACAGGAAATGTTTGCTCTGGTAAGAATGACCAAAAAAGTGGGTCTTTCCCTGCCATATTTGTAGGCAAAGGTAACTGTGGAGAGGCAGAACTGAGAAAGTGCTGGAACACCCAAAAGTTTCTCTCTTCTCTCTACCCCTCAATTATATCGTTTGTTATAAAATATTTCTTTCTGCAAACTATGCTTTGCTGACATCTCCAGTCCACCAAAGCTGCAGAAACGTGCTTTTTACTAGGCCTATGCAGACCTTGGCTGGAGCACGCCTACATGGTTTTTTTTGCAAAACTAAACATACAGTCCAATTCTTAACAGCTCTAGGAGGCAGTAACCGGGGAAGGAAGACAATTTTTGATAGTTCAGGTATCAAACTATCATCAAACTAATATCAAGTTAAATAATAAACTCTAACATATATACTATTATACTAGCTCTTGTCCTTACTTTAAGAAAAGTAAGGCTTTTTACATCTTTGTAACTCTGCCTGGAGGGGCTTTCAGACAGTTACAGGGCATGTTCTTCCCACCACGGTGACAGTAGTAGCAAATTTCAAGTGTAGGCTCCAATCCATGAAAGTGGAAGGCTTTCAAGATAGAAGTATTATTAGAATAAAAATCCTTACCAAAGTCTTTTCTCCTAACATCATTTTTAGACCTCTAAGTTGAGCCACTTTACCTGGGCTATCTCAATTCTCTCAAGAAAAGCATTCTCCCAGTGTGCTTTTGTGACCTGCTTTAGCAGGCAGAACTCTAATCCGTATTAATGCTCTTCTAAATTATATCAGCCAGTGTGGCCTTCACAAACAAAAGTAATACTGCTCTTTCATTTAAGATGAAGGGGAGTATTTTGATGCTACGCTTAACAGAATGCACTGCAAAACTACTAATCAACACTCCAGCCAAAAGGAGAGCAAAGAAAAAAAATCACACAGACTAAGGAAGCAGTAAACACAGCCCCTTCCCAAAGAGAATGTAAGCCAAACAATAAGCAAGATTCACTGAAAAAGAAGAGGAAAATCTAGAAAGAGCTTTAATTAAGATTTATAATAATGCACTAATTATATATATATAATATTATATATATATAATATTATATATAAATATATATATATTATATATAATCCATTTTCCAAATGGATTTGGAAAAAAAAAACAATTTCAATATAAAAAAACACATTACACTGCAAAATGTAATTTACTTCTGTCAGTTCTAGATATCCTTAATAACAACACAGGAACTAAATAAAAATACAGATAATAAGATTATCAACACCAGCAAATAGGCATATATGAGAAGCACACTCCCAATATTTCGCAAGATGCTCTAGATGAGCTATTACCTAAGATATGCTTAGTTGGACTAATTAACCTAGCACATAAAAACATACATAGTATTTTCTTAGACAACCATGGAAACATCTGTGTAGGCAGCACCTGCGGTCTTTATCATCTTCAGTACAGCAAAATAAAAATTATCTGACCAGCAGTATCATCCAAGAAACTCAAATCGCTTCATTTTAAATGAATCAGTGAACATATCTACGGTCTGTAAATGCTACATTAATAACTCAGAAGACATAAAAAGCACAAAAATGTACAGAATGTGAAAATTATACATTCTTTAAAAATCCTTTTGACTCTGCATAGCTGCCAAGATTGAAACTCTAGTCGATACACACTGAATTAGATGAAAACATAAACATAATTTGTATTTTAATTTAAAATAATTTTCAGCTGTTTTCCTCTCCTAATCACCGGAGTAACAGTGATGCTGTAACTGTGCTTCTCACTAAAAAGGCAATCACACCTAGGATTATAGCTAGACTGAGCTCACCCAGAAGCAACTGAAATGCTTAACCACCAAATACCAACAAGTCTTCCTGCTCCCTTCTTGGTTTTGCAAGGTTCTTCAATGCTTCAGTCATTTTTTTTTTTTGTTCTTTGGAGCTTATCACCTATCAGATGTAACATGAAATACCGAAATATTCACATCAGACTCTCAGTACTGTGGAAGAAATCCATTTTTGACACGATTTTTGCAAGCTCATGCTTTCTTCAGCACATTCCCAGAACCACAACTAATTTCAGCTGAGGATGGATCTTGAGGTTTATCCTCTTACAAGAGCAGAGTGTATGTTAAGATGTATCCAATATTTAACAAATAGTACAGTTATTATTTGAGGAAAAATGATGTTCAGAAGGGCAAAGACATTTGTCTAAACTGAAAAAATTAAAAAGATGCATTAAACTCCATCTTCTTTGTGAACACCGTCAGTTTGAAGTACCCTTGGATCACTCGTACCTGACTTTCCTGAAAGTTCCTCTGTTGAAAAATTCATGGTTTATACTCCAGAAATTTATAGTTTCACATTTCCATTCTATCTCACCATCTCAGTTTCACCCAAAGAAAAAAGAATCTTATACAATACACTGATATGAACAAAATTAATTCAGAGAAAAGAATATATGAAATGCAAAATATTTAGGCTTTCTCTGTCTCATCAGTCTTCTGATTATTTAATTAGAAAGATTATAGGTGCATAAAGATGTATTTTAAGAACGTCTGCCTTTGTAAGACAAAGATCATGGGTATAGATTCTTTTAAAGTTGTGTTTAGGAATTTAAGGCAGAAGAAGGAAGGATTTTCTTTTGTCTTTAAGTGCTGGTGAACTGTCTGTTTGGAACTGGTTTGAATCAATTCACGTGAATCAATAAAATAACATTCTGTGGTTAGTACTGTATCTTATTTTAAAAGAACAGTATAAACTTAAGAAATGCAGGATAAACTCTCCAAGAGTGAGATCATGAACAATCAGATCAAAGATTGAAGTAGTTGGTTTGAACAGAGTAATTTTCACTTTGATTGTGTTTCAACTGAATACTACAGTAAAGATGATGATAGCTGGGATGAAGTTGTCTGAATCAGTGATACTGGAATGCAAATACATGCCCATATTTTGCATAAAATTTACAAAGAGCTATTTCTGCACCTCGCCTTTTGACATCTCAGCATGCATGTTGAATAGGCTTCTTCTCTTTATCATTATCTGATGTCAGAACTAGAAGGAAAACTAAGAACAGAATATAAATTCAGATACAGGTATGCACAACAAGAGAGCAAGAGGGCAATGGAAAATGAAAAGGATCTTTTCATAAGAGAGGCTAAATATTTAATTGTAGCAAGCAAACACATTTGAGAAACTTTGCTGTACCTGACTTACAGCTGTTCAAAAGGAAGCCTGTCATCCTGGGAATAGTTCTGAATATACTGAAAATAAAATTCAAAGACTGAGGTGTACCATATAAACATTTGTGATCTGCTTGTGTAGCAGGGTAGCTGACAAATTAATTGGGAGCACAACATCTTATAATCTCTGTGTTATTCTAAATGCAAGTTACAGAAATTGTAGATTTTAATGAAAGCGATACATTTTCAAAAATTTGCACGGGGTTTCAGTCAACCAGCTCCTTTAGTCAGAACTATGAACCAAACTCTACTGCAATGCTTTGAAAAATCAGTCATGCCCAAACTGTCTCCATACTGCTTAGCGTGAGCAGTTTTGCAAAAATCATGACACTGAAAGATGTAATTATAAATTGATGTAGCTAAAAGATGACAATTAGGAATAATCAATGTTTTGAAAAAGAACCTGAGTGTAAACCATACAAACCAATTGCTTTTATGGTTGTACCCATAAAAACAAACTATCAGGAAACAAAATTACATTGCTAATGGTAAATTCTTTGCCTTGACTAGAAAAACAAATGCTTTATTGAGACTTGAACTAGTAGGACATTCATAATGGATTTAGCTATTAGAAACTTCCTCTTCTGCCATTGTAGAATAGGTATAAAATAAACTTATGAAGGGCAGAAACAGCTGATGTATTAGAAATCAGAGAAATACTGAGATGAACTGAATATTCAGTCTAAAATGAACAAAATTTTATTTCTCTTGCTGTTTCTAGTAAATCTTGAAGCTATGACTAGAATTCTTGGACAGCAACTAATGTAATACTATGTATGCCTTTCACAGCCAGCAATCACTGGCTACAGAGAAAACATGTGTGATTTACCCATTATACCATATGGTGGATTATCTCAACATCACAAATCAATCTGGTTTTGGAAGGAAGCATTTTGGAACACTGCGGGATAGAACATGAAGTGAGGAAACAGAAACAGAGATGTGCTCTATGGACTTTCCCAGTAAAAACAGAAAACCCAACCACAGGCTCAAGAGAGGCTGACACTGTGAACTACAAAGAAAACATGAATGGAAGGAGATAAAAACTTACAATTTTCCTTTCCCCAACACAAAAACCCCACTCACAACGCACTGTTTCAGAAGACAGGCAATGCTGGATGTGGTTCTGATAGCATCCAAGAGAAATATGCATTGCAGGGTCAACAGCAATAGAGACTGAAGCTGGGTTAGGAAATACAAACTGTTCTTACATAACTAACTTAATACCAAGATGACTTTTAATACTAGATAAAAAGTAACACGAGTAATGGCAAAACAAGACTGAACAAAGACATTAGTTCCTTTCTCTCTCTGAAGACTATCTGACCAAAGAGTGTCTGCATGCATGCAAGTAGAGCCAAGTGGAAAAGTATTTACTGAATCTCCAGATTCATTGTCCGTTAAGGACACTAACACCTCACCACTTTACACATCAGAGAGTAATGAAAGCAGTAACACAGTTACACTTCTTTATCTTTGAAAACTCATTTGCTAATATTAAAAAAAGTTTCCCTTCCATTGTTCTCTCTGGTAATCTATTTAGCTGTACAGAGAATATGATATATGACAGTAAATACTGCTTACTTTACAGACAGTGATATATAGCCTATTCAGTGTCAGAATACTACCTCCTAAAATTAGTTACAAATGCAAAAAAAAAAGCTTGCTATTTAGAAAGGTGTAAGCACTTGTAGGTAGCACACACAAAAGAAACTCGACCACAGCCTATTCTTGTAGTACTTTCTGGACACTCATTAAAAAGTTGTGAGAGGATCCAAGCCATGGAATTAATTGGACTTCTAACCTGTCTGATTTGTGGAATTTTTTGTTTAAAGCTCTAGCTTTTTGTCTGATTTTTTTTTTTTTTTTTTTTTTTTAAGTCCATGTATGGGCCTGGACCCTGACTGTGATCTTGTTGCCTAAAATGAGGTGCCTATTGCCAACTGAGAGGCCTTATGGTGTCCCAGATGTCTATTTGGGACAAGCAGATGTCACAAAGTGCCGCAGAGGAGACCCACAGTCTCTGAAACAGTAGCTAGCGGCTAGGTTGGATAACCTATAGCATCTGATATAGTACTGAACACCTAGGTTAGGCCATTGAACATCATTCCTCACGTCTGACAACATTCTTTATTGGGGAGACCTCAGAGCCTTGTCACCTAAATCCTGGAGTTAATGTTCTCACCATGAAGAACTTCTGATCATTTTAGACGCATTTCCTCCACTACTAGAAAACAATCAATAGACCAGGGTGATTGGTGCTAAGGCTCCTTACACATCCATTATATGAGCCTCAGGAAGCTTCCTCTGATTTAGATGTAGTCTAGTTTCCTGGGGCACACACCTCTACCATGTAGATGCTTCAGAGCTCTGGGAAAAGTGGTAGGCACACACTGGAAGACCTTTTGGTGGCATACAAATCAGGAACTTGATGTCCCTAAAAAGTGCTGCAGCACTTCTGGAGCTGTTTCTGGTTTATTATTCTTCCAAACAGAACCTATTTCATAGCTACCAAAACTGCTCGCAGAATTGAGCCAAAACACAGTAAATGGAAATAAGCAAGGCATTTACTCCAAAATTGCATTGCTGCTCTGAACCAAATTGCTAATGGAGACCTCATGACACTAGATTTGGGTCAGGATCATTAGATCAGCCTACTTTTATGATCTCATCAGTGTCACTATTTAAGTGGTTTAGAATACACTAGTTTCAAAAAATCTCTCCCACCTTCCCGTATCTTTGTGGTTCACCTGAGCACTTTCCAGGCTCCGAATCTTCATACACATCTAGAAAAAGAGACTTCTTTTTTATCAAAGGGGATAGAACAATTTGGAGTTAATGGCCACTGCCTGGTCTTTCACAGTTTCATGACTTAATTCCAAGTTCCTGCTGCACAGTAAGTATTCAAAGAACAAGTAAGCTACAAGCAAAGTGATGACTGCATTATAATGCCCTTACTATAGATATACCTTAGTACCTTTGAAGGACAACAGTGAACCCAGAGAAACCTTATCATAAACACAAAATTAAAACATGCTGCAATGCTGCAATGGTAAAGCTACGATCACGGCTAAATAAAGCTCGTTGTTAAGGAAAAGAAGGCTCGCCAGCCACATTAATAGGGTCCAGCCCTAGGTTCCCACTGAGGTGGAAGCTCCACGCTAAATCAGGCCACGGTCGGTTCCGACTTCAGCTGGGCAGTAACCACAGTTCACGCCGGCACCTCCCAAGACAGAGCTAGCAACCCCGCCCTGGGCAGCAACGCCCCCACGCCGCGGCTCGAACCAATCATAACATCTGAGCCCGGGCCTCCTCGCTCCCCATTGGCTGCTCTCATTGTCTCCAGGCGGCTGGTTTTCTGGCTTCTGCTGCCGGTGGTGACCAGCTTAAGCCGGTTCCGGGGCTGCTCCTGGGCTGAGGCTCCAGCTCTGAGGTGAGAGCTCACGGCTTATGGTCTGAGGCTTCACAAACTTTGGCTGCCAGTGCTGTGCTGAATGGCTAACTCCAGTGTCAGCCCAACTTTCTTTAACGTTTGCATTCAGCCACTTGGGACTGAATCTCTAAAATACTATCTTTTGTGTCAGTGTTTGCATGTTCAATTTATCTCACGACTTGTTCTTCCCCTGATGCACCAGTAATACCGCATACTGCCACCTGCTTATTAGTCCACTTCTACAACAAATACCTTCAAATGGTCTTTTATGCCATTTTTACAGATAGTACAGAATCTCTGATAGCTTTCCTACCTGTTTATTGAAAGATCTAATGGACAGCTAGTTAAATAGCAATTCTATGGGATTACAGTCATTGTCATGGTTTCAGAGGCAAAGACACTATGGCCATAAAGGGGTAGGTGCAGTTCTACGCACAACATGCACCTTTTTATTTTTAGAGTTGGCAGCACCGGTAGATCCAATAGGCTGCTCTCATATGGCATCCTTCACCTTGAATATCTCTCTTGTTCACAACGTTATCATTCAAAACCACCTGTGCCTACTCTTAATCCTGTGCTGAAGACTCACCAAGATCCAGAAACATTAGCTGGCAGGGTGCATTCAGTCCAGTGTGCTTTTAGGGTATCTTTGAAGTGTTACCTTAGCACCATCTTTCTCTTTGCATGTTGCAGTTAACTGTATAAGAATTCGTTGGGTACTTACATGTTGTTTATCCAAGCCACATCTGCCTGTACTGCTAGGACTTTATTCCTAATGGCTTAATAATCATTCAACAAACCCAATTAAGAAGAATGAGTCCACTTACAGGTATCACGCCATTCCATTATGAGCAAGTACAACAAATCCTAACCTGGCAGTTTTCCAAACAGTGGATATATCTCACATTCAAAATCTCTGAGTCATACAGCAGTATGGTAAGCATGGTAGTGTTACGTCTCTTTAATTTTGCGAGAGTGTTATTTTCACTATGATGCAATACTCAAAATTAAGAACATCAACTTTAAATTCATTTATATCAATGAATTTGGTAGGAATTATGCTTTTTCTTTGTTAGCACATAATCTTAAGTTTTCCTTGGAATCACCAATATTTGAAAACTGATTGTAGAAGAAGAAAGTTGGACCATGAACAGCTGAGTATTTTTTTCATAGTTGGCTTGTAGGGCATAATCAACAACTTACATGTGTTCTTGCAGCCTGGAACTGTTCAGGAGTCAATGTACACTGTTTTAGGGCACTATCTAGCAGAAATACACAGAATAGCACAAACAGATCCTAAGTACAATCTTACTTGTTACTATTACTTGATGGGAAATGGTTAGCTTGGAATTCTACTGACTTTGATTGGGTAGGCGGGAAGCTTTCTCACTTAGGTCTTTCTATGACGATTCAAAGTCCAGCTCACTTCAGCAATTCATAATCAGCTTACCACGGCAAAAGCTTTGATAAAATCAATGAATGTTCAATAGATGATAAGATACTTCTCTTAGATGCAAAATGATGCTAATTTAAGAATACTTTTGTGGTTTGTCAGAACATGTTTCAATTACAGAAGCTTGCTTTCTGTTATTACAATATTCTAGGATCTTTCCTGCATGACAAATCCTAAAGAAAAGCTGATGAAAATCTTTACCCAAGAACTACTAAACAACTTTGCTGATTCAGCACAAATGCTATTTAATGATTATACTTATTCATTCTTCAGGCTGCATTGATGTTGACTTCTATATATGGTTGGGCACTAGTTTGAACTGCAGTAGTTGCCATGAGAAGTGTGTATGGAGGATGCTACCTTTGGCACCCATACTGATTTTGAACAAACATTGAAAATGTTGGGTGTGCCTGCGCTTTACAACCTTGCAATCTACAGTCAACATTTTTAGCTGTTACTGGCATTATTATGCGTTACCTTAAAGTAACCTTGGGTCTGGCTTACAATAAACACATACATATAGAAATACTAAGCTTATGAAAGATAATCAAGAGGAAAAGCAGTTTTTACTCAGCTTTTACAAATGCCTTTTTATTATATATTAATTAATACACAACAAGTAGTGTTTAAATAGTTTAAAAACTTCCTCTTACATAGAAAAACATTTTTCAGCTTATTCGTTTTCAGCTCAGTTCTAAAGACTTTATATTTCTAAAACTTCTAAAGAGAAAAAAGCAAGCATTCAGCACCTTGATACTAAAAAATGTAACAAAAGGAAAAGAAGTGCTGCACATCACTCAGTGCAGATTACTTTTATATTGAAGTCTTGAGACGAAATTAATCATTGCTGTAAGTGGGCGGAACACAACTGGGAGTGGCTGAATTGTATTTACAACCAAGCAGAACTGAACAGCACTCTGTGAAGCAGCTCAGCTGGATTCCTACACAGTGGGAGACTGCAAACCAAAAGCCTTTTAAAACACTACAAAAATAAAAGCCAATCAAATGGTTGCAGAAAAAGTATTTTGGTTTCAGGCCCAGTGGGAATTTCCTCAGATTTCAAATACTGGAGGCCATCTGCCAATATTCCTGCAGCACTGCATATCTCAAAAGTAAAATATATTTGAATATGTTTGGCACAATTTTTACTGCTGCCACTTAAGCAGCTGTTACATGGGTTTGTATGGGTCCAACTAGCATAGCACTGGGATTAGGATGAATCCTTTTTAAGTCAATATTTTGTTGTTAAACTTCAGAAAGCAAATACAGGGAAGATACGAATTTACAAAATATCTTAAAAAATAGGTAAGCAAGCATGCTGAAATTTCCATACTTCTCTCAAGCATAAATTCCTCTCTGATCCCTCCACTTACACATAACTTCTCAATGTGGGGCAGTAGGATGTGTTTTTCAAACTTCATGAAGGGTCGTTTTTCTTTTTTCTCAGATTATCACTTTTCAATGATGGTGATGTTCAATGTTGCAGTAACTTTAAAAAACAGACTGTGCCTCCTAATACACTAATGCTATTCTCAAAACAGGTAGGTTCCAAGAATTCAGGTTCACAGTAACTGCTCAGTGGTCATGCTGACACACACACAAAAGTTCAAACATCATGACAGAACTCTTTGCTCTTCAGCTGACTGATGCCTAGACATGCTGCAAAGGATAATCTTCAAGAATGAGATTACCAAAACATGGCAGTGCTGAGCAGTGCCAACTCATCTGCTCTAACAACAGTCTTGCTGGCAGACTCCAGAGAGACCTCTCATTATAATCTCAATGAGCTAATAATAGCAATCTCAAGGGAAACTGCTTGCTCTTTTTTCTTGAAGAGGCATTAACAATATCTGCAAAACCCTGTTTAGTGTATTGGATAAGAAAATACTGGTGACGAGGAAGGCCCTGTCTCTTCCTCTGCAAGTGGAACTCTCCTGATCTGTGCCCTTCATTCCAAAAGGAAAAATCATACATAGAAAACTAGAATCACTGGGCTTTGATAATACTTTTGCATGAGGGATGATAAGGAGAATTTTTTTGTTGTGGCTGGTTAGAGGAAAGAAAACATTGACAGCTAAGAATATGATAGCACCACTTAAGAAGTTATGCAATAATAAGGGTTCACTTTATTGCATAATATAGAATAAACGAAGCAGACTAATTATAACACAAAAAGGCCAAGTAATGAAGTCCAGTCAACTCTCAAAAGCACAGAAGACTATTTTTTTGGCTGCTGTGAAAGTTCTCAGAATGTTTCAGACAGAGAGTGGCTTTGATCTGTAGAAATCAGGACATCTGTATGAAGAATGTTCATAAAAGTCAGTGTTCTTCAGAGCAGCATGAAACCCTCCCACCTAGTTTCCCTTTCCCCCAGGCGTTGTCTATGTGTGATACTGAGGAGTACTTGGTAGAGAAAAATCCATGGCAATGCAATTTAAATGAGTAGGTGGCAGAAGGGCTAGTGGAAAGAAAGGGTGTGTCGAAGGTTAAACATGCAGAGCACTAAAGATGCATACTGCTGGCTCATTTCTCCAGGACTTCTAGTCTTGTAAAAGATCTCTCAGATATCAATCCTGTTTCCTTGCTATGAAAGAGATGAACAATGCCACTAAGTTTACAAGAGCAGACGGATGCTATGAAAGGATTTTCACAACAGCACTGACAAATTACCTGTTTCTTCAGCCAAAGGAAAAGATCATTTGACTTAATTGTGGAAAAAAGTGAAATAGCAGACAAATACTGAGTAATTCTTTCAGGTGAAGTGAATGGTCATGTTGCTCTTGCATTCCAGATGTGGAGAACACTGTCATTTACATATTAAAAGCAGGTTTTGCATTGTTCAGGTATGAATAAAATTAGGTGAATCAACATTTTTGCCAATGGTTTTGAAGCTTTTACAATCTGAATGTTTTAACTAATATTTCAAGTATGGTACCCAATTTGCAGTGTCTAGCTGTTAAATTAAGGTAGTATGGACACAAATTCTTCCAGGTTTTGAGCAACTCAGAACTCAGAAGAAAATCTGGGAAGCATTTTTGATGTATTTGAGCTGAAAAAGTACTATAGAAGCGTTAAATGATTTGATATTACTGAGCTTGCCTCCCATCAAGGCAAATATCTGTTTCCTCTGATACCACCAATGAGCAACTTCTATTTATTAAAACAGTTCAGAACTGCACTGAGTCTTTACCAACCAGAGTATAAACAGACAATTGAAGTCAAAAGAGATATGCACTTTCCTGTATCATGGAAAGTGAGTGAGTCCTCTTTTTTTCTTCTAATTTTTAAAAGGTTAATAGAGTCATTACTTTCCTCTTCCATTAAAAATTAAAAAAATCCTTCACAAAGTATTTTTTTGGACATTAAATTCTCAAATTTGGCTACTTGGGCCAACGGCAGGGTTAAATGAAGCTACAATGTTTAGCAGTGCGGTGTTTCCCCGTTGGATGACAGGCTGTTCATAAGGAGCTACATGACCTCCACATAGCCTGTCTGCTAAAACCATCTCTCTCTTCATGGGGAGGATAGAAAAAGTAAATAGTTTGACCAGCTCTTGTTTAAATTCATTTTACTCATTAGTTGCATAATCCTCGATCACTGTAGGCTAGTTAAGATATTATCCAGAGCAACATTCTTTTAGCAATTCAGACAAGTCTAATCTCTTCTTAGGCTTGTTCCTTAGACAATTCTATTCGACTGAGAGCACTTCAGCTCTAAAGAACCCTGATCTGGAGGCGAACATGGTTGATAGCACTGGCACTGAAATTTGCCATGGAAGCTAACTGGGATGAATGGAATGATTAGAGCGCAGACACAGTATACTTTTGCAATCAAGCCCTTGCATTCTGTGCAGGACAGAGCTTCCAGGCATGTACAATCTTATGACACAGGTCTAACTGCTAGACTTGTCTGGTGTTAACAGTAAAAAAAAGGCTGAAGTTTTTCCTCACTTCCCCAGTGAATTTCAGTGTTGGTATCTGAAGTACTTCTTTCAAGAGTACACTACTGAAATCATTGAAAGGCTGAAGCCTAACCAGGACAGAAGGTGCAATGCTTCTCGTTAGCCGAGGCTGACAAACACATTTTTTACTGATAAGTCAACTCAGTTCCCTATGCAGAAAGACAAATCAGATCCCACACCATGGAAAATGCTTTGTAAAGTGTTCCAAGTAGTTATCAAATACCACCTTGGTTTTGAGCCAGCAGCCATTCATCACTGTATCGATCTTTTCTTGGCATTACCTCTTGTTGAGATGATTATGTTTTCAGTTGAAGCCAAGGGCATCTCAGTCCTCTCCAAATGTGCTTTGCCATCCTGAAAAGACATAAAGGGATGTACAATGCTGACCAACAATTCTTCATGTTATAGAAAGGAGAAACTGAATGCAAGCAAGGATTTAGTCATATAAATACTTCTATATTTTTAAGTGAGTGAAAACAAAAGCACAGAAACTTCAAGCTTCTTCCTGAGTTATAAAACACAACTGATTTTCCTAAACAACGTTTAATACTAAAAGGCTATTGAACAACTGAAACTACTAAAGACAAGTATGGTATGAAAACAAACATGGCCTACACCACAGCCTACTGAAGTCAGTTTTATCCTAGATCCATTGTTTCTAAGTACTAGATGGAAACTGACTGCTATTTCTCTACAATAATACTTTTCTCATTAGTATGACTGATTTTGTGCATGCTGCCAACTATTAGCATTGAAATAAAGTAGACATTTTCTAGCATCGTGCAGTCCGTAACAGACAGAAAATTGGAATACTGTAAAGAACTTAAATAGCAGCTGCGGTGGTGATTTATTCCTTCACTGCTCACATATGCTCACACTTCAACTGGCTAATTATTCAAGAGCTCTGA
Source organism: Rhea pennata (assembly GCF_028389875.1). Taxonomy (NCBI): domain Eukaryota; kingdom Metazoa; phylum Chordata; class Aves; order Rheiformes; family Rheidae; genus Rhea; species Rhea pennata. The sequence goes on from NC_084663.1 coordinate 17,433,390, forward strand.
AGAAACTATCTGGGCACAAAAATGACATTTTCCTAAGGAAAAGGCCCTGATTCATTCCACCTAACGTGAGGTGTATTACAGGAGCCTCACCTCCTGACTTCTCACTGAAAGAGACAACAGCACATTACCAGACAGCAATTTAGATCTTAGATGGGCTAAAAAAAAACATGTAGCAGTGGACCTCTTCCTTCATGTGCGCAAACATACAAAAGCTCACTTTTAGACACAGCAATTTAAATACATTTGTTCCATTAAATTTCTTCTTGCCATGAATAAAAAATCACAGTTCTTGGTGATACACCAACAAAACCATATTTCAGTTTGATTTTTATATAAAACTAGATTTCTATATCTAATATGCACATACACATATCTAATATATAAAATAATGTTTGATATGTAATATTTTTCTGTTGTAGAGAGTTCGAGTAATAAAAGCCAAAAGAGAGATGAGTAACGAGGAGAGATTCAGAAGGGAATAGTCTTTACAGCAGTTCATAGGTTTTGTAGCCAGGGGAACTGTTAACGATCATCTCCTCTGATACTCTGCATAAAGAACATATATTTTCACACAGTAAAAACCCCCAATCAAGCCCAATCATTTGTATGTAGCTGAACTATCAGCAAGACATATTGTCCTGATTTAAAGAACTCGACTTACGGAGAAGTTGCTGCATCTGCTCCTGTGTGCTGCAATTGCTTTAGATGGCATTTCCATTTGGCTTGTTCTGTTGTCAATTTCCAGACATTAAATCTTGTTATGACTCTGCTACTTTCTTTCGTAGTGATTGGCATCATCATTACTTACTGCTCTAAATTTCTGCCACCTACAAATGTATATCATCAGTGAGTCTGAATTTTTAGAGCATTAATAAGAATGTTGGCCAGCATTATCTAAGAATTGATCCAAGCAGAAGCCTGCTACGTACAAATTAATTTTAAAAATTCATTTATCAGAGACAGCAAAGACGTAATGGAATCAGTTTGATATTAGTCATACAAATAACTCTAACATTGTTATTAATGTAGGGGCAAAACTTTCATCGATGTGTCGTGAAATATTTGTTGTGTTATTTATAAAACACTTTTCATTAGAAAAAATTCTTGACTTCTTAAAGGGTGTGCAAAATGAGATGTCATCTCCCTCTGCATCTTCCTCTCTCAAAACAAAACCTAAAAGGAAGGAAACACAGAGGTTTTCAAGCTTGATTTGTATTTTAGTATTGTTCCTTTCTGCAGCTGATGGCTAATTTTCAGAGTTAGATTCTCGAAAAATGATACATAGCATATTTATTTCCTTCAGCTACTTTTGAAATCTTACTTTAATAACTATGCATACCAGAATTATTGACACTGTAGTTTCACAGTGAGAGATTAATCCTTTAAATGCTTTCTTTTTAGAATGATTTTCACTTCTGAGAAGCTGTATGAGATTTCCCTATCATCCTCTCCTGAAAACTCTGGGAAACTGGTGGTCTTATATCAGTATTCTTAATTCATTTCTTGAGTTAAGATTGCCAGACTGGAAACAACTGTCTAGATAACTCAAGTGTAATTGCAAATTTTCATTTCAAGGCAGAAGCTAAGCTGATCTTTCTTTTATTACTTTATAGGATGATGGGCATGTTGTGTTATACAAGAAAGTTATATGAATAGTGAAACATTTCATTCTTGCTCTCATTTTTTATCTTAAGCTGTTTTCTTTTTTCTCCTTAGCAAAAAAACTACTACTGTTCTCCACTCCTTTCTAAAAAGTAGCAATATTGAACTTCAAGCAAAAAGTACAGCATTATACAGGTCTTGATTTTCTTCCAATTACAGCAAAATATCTAAAATTGGAAAAACATTTTATCATCCTCAACCAGTGAGTGCTTTGTAAATCCAGTCCATTAACAAAGTGTTAATGGTATGCTATCCTCCTGTAGAAAGAGCAGCAAAGCTTAAAAAAAACCCAAATGTATAATAAATTACTTCGTTACTTTATCCAATAAGTCTACACTAAATCTCATGATGATTTTCACCTAAATATCCTGATATTACTGTTACTTTATTTGCACTATAATTTTCACAGAATCACAGAATGGTTGAGGTTGGAAGGAACCTCTGGAGATCATCTAATCCAACCCCCCTGCCCAAGCAGGGTCACCTGGAGCATTGTTGCACAGGATTGCATCCAGCAGGTTTTGAATACTTCCAGAGAAGGAGACTCCACAACCTCTCTGGGCAACTTGTTCCAGTGCTCTGTCACTCTCACAGTAAAGAAGTTTTTCCTAATGTTCAGGTGGAAATTCCTGTGTTTCAGTTTGTGCCTATTGCCTTTTTTATTTTTCTTATATCTTTCTTACATCTTTTTCACCAAGCTGTCAACTGTTCTGTTAATAAATCATACTTCTTTCCAATACTTCTACTAGTAAAATGGGTGCTCATCCAACAATATAACTGAAATAGCACTCAATATTTACTACTGAAAAGCACGCTGGAAGGATCCTGTTACTAGAACTCCTACTGCCTTATGTTCATTACACTCATCACTCTTACATTTGTTCTAAAACAAGAACATAAACAAAACACAAACAGCAATAAAAAAATCAAGGAACAAGGAACAATTAAGGAGAGCTAACATAAACATAATTTGTTACTTTAGAGGTATTCTCTTCCTTTTTAACAAAAAACCCATGATATTGATATAATTCACTTGAATAATAACTATACTAAAGACACTTTTTGAAGTGATAACTCTTAACATACTACAAGGCCAACTGTGATTTATGCTACCCTGGATTTATCATTCCCTCTAAACTATTTGAACACACTATATCCACTAACCATTTTCTCAAGGAGTTATTTTAATAGGGTTTCAGTTCTGAAAGTGTGTGGGACACTAAAAAAAGGAGAAGGCGACTGTTTTCAGTGTAAGTTTCTAACAGTTTCAACTGTTAGAGAAACTCAGAAATGGATTAAAAAGGAAACAGACTTAATTACCTTTTAATATACAATTGGATCAACGAGAAATTAATTGGGAGAGAAAAGTGGCTGAATAGCATAGTAAAGGCTTTGCAGTACTCAGGGAACAGCAACAAGAACTCATCCTACACACAGACATGAAAGGCCCGAGAAAGCTTGCGTTTGAGGGATAAAACGAGAAGTCTCTGGTAGATTTAAATTAGGTATAGATGTCCAAGGAAAAACTAACTACAAAATGAATTTCAAAAGTTTCTACTCATTTTAACATACAAAAATATCTTCTGAAGATCAAAACAAAAATTTCAATGTTGTAGCATGTCTCCATTCCTCTTCAGTACGTGAGAAGACTTGAGATCCAAGAAGGAGAAACATCACTTCTTTTTAAAGTACTTAAAAACTGTAGATTTCCAATACTGAAGAAGGTTCAAAGGATAAAGTCTACATGCAAATTCATCATAGGTTTTATATAACACAGGCCAGCCCACATCTGTATCAGCAATTACAGTAACTGCAGGATAGCCAAAGAGCAAATAATGATCAGAAAACTTCTCCCCATGCCTGGCACATTTTCTGAAATTTGAGAGGAAGTTGTCCATTAGAACCAAAATGTCCAAAACCAAGAGTTTAAACCAAAGCATTGATTTAGGTGCTGAACCTAGATGCTGATTTTGTTTGATTCACAGAATAACTCAACCCTTGCTTTGTTTCAGGTACTTCCTCAGAAAATACTCTGCAATGAAACTTGGGAAGAAAAAAGAGGCCATTTATCAAGGTAAGACTCAAGTTTTTTGAAGAAACCTAAGGGATATGAGAGTCTTATTCTCTGTCATATTATGTCCCCAAATCTGGTTTTGTATTCCAATTAATCACAGGTGAGCTATAAAAAAATGCTCATTTACAGATGCAGGAAAAAACCTCCAGACATCCATGTTTTAAATTCTGCCCTATTTAATATCTAGTTTTTAGATATTAATGTTAATGTTTAAATGTTAAATAACATTTAAATGTTATTAGGCATTTCTTCTATTCTTTAAGACTATGAAAGAAAGTGATTCTATCTGTTCAAATACATTGCTTCCTCTCATTGACCTTACAGAAATGCTATTGTCTGTTTCTTAATCAAGCAGATATTAAGCAGATCTTCTGCTTAAGCAGAAGCAGAAGCCTTTTAAGCTCTCTGAAGAACTTGATTGTATCTTTTAGCCTCAGGAAGAATCAACTAATGGTACAATGATTTTGTTTTAGCTCTGCACCTTGTTCTGATAGCAAGGTAAATTTTCAGTTTTGAAACTGATTTGAATTGTATAATAATAATAATAATAGACCCCATCTTCTACTAACAGAAGATGACTATCGTGTCTCAGAGTCAAAAATTCATTGATTTAATTCACTTGTTTGAAATTCTGTTATACTGCAATCCTGTATTTAAAACTTTAACTGTATGTACTGAAGGTATAAAAGGGTGGAATTTCAGGGAACCAGAAGAACGTTGAAAAGAGTACATTTGCCAGCTTCTATTCCCTCAAGACTTCCGCTAATAAAGCATCCTCCCTTGAATCATTTTAAGCCTCAAACACACATTGCATCAGAGTGCAGGAAAGAGCAGTTTCATTTACTGCAATGTCAGCAAGATAATGCTTCCCTGGAACACAATGTGCTGTTCGATGTTACTAGTCAATAGAAACTATCATATTAGCAGTTGAGAAAAGTGAAGTAACACAGATGAAAAGAAACAATCTTCATCTAAAAAATGCATTAATTGTAAACATGAACATTGTTATTAATATTTTAGCGAATGACAGATTTTTAAACCTACCCACATCCATTACTCATGTAGAAGGAGAGATGAAGGACAGAGACATCTATCTAGAGAACAGCATATATTTATGCTCCTTTCTCTTTCAGTACTTTTCTTTCACTCTTACTTAATATAGACTGTGTATAATTCTATACAAGTTCACTGTCACTGCAAGTTTATTTTTGGAAGTCTGTCCTTTTTTCAAGATCCTGTTCAATTCACTTGTAATTGAGAAGGTCATTTGCAGAGAAAAAGTTACAAAATGCTATGATGACTTCTTCTGGCCATTAGCTCTTTCATGTCAGTCTTTCCCCTGCTTTCTTCTTCTCCACTTTCTTCCACCTTTTAGCACTGCCCTCCTGATTGGCCTTTTTTGCTCGTATCACAAATCAAGTTATCCATGTTTTCTCACCTGAAATGCTTACTTATTACAGAGACTTGAAGGGCTCATGCTGACTTTCTGCAAGTACCATGTCTTCTTTAATGTTCATTCTCCTTATCTTTCCCCTTTTATTCAGGCTATTCCCTCTTACTATACATACATATTCTAGCACCCTCCTTTATAATAAAGGGGGAAAAAATCTTATCAATTTTCTTTTTTCCTCATATATACTTACCTTCTTTTTCATTGTAAGGCTTACTGAACACCCAATTCTGCTCCTCAAAAGTATCTCACAGAAGTCTTTAATGACCATTTTTGCTACATGAGAGGGTTTCTACTTGAAATTCAGCCTCTTTAAAAACACAAAAAGCAGCATTACTCAGACCTTTCTAAAGTATCACGTTCTTCATGACTTCTCCCCTGCTTTCCTTTATCTTTGGCTATGCTTTAAGTATTCCTTTTGTCGTATTCTCCTTTTAACTTTTCTACTTTTCTTGGGTGCCAGCTTTCCTCACTGCACCTCATCAAAAAATATGTATCTATAGACCATAGTCTTTTTCAGTGATTAGATCCTCACCAAGATCAGATCACAAACTCTTCTCTTAGGTGCCTACTCTACAGACTAGCATTCCAGAAAAACCTTACCTTAAAAAGTTGTCTGGTTATGTTTTTCAGATATTTCACATTATTTCCTTCCTGTTCTCATTCCAACCTCTTTACTCCAAGTAGCTGGGTCCCTGTACCCAGTCACCTAGTTCATTGCAGTAGGGCTCGTGGGGCATACAAAGTCAATTTATCAGTACATCAAAAGGCTTCCCAGTATTATGCTTTTGGTCTTACCTTTTATGTAAGGTCAGTTTTGGCAATGGTAACCTTAGGATTCCATCTCTCCTCAAATACTAAAAAATCCAATTTGGGCCAAACCTACATTTCAGCCTGTCTTATGAATCTCTTTCTAACAGTCTAGCCATCAGGATGAGCTAATTAGAAACAAAGCTGAAATCACTCTTGCTTCTAAACCATTTCTTTTCTAAACTGCCTTTTACTTTTTGAAACTTGGATTTACTTGTCATTTTTTGCACCAGTTTTCTTATTCACACTCAGTATTCAGGTTTTGTTGACATCTTGCTGTTTCTCCTCTAGTATGCCAGAGGACTGACTTTTTCTCTCTGTCCATAGGACTAATATGCTCTTCCTGGCCGGCATGTCATGCACAGTTCTCTTCACTGCACAGAAAGAGCTAGTGTGAATATGTGATTTACCAGACCATGTCTAACCTCTTTCAATCTAGGTATTGCCTATCTCTAATATCCCTTTGTCCTTTCATTTTTCGTTCTATATGACTATTTTTCCCATTTATCTTGCCTTGCCCCTGTGTCCTTTTGTCACGAAGTATTGTACCCTCTAAGATTGTTGTCTGTCCTCTGTAGTGTAACTCGCTGTTTCTACCACCCTTTCCTTTTTGCACAGAATGCTGTTCTTAAGCTAGTTTGTTCAGCAACCTCACTCCCTTTTTTCAATTTTCTCTTAAAGAGCTACTTTTCCCATGACATATACAATAAAGAAGGTGTATAGTAATGGATAAGTAGAAGGGCATTTACACTGATAAAACAGAAACACTGATCCACCATCCTTGGAAGCCTACATTCAGAAGTACTTCTACCCATCAGATAAAGCAGTAACAATGTGTGGAAAGTAATGCTTCAATATGGAAGTGACTCATTTCAACTTATTTTTTTCTTATTGATTAAAACACACACACACACACACACACAGAGTCTTGTTACCTCTTTGAATAAGTCACTTGAAACCACACCTTGCAGTTTGGTCTGCATTATAAAATGTTGCTGATGTAGTGATGTAAGGATAAGCATGAGAAAAGTACACTGTAGCTTACACAGCTTTTTCAATGTAGTTATCATGGTAGTACTTTCGTCAGCTTAATTTTGTTCAGAATCACTCTATGCTTTCCTACATGTCATCAGAAAAGCTTTTCCCAACATACACTGCACAACCATAGAAAAGTCTACCTGTATAACTATACCAGCTCCTAAACATTGGCAGATCTCTCTCTCAAATATAATAAAGAGCCTGATTATACATTACACTCCTGAGGTGGCGCCAAAAATTTAAACAAGAACACTGCTAAAATACATGATTAGGCTTCCTACTCTTTCCAAGTAATGTATAGTTGTGAACTTACTTTCTTAGGTTCTTTTCAAGGACATACTCTTTGAGGTCACTTTAGGTGACAGAGAAGAATTGTAAATATACTGCCTGATGGGTTCTCAAAAGGTTCCTCCTTTCATATTCTTTCCATTTCCAGGGCCTTGACAACACAGGTTTGGGTCAGGGATAAAAACACAGAATAAGGAAAAGAAATACAAAAATGAATGAAATGTGAAGAAAATAGTGTCCTTGTCTTTTTGAAAGTTAGCAGCAGAGAGGGCCCAGTCCAACTCTGGATGACTTCAACTCGAGGGAAGGTCTGCACTGGCAGAAACTCTCTACAGAACACTGACAGAGATTTTATGAAGGTGTACTTTATAATCTTTGCTGTACCACTGTAGCTCCATTTGCAGGTCAGTATTATCTTGACTACTCACTAGAACAAATCAACGTAACAGTTCTTAGTTTTCAGTATAAAATTCTGCACCACAATGAAAATTTAGGCACAACTTAAGATACACTGAATATAATGAAAATTAAGTAATGCTGTGATCATTGTCCTGACTTGACTATGTAATTCAATAAATCCTCCACTTTTAAAATGAACGGTAAGTTCCACATGGCTGCACTTAACACAGAAGCTAAGTAGCTTTGGTTCAGAATTCAGGTCAATTTCTACACAGAGTACAGATGGCCTAGGCTAAAACTAACTAAGTTTGCCTTTAACTTAGCTCAGCAATGAACAAATGAAGAGACAGAAATACAGTCTCAAGAATGATATTATGGCTAATGGTATGTCTTTTACGGATTTATCACTGTTTTTATTCAACTGACACAATCAAAAGTAGCCTTTTGTACACTGACAGCAATGGTCTAATTTAAATTTAACTAGCTAAGACCAAGCGATGATTCATTTGTGACTGTACAGGTTTAATTTCTACCTTGCCTAACAGGTGTGCTTCATTCTTCATTACACTTCTAATGTATTCTGTTAAAGCTGCTGCTAATTGAGGTCCTAATGTATTACAAAATGTTGTATTTTCAGAGTCTGTAATAGAGATCCTATTTAAAGGATACAAATGGAGAAGAGGAAACTGCCCATAGGATATCCATCTGTAGGTGGCATTGAAATTTCTAGGACATGCAACCTTCACTTGTGGACAACGATCCTGCAAGATCTCCTAAAGAAACAGTTTTTAGTTTGTCAGTTCTTAGAACGTAACTGCCAAGGGAAATCCGAAAGGAAGCAGAAAACTTGTCACTGATTTTTGTTCTTAATAAGAAACTTGCTATTGAAATACAGCATAATGGCCAAATATAGGGTTACAGAACTGGCCTCATACTACATATCAACTGTAAGTTAATTATGCCAGAATGTTCCCTGTCCACAGACGTTGAGATACTAAATCAGGCTAGCATTAGGATGCATCAAAAAACCTCTGTAAATCAAAATGTAGTTTCTTAGAAATCATATTCCAAAGAGTAATGTAAAAAGGGGTCTATTCAGTTTGCAGAAAGTGAGATGCCTTTGGGTCAGTATTGCTGAGAGCTTTACAGATTAAAAGCCCCTTCCATCTTGTACCATATCAAACAAACAAAAGATACATATGTGCAACATGAAGCCTAATCTTTAGGAGAACTTAAGGCCAAGAAAGCCCCAAGAAGGGTTTTCGGGGTCAAAAAAGTTACAAAACAGGGTAACGATGTAGGGAGTTTTGCCTTTGGTATTACGTAACTGTAAAAATTAAAGTTGAAAAATCCGTGTAAAACCATGTTAATTCTAATTGGACAGAAACCTGCGCTTTTCGTGCTGCAGCCTTCGCCCCCGTTTCCTTCCGTGGGCAGGACAAGGTCTGTTTTCTCCAGCGGAGCGCCCCGAGCGCCCTTGCGCTTCCCCGGCGCGGCGCGCTGACCGCCCGGGTCGGGACGCGCGGAGAGCAGCGAGGTTGCGCCCGCCTTCGCCGGAGCGCCCCGGCGATACGGACAGGAGCCGCCAGGGGCCGGAGGGCACGGCGGCGCGGGGCCTGGCCTGGAGGCGGATCGCGGGCGCTGGCGGGGCACAGCCGAGGCCCCGGGCCGCGGCGAGGGGCGGCGCCGCCTCCGTGCCGCCTCAGCGGCCGCCGCCATTACGGGAGGGGCGGGCTGCGCCCTGCCCCGAGACGGGCCCTGCGCTGCCGCGGCGGCTGCCCTGCCCTCGCTAACCGCCATTGGGCGAATCCGACCCACCCGGCAGTACCTGCACTTCTGGTTGGCTGGAGCCGCGGGGCCCCCTTGACGGGCGAATGAGGAACGGGGTTGTTTTCTAGTCCCAAGATGGCGGCGCGCTGTCCTGCGTCTGTGGAAGGGACCGGGGGGGAGTAAGCCCTGAGGCAGCGGGTCAGGGCCGCGAGAGCCGCGCCGCCGCGGGGGGATGAGGTGACGGCCGCCATGGCGAGCGATGGAGGCAGGAAGCAGTTCTGGAAGCGGAGCGGCGCGAAGGTGCCGGGCAGGTGAGAGGGGCGGCGGGCCCGTGCCGGCGGGGCGCCGCGGGGCCTCGGCGCTCGGAGTTGGCGCGGGGGAGGGGAGATTGGCGGCGGTTGCCCCCGCCCGGGGTGAGCTCAGCTCCGGCGCTGGGGCTGCGGGGCTGATCTCGCCTCCCCGCCCTGCCAGGGCAGCGGTCCGGGCCCTCGGAGCAGGACCGTGTCTGTGGCGCTCCCCGAAGGGAGCCCTCGCCAGGAGGGACGTAGTTGCTGTTCGTGGCTGGGAAGCTTGTGCAGGGCCTCATAGTCGCTCTGTGGCGTTTTTCTTCTTAGCTCAATGCCTGAAATGTTTCCGTATTAGGCAGCTCCGTTAGCAAAGATCACCGGTTGTCCTAGTAAGCTTTAGATGAAACTTACCTCTCTTAAAAAGTTGGCAAGTTACCACTTGCCAGTGGGTAGATAGAAGCTGGTTGAGCTAGTCCCTTGATAGGCCTCTAAAAAAGTCCTGCATCAGAAATGGCTGAATAGTGAGAGAAGAGAAATACTACGCTGAATTGAAGGCTATAAGTAAAAAGTCATAAACAGTCAGTTTTATTAATGATGGAGCAATAACCACAGCTATTCTGCAGTTTTATACCATGTATACTGTTCAGTATATTCAGGTTTCCACATGTAAGCTGTTTGGGTAGTGGATTTTAGGTCCTTGTTATTAGCCAAACCTTGAGAAGATTGAGAAATTTCTGAGTGGCAGATGGAGAGATTAATGATTCTTAATCTACTTGAGTGGATATGCCACTTCATTTCGGTGCAGACCAACAAAAGCATATTTTTATTCATGACTGTTTTCTTTAAAAACATTTCCATTACAGCAGACTGTGTACAGACTTGGAAAACTGTTTTAAACTGGTAGGGATAATTTGTAACTTAAAAAAACAGAAAGTTTTGTTTCTAGTCTACTCTCAGTTTCTAGTTGTTAATCTTGTTAAAAAGGGGAAAACTTTGTATTTTTTTTTGTTCAATAATAAAAGCTTACAGTGATTAACAGCTTAACATTTTCTTTATGAATTTGAATAGTCGTAGTTTGTAAGACTGCTATAAACTGCAGTTTTCCATGCAGTCTATTTTGAAATACTATCAATATCTCAACTTTTTTCCTGAAGTGTGAATGGTAGACCCAGTCATTGTATCAGTGCTATGAGCTTCTATTCAAAATTTTCCAGTGAATACATCCAAGAATTTCATTAACTCTTTTGATCACTGCATCAGGCCTTGAATTCACGTTTGGATGATTATTTGACAATACTAGCCCTGCCCCATCCCTAAACTGTCCACACCATAGAGTACATTTCTGTTTCTTACATTCTTTCTGTAAGAATGATGTGTATTCTTGGTTCTGAGGTAAAGTAACTTTACAGTTCATGCTATTTAGTTAAGTTCAGCAAAATAGCTCTAGTCAAGGTTTAACTTCCTCTAGTTTTTGTTATTCATAAGCACTGATCAGTAGTGATTTTATTTCTTTAGTTACAAACTAATTCTTCTGGTCTGACTTTTTTTTCTCATGTTTAACTTCTTATTCTGTAGTTTTACCAAATCCCTTTGGGAGTAAAATACATCTTTGACTCTTCTCCCTTGTATAGATATGTCTATGAATAGTTTCAGTTATTTAAATTGTAGGTAACTGCAGGCATTTCCAGTAATGAGGAAGCTGTGGAGAATGTGATGGTGGTTGTGGTTGTTCTTAGTGTGGGTGGATTCCTTTCCTGCTCATCCTTGAGAGTGTCTGAAGGAAAAGGTAGAATCCTTTTGTATACCAATGTGGAAAGTAAGTGGTGACACCTACTCATATGATCGTAATGCTCAGAAAACTGTCCATAGACACTTGACAGTGGAGGGCTTACAGTCATGTGGGAAGGCTGATAGTAAATTGACTTCTTGATTTTCATAAGATTACATACAGTCAAAGGGACTATGAACAACAATTTTCAGTCATATCTATGGTTAATTTTCCAACTGTTAATACTATCTCTTTAGCATAAATCTCAACCTCCTTTAAGATTTATTATAGTTATAATCTTTCTGGCTTGGTTCCATTTCAGTTTGCAAAGATTAGATTTGTTTATGTTTATGGTCTTGAGATTGATTTTGATTTGTCTTAAGGTCATGCTTATTGCCTTATGCGTGGCTTTTAGTACAGGTTTTGGTAGACCTGATGGCATTCATATAATTTGGGAGAGTTTTATACCAATAATTTAGATAATTGTGTATTTTCTATTATAAAGCACATCTTGCTTTGTTTTCCATGTAGTTTTGTCTTAAGTAATTTTGTAGCTGAAACCTGGAAAGAAGTTAACTTTCCTGCTGAAGATAGTTTTGTTACGGACATGATAATATGCATTTTTGTAATATTGAGATTGTAATAAACAAATCTGTAGTTACTAGCTTAGTTAGGGTGCTTTTTAAATATTCCCATGATTTAGATTCTCTAAAGCACCATCTTTTGTATATTGTGTCTTTTTTCTTTAAATTTGATAGCCTTATACTTTTGGACCACAAGGATATAGAGAAGATTAAATCTTTACAGACAAGTCTTTGAGAATTTTTATTTTGTTTCTGGCAAAAGATAAGTGAAGAAGTGATAAATCAGAAATGGGCAAGAGTTCAAAAGCAGTGTTGATATTTATTGCAGGGGTTACTTTTTTCTTGTTTTAATTCTTTACCAGAAAAAATAAGTAAGCCTAAGCTTGCTTAGCCCTTAAAAAGAGATCCTGTTTGGTAAATACAGCATTTTATTAAATTACTTTTTAGTATATATTTTAATTGCTTATTTATTTTTAGATTCTTTGAAATGGGAAACTGCTAGAACTTCTTTAGTTCAATTTATTATTTATTATTTATTTAAAAAAATGCTCAGCTTTGTGTATTATTTTTGTGATAATTCTATTTCTTTTCCCTTAGTATACAACATGTGTATGGAGCTCAGCATCCACCTTTCGATCCGTTATTACATGGAACGTAAGTTTGCCTAACATACATAGTACCATGTATATCTGAATATCCTCTGGCTTATCTTCTTCTTTTTTTCCCTGTTGTCTAAAAAACTATTATTAACCTTCATTTCCCAATTTTTGTTGTAACCTTGACTTCTCTGTTCTAACTTCTCGTTTGTGACTTCCTAATTCTTACTATTTGAGAGTAACAAAAAAGCTGTTCAATATTTTACCTGACAAAGATTTTTTTTGTTGTCTATTTGCAGTACCTATAAGTTAAAATTGGATAGTAAATACTAATCTTAATTTAGCAGATGAAGTTTATACTTAGGTGCAAGCTGCTTTCCTGTATGCATCTGCCTGTTGATGGGCTGTCTATTTCTTTTTCTGTCAATGAAAGAAAGCTCTTAAGAATCAGTCCTGAAGTGGTTCAAGTTATAGTATAGATCATTTTGAGGCAAAGGTGAGTATTTTGCTGGCGAGCAAGAAGATTGTAGGTAAGATAGGAAAGATTTTGAAGTCATTTAAAAGTTATTGTCTCGAATTATGATTATTGGGTATCAGAACAGACTATACGTGAAAATGGCAAAATTATATTAAAAATCATTAATAGCCCAAAATAATTTTCGTTCTAATAACCCACAATTAATGTAAGTGAACAGTTTTCATCTCCTTACTGCTGAAGTATATAGCAAAATGAATTATTGCATTCTGACAGCTGCTGCTTTTTTAAGCTTTTTTTTTTAATCTTTTTGGAAAAAGTTTACTTTAACCTTTGTCAAGAGCAAAGTTGTTTCTGGCTTGCTGGTACATGCTACAGCTCCTTTAAAACCATCGTTACTGTAAAATGGCAGTGAATGAGAGTTTTGGGAAAATTGTTCAACTGGTAAATGAATCACGAAAGTCAATGAAGAAAAACAATAATGTTAGAGGGAAAAGTATTAGTTAGCTTACAGGTCGTACCTTTAGTAGAGTCTTTCAGGAGCTAGTTTGGAAAGTTTCAAGAAACAAGCAAATGTTAATTAATTTTCCAGATGAAACAGAGTTGAAGACAGTTGAAATAAGAGACTTTGAAGATTGAAGAGAAAGATATGGGATGAATTAGTTCAAAATGTGCAGTTATACGGAGAGACTCAGTAACAAAACTGGAACCTCATTGCTTGAAATGATGACAGATGAGGAGGAAGACTTTACTGTTTTAGATGATAACTATAAGTCAGGGAAAAAGGTAGCTGTTGTAGGACCGCTTAAGAAAGAGATTCCCAGTAATGTGCAACAGTAAGTAATATTACTGATATTGTATCAGGACTTGGTGAAAACTGTTTCTGAAGTCTCTGGGTGCCAATGATGTTTCTGGCTGTCTTGTTTTAACAGAAAAAGATTAAATTAGTATGGGTGGAAAGAAAGGGCTGATCATAAAGGATGATTAAGTGAATGACAGTTTTTGTTTTACTTTTCCTCTTTTTAGAGGAGACTGCTTAATGCCTTATTTAGCTGAAGACTGAAAAGAGATGTGATAGCTTTGTATTACTGTAAATGAGGACAAATGCTGGGCTAAGGAGACATACTTAATTCTTCTGTTCATACACTATGCGTTGACAGAGGTACAAAGCAAAAGGTTATGAGCTTGTCAGGATACATTTAGACTAGTAACTGAGGGAAATATCCTGACTATTAGAATAATAAAGTTCTGAAGCAGATTTTTGCTAGAATATCTGAGTCGAGAGGAATAATAGATCTAACGAGATTTCAAATGGAACTTGGTTTGTTTATGACAGTGATTGTATTACGTGATCGCTTGCGATCGCTTAGGACTAGACTTGATGATTTGGTTACTGCTCATGTACTGTTACACAGCCATTGCACTGAAGGCCTGAAACCTCTATATAGGAGTTCATGAAGTAAGAAAACTGAAATGTGTCCTTTTTATTGCATAAATTACTCCAATAACATTCTTTGATTTTGGTTTTTGTTTCTTTTTGGACCTATTGAAAAATACAATATTTAGTTTTTATCAAGCAGCAAATTGCAAATTTGAAAAAGTGTATTTTTTAAAAGAAACAAAAGAGGGAAGGATCTATTAAGCTTCCATTAAAAGCCGAGGAGAGTTAGGTTACCTGGCTCTGTTTTTGTAAATTTTCCACTATGTGCTATCGTGTTTGGAAGCAGCAGCACAATGCATTTAGGGAGCTGAGGAGTTGCTACCTACAGAATGTTGAGCCCAGATTTGTGGTTACTTGGCCTATCCTCATATCTCTCTTACTCTATTACTAGTTCTTTTAAATACTGTTTATTTGTTTTTGAACAGCTTGATAAAAACAGGTTCAAAACCACCTACTACTCCAGTGAAACTAAAGAAAGTCAGCACCTTTCAAGAATTTGAAAGTAATACAAGTGATGCTTGGGATCTTGGGGATGATGATGATGAACTCTTAGCAATAGCTGCTGAAAATTTAAATACTGAAGTGGTCATGGAAACAGCTCACAAAGTAATTCAGAATCACAGCAAATTACAAGAACAACATAAATTGCAGGAGGATCAGCTACAGGAAGAAAAACAAGTAGAATCTGCAGAGCTGTCTTCTATTGCATATGGTGATAATAGGCTTGTTAAATCAGTCAGTGAAGGTCATACATCAAGTTCATCAGGTATGTAAAAAAAAAACCCCAAAACCAGATATTAAAAATCAAACTAGGGAGTTATATTTTCTATATTAGGGAATTAACCTATTCCTAACTTTTTCTTAATACCAGAAGAAAATACTGATGGTCACTATTCATTGATTTGAGGGAGATGCTGCATGTCATAATGAACTTTAAAGTATATGTGTGAGAAATACGTGGGGGAGAGAAGAATAGTTAACTTTTTATTTTCGGTTTTAATACATCTTTGTTTTTGAGAGGAAGTTGTACTGTTGAGCATATTTTAATGGTTAGTTGCACCAAATTTATGCAATGAATAGTAATTTTAAAATATTTGTAGAATTGTAGAAAACTTACAATGCTTCTCAAATAAATGTTGCAACTATTAATTGAGGACCTGGAAATTATTAAATGATTATAATCTAGTTCAGTAACATCTTACGGTGTTGTTCATCTTGCCTCCCATTTGGTAACGTCACTAAAACTTTAGCTCTACGTTCAGGGCAAATATGTACTTTGTATAAATATGAAGCTTTTGATAATGTTCTTTCTTGTGCAGGTAGGCTTTATGGTAGTAGAGTGCTTGTATATTGTAATTATTAAATACCTTGGAACAGTAACTCTCATGTTCTTGGTGTTTTACTTTCTTTTGAGATTCATACTATATAAAGTATATTGAAAAATAAGAGAAACCATTCATGTGGACTGAGAAATGCATCCTCATATGATCTGGTCTATGTTTTCCATATAAACTTTAAAGTAACCACTTGCAATGATTTCTCAGCTTTTTTTTTTTTTTATTATTTATTTTTTTTAAACGGTGATGGTGGTGAGGAAATACTTTTCAATAGCATTGGGATTTTAGAAATAAATTTCCTTGCTGTTAATGTGATTTAGCATTTAAATAAGCTATGATATCCAGTTGATGTGTTTTAATTGTGGAACACTACTTGAAGGAAGAATGCTGCTTCTGCTAATTCTATGTCATTTGAAGCTCAAAACTTGAGTTATACTTGACAGATTTTTCTTCAAAATGTAAACTCAAGTTATTAGTAGTCTCCTCACTGCCTGAGGCTAACCTGTGCTGCTTTTTCCCTTCAGATAATGCTAGTGAAAGTTCTTCCATGCAGAGATCACAGTCCCTTCCACAAACTTCCACACCTCCCTTTGTGAGTGGAATGGTGGACCATAACACCTCAGTTACTCTTGCATTAACTGAAAGAGAGGCATCCCGATTAGACAAATTTAAGCAGCTACTGGCTGGTCCTAATACAGATCTTGGTAAGTATCTCTGAATCATCTAAGAATCTATGAAATCCATCTCTCACTTTGTTGTTTGACATACTGTTTGTCTAATGGTTTGGTTAAAATATAATCCCTTCGACATTTAGAAGTGATTTTGTAAAAGAAGGCAAAATATAGTTGAGTGCTTTATTTATGCTTGTAATATGCAATTTGCATGCATTCTATTAAAGAGTTCTTTGTATGACCTAGATGTTTTATGTTCTGTGCTTTCTCACATTACTTCTTTGTACTGGACTAACTCCTGGAGAAAAAACAAAGCAGAATTATCTGAATTTACTATTATTGTCTGATTATGGAACAGTATGAAGCATAAGAGTGATTTTTATGCTTATAAAAATGAATACAAAAAATAATTAGGCTTTGAAGTATTACTACCTGTCTTCACACTATCATTCTTCATGTTCATGAGCTGGTACCGTAATTAGGTGGAATTCGTGAATGCTGCCAGTATGTTTATGTGAAAACAACTTTATTGTCAAGTAAGACTGCTCCTTTTGTGCATTAGATTTTAACTGCTGAAAGATAAATATAAATAAGTGCTGATCTGATAACTCTCAGATTAAAACTGCCCCTGGAGCATGAAAAATAAATAAAACAGTGTTAGTCTGCTTCCAGGATTCAGTGCTGAAGTTAGTTACTTCTGCTGAGAGGCAGAATCACAGAACTGAGTGTCTGCAACCCATGTGAAAATGTGGAGAGACTAGAAACAGCACAATGTGTTTGAGTAACTTCTTTAGTCCTTTAAAAGTAGGAATTTATGTCAAAATAATTAATAAACTAGATGACTTTGAATCAGGCCATGCTGGGAGATATCTACAGGAAACACTTGTGGAAGGAAGTAGAAACTGCATGTTTGTAGTTTTTGAGTTGACACTTCCCTGTATGACAATTGTCATGAGACTTCTTCAAAGCAATGTTACAGCCATGGCTTTTTTCTTCTTGTATTTTGTTTTAATGAGATTGATGCTAGCAGAGTAGAACTTTGGAAACAGTACTATTGATAGCGAGACCAAATTTAGTATTGCAGTGAGTTATAGGACGTTCTGATAAAATGGAACTGTGAATAAATTGTGGCGTGTTTAAAAATCTCATGTTTCGTATAAGCTTAAAAATTATAATCCAACATCACTTGTTCTCCCTTTGTGATCTGACAGATGTTATGAGCTATATGGTAGTGACTGATGTTCAAATTTAAAATGATTTTTTAATTTATTTTTTGAACAGGGTATTTTCATAGCAGAAAACTCGGTTACAAAAAGTTAAAATAACTTTAAATCTATCCATTTGACTTTTAATACCTTATTAGATAGAAGTACTTTCCCAGCTAGTCAAATTTAAAGATAAAGGATTTTAAAGATATTTTGGAATGGAGGGGAAGAAAATTTACACTGTTCTTAGGATTGTGGTCATTGTGGCTAAAGTGAGGGTTTCATTAGTATTTTTAAACTAATCTAAGTTTTGTTTTGTTTCTCTTTTGAACTTCCTGAATTTCACACAGGAATATGAGTAGGAATACAAAATTTGAATAGTTACTGATGGCTTTATTAAAATTCGAAACATAATATACTTTCAGTATTTTTTTAAAGCAGTTTCCACAAATTAATGCCTTTTCTATATCAGCTCATTGATTCTCCTGCTATATAAACTTAAATCAGTGCAGAATTTGATGTTCAGTATGAGCTATAATTTTAAGTCAAATTTTGAATTTGATATACATGTTTTGCCTTTTGATTGTAGCTAAGATATTTCTAGTAGCATTTCCTAGTAAGTATGTAATGGTATATAATCATATTTTATAGGATCACTCTTAGTTAAAAATGAGCTATTTATTGCCCACAGAAATTCTGGATGATTATAAAGCTGTATATGATGGTAGTGCTTGGGCAGTGTGTGTGTGCACGCGTGTGTGTGTATGTGTTTATATATAGGTGAGTTGTGAAAAAATTGGGTTCGCTGGCAACTGTGACAGGATCTGTCCAACTTTGTTTAACAAGCATGAGCGTATGTTTGTAGGCATATATATGTATATGTACGTATATATTTTTGTTTTGTAGTACATCCACAAATGGTTGTCACGATGGTTTGAATTAGCAGGCAGTCATCTTGAAGTCATGTTAGCAAAAATTTCTGTTCATTTCTGGATCTTATATAGTAGTACTGGCTTTGCTTGGCAAATAGAACTAGTAACAGCAGGAGAGCATTCCTGTTTTCTTTTTTTCCCTCCTTGAGCTAGGTTTCCGTATTGTTGGGAGATACTATACGTGGCAAGTCTTCCAGAGCAATATAAAAAAATTAATATAATAAGCTGTGGCATTGAAACAATGACATGCACATTTTCAACTTGAGGCTTTTGTCCATCAAAACAGGAGAAATCAACACAGACTAAGAAAAGTAGTACAACTGACCTTGAAATGCTTCCAGTCACACTTGAATAATCACTTGCCAATAGACTGTACAATGTAATGATAATCTTGTGTGTTGACTAGAAAGGGTGAAAGAGTGTGTTCTCTTTCAGTAGAAAACTCAAGAATTCTCAAAAAGGTGGACTATGCATATAAATTGGGAAGTGCAAATTATTTTAGCTATTGACAACTACTAGGGAATTTTGGAGTCTGATTGCCTTTTGTAGTTCTGATTCTTCCTTTAAGTCCTCAGAAACCACTGTTCTGCTCTGTCCTGCAGGCATCTTTGTTGTTTACATGCTAAGCAGATGCAAATAAGGTCTTACTTCCTTTCAGTATTTTGTATTTGGCTATTGCTATGCTGTTATTACCTCTGGTGTCAATAGGAAAAGTGTAATGTAAATTGAGTATCAAGAGTAATTAGCAATATGAGAACAAAAACGCCCCCCCTCCCCTGCAGTTTCTATAGAAGTATTACTTCTAAATATGATTCCTACTTCAGGAGAGAAGTATTCAAAAACCCTACCAACACACCTCCAAGTAGTAATATAATGCTAAGAATGGGAAGGTAATCTCATAAAATTAAGATTATGAAAAAAAAATTGCAGTGCAAATTCATAACAGGATACTGCTATGGCAAAAAATGTGTGCTGGTAGAAGGGACCTGTTGTAAGAGGCTGTTTTAGGCTGACCCCAAATCTCTCTCTATCTATGTGAAGTAGATTGTATTGAAGTGTACTGGGTGCAAATTCAGGAGGAAGGAACAGATTGTAGGGCCTGTGTGTCTGTATAGTCTTCCAATGTTGGTACTGCATGCCAGGTTACTCAAAGAAAATAATTTATAGTGCACTTGTTTTTTTGCTTATTCTTGCCTTGTGATGAATTCAGTGTAGATTTACTCCATTTCAGACCTTGGCTTTTATTGTAGTAAACTTTGTGTTACTGAACAGAGATGGACTGTTGTCCTTTTATTTCCAGGATCTTTTGCAAACAATTGCTTGCTTTAAGGGAAGGGACAAGACTTTAACAAAACGGCATTGGGAAGCTATCTTTTCTCCAGCTCTTTCAGGTTACTATTTTAAACATGGGGATGGTACCACTATGCCTGTCTAGTTTCCAAAATAGATTTAGTTCTATAAAATCTGTTGGATGTGTGTTTTTTCAAGTAGTCTTGCACAATGTTTGAGAGTTATGTTTACCTGACAGAAACAGTATAAGCAAAACAAGTAAGTAAACTTTATTGATTAAAAAAAAAAAAAAAAAACCTAATTCCTAACTACCAAGAAGTTATCGCGTACTGGTATGTGATATATGGCAGACATATGATAGATTTTGTGATATCGCTTTAAAGAATCACGTATTAGAACACTACTTACTTTCAAAACAACTACTTTTGTGCCCTTTTCATGTGCATTAGAGCTAATTAATGGGTAGATTATTTGTTTTGAATGTACATGTTTCTGACATTCAGGAACCAACAGTGTATGGTGTTGTGTGGACTTAATATAACTTCGTAATGGTGTAGTATTAAGCAGTGTAGTACATATATATTAAATACTTCGGAGTGAAAACAACTTGTCTTTTTAAGATGTTCCGTTGTTTTCAATCTTAAAATGACTTTTCTTTCTGCTTCATCACAATGCATTCCAATCTGAATAAGTTATCCTATCTTTTAGCATACTACCTTGGTAAAAGTAATAAAAAGTGCTATAAATGCACCAATGAAAATGGTAAATAATTCCTATTTTAAGTTACTAATGTTGCTGTATCCTACATTCACCATCAAAAGCTCTGTCTCATTGCCCTTTTTCATCCATATGTGCTTTTTACTAGTTCTAACAAAAATACTGGAATGAAAACCTCTCTTTTTAGAGAGTACCACATACTTCTGACTGTGGTGCTCTCTCCCAGCCAGTGACTTGCTGTTGTAGTAGATACCAATGTAAAGTCTTAAATAACATAAAGAATATCTGAACGTTTGATTAATCTGATGACAAAAATTAATGCCTTAACTTCACAAGAATTTTCTCAAAGGGTGTGATATCCAATTATTTTATAACAATAGCTTGGTGCCTCCTTATAAAGGAATCTGTGTGGTCCTCTAGATAGGAGATTTAGGAGGAAAATTAGCAGATGTATCTTCTTTCTACCACAGAGGTCATCTCTATTATTGAAGCAATTTGAAAAATAGGTGCCTTGGAAATTTTTTGGTGTTTACAGATGTTTACACATTCTAGGATCTATATTAAACCTAATTGAACACAGCAATTGTCTCTTTCTTTTGTGGCTCATAATCTATAACAGCTATCAGTTACGTCTTTTCAAACTTCTGTTACTGAAAAGATTCAGTAGCTTTGCAAAAATATATTAATTGAAATGATTTTGATTAATTTTGTTCCCAGTCTTATTATCTTTAATTTCTCTGTGCTGTACTTCATAGCCATTTATCTCTTTTTGTTCCTGATTATTCCATGTGATTTAAAATTTTATTGCCTTCTGCAGTTTTGAATCATGTGTAATTGATCACTTTAGTACATACTCTTCTTGCAGTTCATTGATATATAGTATAAAGTGAACAAAATATGTCCTACTGCTTCTTTTTGTGGCAGACCAGTAATCATATCTGTCTTTTCAAAGTGTTTTTATCAGAGGTGTATCCTCAGATTCCTGTTCTAGTCAGTTGATCTGCTAAATGTGCTTGCCCGTTCAACTAATGCTCAAGACTAATAAAAGTCAGTACTTTATCAGTAGACTTTGGACCATCTTTCTTCTTTTTCTAATGAAAAATCTTTCAAAAGAAATTTATGTTAAATATCTTTAAATGCTTTCTTGTGTCGATTGCTTTTTGCAGGATTAATATTTTGTCTTTCTATTTTTCTAAAGCTTGGTCTCATATTTGTAGTTTTATGTGATAATCTACATTTATTCTGATTACAGTTTTTCAGGGGTATTTCAATTTATAGATATTAATCATAATTTTTTATTGTTGTAACTGGATGATAATACTATATTGAAATAATTGTCAGAAGGATATTTCTGCATAGTTGATCTCTGAAAATATCTTTGTCTTTTTTTCAAGACATTTGTATAAATGACATAATTGTCATTGTAGTACTTAATAAGTATTGACATAGGAAGACATTGTATTCCCAATCTGATAAACCTGTCAGTTTGCTGGTTACTGACAATTTTGTTTTTGACTATTAATGATCCCCTTTACTATGCTATGGAAAGAGTCCTTAAGTTGCTTCTGTCCTATTGTGCTCTGATATCTTCATTGTACTGGAAAACTTTCTCCTTCCCCTCCTCCCCCCTTTCTTTTCCTGCCACTTCTGTTACCAGTTCTATTGAATATTTCAACTAATTTACCCATGTTTATACTCGGTGGCAGTTTTACTGTCCTGTACTGCCTACTGTTACTTGCTTAGTTTGATTGCATCTTTGTGTGTTGACAGGATTGCTTTAAATGAACAGATACCATTTTTGGGCCATGGTGATTTAGCTTGAAAAGATAGCTTTTTTGGATGTTTTTCTTATTTGCTTTTTTAGCTCATAACTCAAGACTTCTGTCCATCATGCATACTTAAAATATAATTGACTCTTGCGAGATCTTTGGTCTCATGGTCTTGTTTTAATTAAACATTGGCTGAGTATAGTACCTCTTATGTAGATAGTTTCTGTATCTCTTTTAACTTCTTTTCTAAGAGTTAAATAGTTTATAGAAATGCCATTAAAACAAAATGGAAAATAGAGTGTATTAACTCAGCAAATTACTTCTTTGCGTCTCTGTCTTACCCGTTTTTACGTTTGCTTGTAGTTAGGGGGAACTATATGCTTAGTTTATTTTTATTTTTTTTGACTTTTGCAAACCTAACTTAGAATTCATATGGCGGTGATGATCCAAGAGCATAATTCCAGCTCATTAAGAGTATTCGTTGTGAAATTCTTTGCCTAATCAAGATTCTCTGTATTCTGTACAGCTATGGAGTTTATTAGTAGCTTTCCTCTTAAGCAAAAGATATCAAGGAATGTGATAGAAAGAAAGGATATCTTTGTTATATAGAAAATAAGGTGGATTTATAGATTTTTTTAGTAGGGGAAGCTCTCTAGTGCTAGATCTTGTGAATAAAATAACTGCATGAATTCTGTAGCTTGGTTATGTATCTAGACATGTATCTGTAAATCTTAGTTATTTTATTTGTGCCTTTCTTCTACTATAGTTTCACTATGAAAAGGCAAAAAATAATTTAATGAGAAACAAATCCAGCAGTAATGGTATGTTTCCTTCATGTAGTGGGATGATAAAGCTTAGTTTTATAAAAGTCAAGGAAAAACATAAAAACCATAGAACCTATTTGATGTTGCCATTTAGACATGAATGTCTAAATTGGTTTTGAATAGGATATTGGTAACTTACCAGACACCCTGAGTTACCTTAAACTATATTTAGTGATAAAAAAAAAAAAAAAGGTTGCTGTGTTATATTTTGATAACTTGTATCAGTTAGATTGTATTTCTGAATGTAGATACTGCAGTAGGGTTTCTTCAGTCTGTTTACTTAGTTTGCTTTGTAAGATTCATTTCTTGGTAGTATGAAGCTTTAAGAACACAGTAAGTAAGTTTATGCCACAGTTATTTGTTCTAAATACGTATGGATATTTTATATTTAAAAAAAGGTTAAGACAAAAGAGGATGGCATACACTGGTTCAGAGTTAATTGTGTTACCTGCCTGTTCACAAAAGAATGGATCTTTTTCACGATTCCTTAACAGAGAGCAAACTCTGGAGATACAAGCTAAACTGAACAAGTAGCTGTCTTTACTCAGAGTGAGAGGAAGAGAGTTTTTTCTTTTTTTCTTTTTTTTTTTTTTTTGTTTTTTAATGTTCCATATTATATTCCATATTCTGCCCAAATAGGAGCAAAAATACTGTTATTTAAAAATAAGTGGGAAAATTGTTTAACTGGTATTGTAAACTGATATTTCCTGTTCTCTATCTGTAAAGAAAGTTTGTTAGAAGCTGTTTCGATGACTTTAAAGGGAAAATAGAAATAGTTGACAATATTCAGAAATTGAATGTTGGAGGAGAATTATAAAAAACTGTAATAGTATATAAAATCTTCTATCAGAATAGTTGTTCTCCATTAGCTGTTTTGATAATTAACATTATTACCTTACTTATTGCAATCTTTCTTTCTGGTTTCATTAATCTTACTTTTGCTTTTATTTTCCTAATTGTATGTTCACATGCTATTTCTTTACCTTCTAACACCAACCTCATCTACTTCTACTTCTCCAGTTGTTTGCATGAAATAGCTGACAGGGCATACTTGTCTCTTCATTCCTAAAGAAGATCCTGAAAAGAGTCTTACCCCATATTTACAGCATTATATTGAACTTTATTTTCTGTTTTCTGCGTGCATTCAGAATAACTCTTTGTTCCATTAAGAAGATTAAGGGCAATGTTTACTTGGAAAAAAAAATTAATGAAGGACCTAACAGAGCTATTACTCATTTTGGAAACCAGTTACTGTGGTTGCCATAGTAATATCAAGAGCCTTATTAAAGCTATTTTCTATATGTACTGCCTGCATTATAACATGCTGTTGGGGGAGCTGCAGTTCTGTGAATCTATGCTCTTGAAAGAATTTTCCAGCTTTGTATAGTTAAATTATCCAAGGATTTTATGCTATAGAAATATAAAACATGTAAGTCTAGTTTATCTTATCTATCGTGTAGTTGTTTGTGCAGGCCATCACTTCACATAGTGATTTACAGTAATCTCAAGGGAATAACAGCTGTATCAAAAATGAATAATGCATACAGCAAAATTTTGAACTCCTTTAATGTTTCTAGCATGATGATTTTATACTTTTTTTATTTGTAACTGATGGAATGATGAGCTTGTAGTTCCAAGAAAAATACTTGTAGACTTGGTTATTTCCTCTAGTGTGTTTTAGGTATAATGGGTAATAGCTCTAGTAATAGCACTTGGGATGAAAAAGCTGATAAACTAGTGGCATGTTTCCTTTACTGAATGCTTTGCGAAATATTTATGGAATATAATGAATCTTTATATCTACTGAAATTAAAGGATAGTGTCTGAAGATTTCTTTTAGAATAATTGCTTTAACATTTTCAGAGAGAAGAAACGTATAACTCAATGTGTTGTAGTAAGCCAAATAAAATGATTGTTTTTCCAAAATTAAATGAATTAAGTCAATGTGAGGCAATTACATACCATGTTATCCCTTCATAGTTAGACATACTAATTTATTAATGTTTCTGCAAGAATTAAGTGTTTTCTTCTAAGGAGAAGACAATTGGTTAGTGCTAGCAAATGGAGATTTTTTTTGACCTAAAATTTATAGGGAAAGATAAGTATTTTGATCCTTACTGATCACAGAATTATGTAAAACAGGACAGCTAAAAGAGTGGTAAATGGGGTCTGAACTGTTACTTCTTAAAATATCCTTTCAATCTGGGACAAGGCTTACAGGCAGGGTTTTACAACTACTGCTCTTAGATCTGGCTTATTTTAGAAATAAATCAATAGGATGAATTTACTTCTGAGCTTATGGTTTTGGCAAGTAATAATATATGTGGTAAGACTATTTTATGATTTCTTATTTTCAAAATAATTTATAATAGGATACTTTATTCTGGAATTTTAAGAAAATGTTAATTATATTGAAGCAATGATATTTTGCAGTAAAATATTAATTGGAAACGTGTGCCTGATTTCTAGGTGGCATTAAAACTCCTCTGTAGAAATCTGTGCTAAGCAGCATGTTCTCCAGCTCATAACTAGGACAGGTGATTCCTTGGGAAATCTACAAAGAAAAGGAGTTAGTGTAATGACGATAAATTAAAATTATTCTTTGACTAGGGAAAATGTAACATTTCAACCAATAACAAATAGTTTAATAGTTAGTAGTTTTATTTTAGTATTCTCAAAGTCTTGGTTAAGGATGGGTTTGTTCTGTTGCCTTGGTTTAAAGGATTGCCAATTACGAGGTAGACTTCTATAACCAAATAGTTTTTGGCATGACAGCAGTTTCCAAGTTTGAGAGCTATATCTTCACATCTCTACTTTTTTGTTGCTACATTCTACGCAGTTAGAAATTAATAAACTTGCTGTGAGGTTGGAGGCTATTTGTACCCTGTGCAGTGGAAATATAACTTTAGATTTGTTCTTTATTTGTCCCCAATTTTATTCTTTCCTTTTTGGTTGTATAAAAACCAAAATCTAGAACACTGTTGTAACTAAGGACTAATTTTTTTAAAAAAATCCATGGCATCGCAGACATGGAAATAATATATATGTATATGAATGTGTGTGTATATATGTATATATAATCCTTTAATAATACAAATTCTCTTCTTCAGAGCCCTGTGCTGTATTTTGAGGGGGTACCAGCTTGGCCAAGGTATTGTTGTGAATGAAAATGGGATAATAAAGCTGTAAATGCGATGAAAACCAGTAGTAGGGAGAGAATGATTATTTCACGAGTTAAGTTCATGTTTGTTTGGAAGAGCGAATAAAATTAAACTTATTTGTAAAACATTAGTGAGTCCTACAGCTATGTAAAAAATACAGAAATCAATATAGAAGAAATCTTTTGTTAAAAAAATTCTTGTCTTCCCCGCTTTCCTTCTCTGCCATACTGTTGTGCTGAATCCTGTTTTTCTGCACAAATTAATGATATTACTATCTAGATTTCTTTTTTTTAAAAAAGTGCTGAAGGGAAAAAATAATCTAGTTGCATTTGAACAAGAGTTATGGGAATGTTCCATTCAAAGAAGTTATATCAAATAAAAATGGAAATTATTAGCATTGATGAAAAAACAAAGATTTCAGAATTTGAACGCACCCTGCGTCCAGACTCTGTTTTGACCATTGGGCACTTCTGCATTTGATGCTCTCCAAATTTTGTGCCTGCTTCCTGTATAGTCTACTGATTTTGCTTATTTAAGATGATCTGGAAGGAGCCTAGGTTGCTTGCTGAGACTAGGCTGTGTTTCGAGAAAGACCTTAGTTATATTTTTCCTTACTGGAAATTGCTTGGTTGGAGGAGATTTGTACATTGTATATTAACGTAAGTGATGCGTGTTTCTCATTAAGTGCTATGTATTATTTCTCTCGGGTGTTGTTTAGACTTCTTCTGTGTCAGTGTTCTTCATTCTTTTAAATTACTGTCTGAAAGTTCACTCTTTAGTGCTGGTGTAAATGTAAACGCATTTCTAGTCATAGTTTTGCATAGCTGTGTTACATTCTGCAAAACTTTAAGATTAGTGTTTTTTTTTTCTTTTTTTTTAAGGTACTTTAATGTGCTATAGCCAAGAAAACCAAAGACTTTTCAGCCATTTATCTATTTTCAAATCAATTGTGATGCATAACGTTCACCTAAACGCTATGAAATATTGTGTTTGGTTACAGCGGTCTGATGTGTATGATCCATAGAAGGCAACACTGATTTAACGCTCTGTGAGGCTAGATTTCCACTTCAGTGAGGGACATTCTGGCTTAAAATTGCCACCGTTTATCAGTTTTGTTTACCAGTGTATGACTGTATTATAGAATCACAGAATCAGTAAGGTTGGAAGGGGCCTCTGGAGATCATCTAGTCCAACCTCCCTGCTCAGCAGGGTCACCTACAGTATGTTAGACAGGGTTGCATCCAGGCGGACCTTGAAGTCTCCAGAGACAGAGACTCCACAACCTCTCTGGGCAACCTGTGCCAGTGCTCTGTCACTCTCACAGGGAAGAAATTCCCCCTCACGTTCAGGCGGAACTTCCTGTGGTTCAGTTTCTGCCCATTGCCTCTTGTCCTGTCACACGGGGCAACTGAAAAAAGTTTGTCCCCGTTCCCTTGACACCCTCCATTCACCAGTTCATCACTTAGTCGTTGATGTTTTCAACATTTTGTTGTCCAAGGCGTTGTAAATATTGGCAAAGTTAAAAATCTTAAATTTCAGCAACAAGAACATTTGCATCTGAGAATCTCAGTCTAATCAAATTTTATATCCAGTGTTAGATATTAACATCTTCCTATACAGTGAGAATTTTATAGTAAAGGCTTTTTTTTGTTAATGGAACTTTGTCAATACGCATTTTGTCATTCATACCTGGTAACTTTTTGCCTGAACTCTTGTTCACAGAATGCAAAATATACTGAACTAAGTGTCCTTTGAGGCTTTATTTATAATTATCTTATGTCTAGGGAACTTTTTCTTGGGGCTTCCCTCTGTGATGTGCATCAGTACTTGTGCACTTGAGATGGCTTGGGAAGGAAACTATTTAAAGACTATAAAGTCAGGGTATCTCCAAGCTAATAATTAAGTGAGGGAAAAATAGAAAAAGTAAAAATATTTTAGGGTTAGGAGTTTTTGAATTCTATTTTCGTAGCTTTTGAAAAATGATCTGAAACTGTGTTTATGGAATTAGATGGTGGGTAATGTTGCTAGCGTGGTAATTCACAGAGAATTTTCTTTGAGAGCAGGAGAGTGATCAAAGACTGTTTTAACTTCCTCAGCCTCCAGAGTGGCAAGTTGGACTGTTAGATATCTTGGTGACTTGAAAACTTTTTACTTAACTCTGATGCCATATTTGAAAATTTTATCTTGATTTATGGGAAAAGTTGACTCAAGGCCTTTCACATGAAATCCAACCGTAGGGGATTTTTTCTTTTTAAAAAAGAGAGAGACAGACAGATACTGGCATGTCATGTGATCTTTCAAGCTATTACTTTAAATGTTAAAGGAATTCTGCTTTTTTTTAATACCTTTTATTACAATGATGTTACAAGCGTGAAACTGTTGGAACTTTCTTAAAATCAAAGAAGCAGCAGAAAAAAGAAAACTCCTAGTGATACCAGTGCTTTTGTGTCTGATATTGCAATCTGAATATTTATATTTGAAGAGTTGTAGAAAGTATCTGATAATTCCATTGGAGTTCAGGATGAAGTGGATACTTGAATTTCTGTGTATGCCTTTGAAAATATTTTGTCTAGTATCTCGTTGTTCTTTAATATCTTTTAATTTACTCAACAATCATATTTATCTATGCAATGTAAAATCTTTGAATCTAAGCTAAAATCATTGTTGTCACTGATGAGCAGGTTGCCTTGCTCTGCCCCTAAGAATGGGGGGGTGGGGGGAGAGAAGGAAAAGTGAGGAGAAAAAAGAAGCCCGACAAGAATCCAAATGAATTTAATCATCACTGCAGCTAATATTTCCCACATTCTTTTGCACCTTAATATTTACCATTTTGTGAGATGCTACAGATTGCCTTATTTAAGATGATCTGGTAGAAATTATGACCTATTGCAGAAAACTATAGACTAAAATCAGCAGAAGGCTTTAACATTGCTGTTTAGGTGATGCCTATAGTATTTAAGGACTTAAAGCAGAATAAGGCTGATCTTTTAGCTACAACTCTGCTTTTGTCTTTGTGCTAAAAATTGTGATTGTGTTAATGTTCTGGTGCAAGACAAACTGATAGACAACTATTTTAGAAATTTTAATAATAGCTTTACTCCTTTTATGTGAGGTAATTTTTTCCTTGACATGTTTGATTTATGACATGTTTATGTGATGCCTGGTTTACTCCATTCTAGCACTCTCTAGCTGTAGATAAATGTTTTGAGAAGTTGAATAGAAATAAATAATTTGCTAATAAAATGATTTGTTTTTTCAGTTAGGGAAGTTCAGATCTTGCATTAGGGTAGCAAGTCTTCATATCAATATCTTTATGTAGCTAAACAAATGCAGCACATCCTGTGAAGTCAAAGGACGAGAAAACCTTGGAAGCAGTTTACTAGAGTGGGATAATTGGCTGCGCTAGCACAAGTAATGGAGCTGAGACCCAGGGCAACCGGGGAATATTAACTGGGCTTTTGAAACCTGCTTTTTCTCACAGTAAGGATTCAGATTAACCAGCAGTTCCCATGTAACAGCCTAGCCGTCATGGCTGATGTAGAATATATAACTGACTTCGGAGTCGTGCTTGATCTGTTCAAAAGCTGTCTCACAAGTTGAAGGCTTTCCTTTATTTATTGATTTTTTTTCCCTCTCTTCTCCTCATATGACTTTGTTACTGTTTGGTATTACTAAGTGATCTAGCGTTAAGAATAAAACCCATCTTAAAAACATTGTTAAGTTTACTGTAGAAATCATGCATGTTTCAAATAAGATATACATGTAATGCATGTATTTTATCAATATTTAGAGTCTCACTTCACTGAAAAATGTACATATATATTTAAAATGATATGCTATGCATGTGCTGCGTTTATTCTTGCTTCTCTTGTCACTAGAAACATTTTCAGTTTATGACACAATGTTGATAGTTCCAGGAACAAGCTCATTCCTGCTTTTTTAATTCTGGTTGGGAAGGGCAGGGATCTTGTCTTTGCACCTGTTCGGGTGGAGTTGAGCCATTGGAGGAAAGCATGCTGTGAATGGAGGCTTTAGCAGCTGCCATGCGTAAAGGTCAGGCGATATGCTTTTGGTGATGGTCACGAAAACCTGCTACTGCACCTGATAGAAAATGTTGATTAGCCTCTTTCAGTTTGATGTGTACTGTTTGTCACTGGCGAAATGCTTGTTGAACTCACTGTACTGAAAAATTAAGACCAAATTTTACGACTTTTAGTGTGGAGTCTTGAGTTTCTGGAATTATGGAGGATACAGGAAAGCAGTTGATGTTTGTGAACAAATGTAATTTTGAGACACTCAGCGCTAATGGCTCTATGATGGCATTAACTTAACTCTCAAATATGCAATCTTCTGCCTCTACAGCTGTTTCCATACTGAAAACAAATACCGTATCACTTACAAAAGCAAAACAAAAACAAAAGCCTTGAGAAAATTCAAAGGATCTTTGAATTCAAAGAAGAACAAAGTAAGGTAGGGTATTAAATGCAAGAAGACATCCTCCAAAAAGATAAAATTCTGTGTCAGTTGAGGAGAATGCAATAGAGTACAAATCCTGTCAGGCTAAATTAATGGAAGCATGTCTTTTTTGGGGAGAGAGAGAGCAAGCATTTGAGGGACAACTTGTAAAAGATATAAAAACTAGCAATAATTATTTTTCTCAAATATATCAGGAGTGGGAGCATCACCAAAGATTCTACAGGACCAATATACAATCCAGGTATAGAAAGAGCGTGTAGAGAAGATAAGGCTATGGCAGGCAAATATAAACTTTCTTTTATACTGAACATTTTTTTTTTTTATGTGAGATTATTTCCAGAATTCTACTTTATGGTGAACTGGTCAAAAGTTCTGTTTCAAATAAAAGTTTTATACTGTGAAACAGAAAATGAACAAAATAGCCAGAGCTAGATGGTATTAATTCATCTAGAATTCAGATTCAGAATTCAAATTATTAGGAAAGAAACAGAGCAAAACTGCAATCGCTACTATGCTGATCCAAGTCATTGGTGAAACCTCATCTCAGCTAGTGTGTGCATTTCTCATCCTCCATCTCAGGAAAGTTATAGAAAAGAAAGTTTTTTTTTTTTTTTTTTTTTTTTTTAAAAAAAAAAGATGCATAAAGATGTGGAACGGCTTCTGTAGAGGGCTGATTGGGCTGGGATTCTTCAGCATGACAGAGAGGGAACAAACTCACAGACTGACCCACAAATATTGATCTGCAGATAGTAGGAGCATTTTTTCACTCTTTCTTCCAAGGCGAGAAGCGAGAACATCAAGATAATATGACTGGGTTCAAAAGATCTTCTTCACACAGTGTTAAATATTTCTTATGTAGTTCCTTGTCACGGGATATAATGGCTGCTAAAAGCTTGTATGGATTCGAAAG
The DNA here is from genome assembly GCF_028389875.1 of Rhea pennata. Taxonomy (NCBI): domain Eukaryota; kingdom Metazoa; phylum Chordata; class Aves; order Rheiformes; family Rheidae; genus Rhea; species Rhea pennata. Next base: position 17,465,324 of record NC_084663.1, read on the forward strand.
GCTTTTGTACCTGAGGAAAAACCGGTAAAGAGCTGTTAAATACAAAAACACTACTTCTGCCTTAATGACAAATGGCTGGAGGCTGGGAGTTACCAGTATCATCTCTATTTTTCTGCATTTTTTTTGCATATTTGTGCAGGACAGACAGAAATATCAGATTGCAAATCCCTGGTGTTTTAGGTATCAAGTAAAACAAAAGACAATGTAACACCACGTGCAAACAACCTTTTCTCAATTAAAACCCATAAAATATTGGTTGTGAAATCAATGATACTGAAAAAAATGAGGGTGTGGTTATACCTTTGTTGATGTGTTCTTTTTAAAATTGACTGTGAATCACATGCTTTTCTTCAGAAAAAAGGAATGATTGTAAATGGAAGACACTTCATTAAATTTTGTTTACTTCCAGCAGACTATCTAGGGTGAAGTCAAAGGTGAATGAATAGTCTGCTTTCTCTTCACCTAATGTTGTTCACCTAATTTCAGACTGATCATCTATTTACTCTACAGTGAAAATCAATTGGGGCTGATTCCTTGCAAATCATTTCAATAACACTTTGTTCTTGATGTACATTTTTACTCTCGGTGCTTGGATATTCTTCTAAAAAGAGCAGACCTTTGAAAACCAGCATTACGGGATATGCATCTTAGTTGGAACTGCACAACAATTCAGGCAATCCTCAATTAGAGGAAATCTGTCTTGAGCACAGAGTATTGTCAAGAATGGAAACTTGCCTAAACCCAGTGATCATTTTCTTTTTCCTCCTCTGTGCCTCCCCCCCCCCCCCCCCCGAAACCTTAGTTCATTGACCCTTGCAAATAGGTGTTTATATTTAGCGCAGAAGTGGAGGTTTAATTGGAAATAGCACTATTTTATTTAAACTCTTTGATGTCAAAGTTATCCTTAATACATCCTGAACACAGAAGGAAAGCTGAGCTGCATCAGAGGGTTGAAAGTTTTACTAGAATAAGCTATATTCAGATTTGTTTGCATGGTTACTATCTTTGGTATTAAATGAGCTCCATAAGAATAATCTTTGTTCTGGATGATTTGTCACTAACTTCATTGTTTATTCCATGTTTTCTGATTCTGACAGTAAATTTGCCTCCCCCCCCCTTTACATGGATGGATGTTTTTTAGAGGTTTGTACTGAAGATAACATTTGTGCATAGATTCCTATTTAGGTGGACCTACGGGAGTGATAAGTGTTGATAGTGTATGTAGAGCAAGAATGAAGGAGGAAGAGAAAATGTTGTTACTTAAAAGTAACAAAAGCAGTTTCTGAGTTGCAGCTTATTTTCTGCATATGCTGAACATATTTGCTGCATATGCTAAGCTTATTGCATAGTTTATAAACAGTGTGCTTTTATTACAGTAGCCAAAACTTGCAACTTTAGCAAAATGATTTTATTAAAAAGTCATAAATAAATGCATAAGATCTATTTCATTTCAGCCAGACTACCCATGACATAAGTAGATAAGCAAGGTAAATCATGCGTATGCATAAGTACAGCACAATGGCTAGTGGAGCAGTAAGATGCAGAGCTGGAGAGTGCTTGCTTTTGAAGACTTGAGGCCTTCATTTTCATCAAACCAATCCTGGAGTTTATAATCATGTTCTGGAACGGAGGAAAAATGTATATAATTTGTAGATGATGTTGTGTTTAGTTAAGGTAGATGTTCTTTCTCCTTTTGTTAATCATAGGCTGTACAAATACCATTTTTCTAATGTAGTTATTATTATTATATGCATGATTTGCCTTTAGTTATTCTGATTGATTCCAGCCTTTTTCTGTTTTAGAGGGATAGAGCCAGTGTAACTACTACCTACATTTTAGTTCTTGGTAGCACAGAGATTTATTTACTTCTACATCTGGTCATGAGTGGAATTAAAACTTCTTGTAGATGCATTAGGGTTGCAGGCCTACCACTGGCTTGGCCCTGGCCTGAGGCTGAGCTAACTAAGTAGGACATGGAGAGCTACTAAATTGCTGAATGTAACAAGTAACAGTGTGAGAAGCTGACAAAAGTTACTGATAGCACCAGGAGGGATGCCTGGATTTCACAGGTAGTAAAGGGAGAATTATGTGAGCAATCTTCAAACAGCCCAGAGACTTTGAGGGGAGCATTGGGAACATATTGGGAAGTACAGTCTCACAAGACCGACAGTGACTAGGTAACCAAAGAAATACCGAATTTGGGTATGTTGTAGCAAAACTAGGACAAACAAGGGAAAAAGTAATCAAAGTGGGTTATTTGTTTGAGAAGAAACTGTGGTGGGTAACGGGCGGTAGGATGGTAAAAAGGAGGTTAAGTAATGCCGGGGGGGGGGGGGGAAGAATAATAAGATTTTTAATCATTAGACCAGCCCTTTCTGGGAGTACCTGTGGGGCAGCCCTGGGCTTGGTCATTGTAGCTGGAGTCTGACAATATTGTTGCTATAACCGTGCCACGTGAGTCAAACCTGCCTCGGCAGGTGCCTCTCGGGAGGACTGGGATGGGGAGCCCGAGGCTTCCCTGGTTGGCAGAGGAGTACCTTGACAAGTTGAGCGTCCTGATACCACTGTGTTAGTGCCTGTTCCAGGCCTGTTATGGACTCATTGCTTCATAACAAGATGGGTATTGAAATACTATTTATAATTATACTGTAATTTTTATGGCTCTCTGTCATTCATTGTCAGCATTATAACAATATGTGGTAGTTCGTGCTTTCTGACAATTGAGAACTTATAAGGCTAGCATTGTATCTAGTCTGTTTTTGTTTCAAATTACCTATAAATCGGATTAATGGATCCATCTTCTGCATAGAAAAAATTATTAAACTGGAATGACCTAAAATTGTACTGTATAAATTTTAAAATTTGCCTTTTAATTGCAGCTATGTTCTTGGACCTCAAACATCTATTATGAAACTAGCTTTTCCTGTTCTTGGAACACAGAAATGTGTTTTAATTTTTTTAGATAAGTTTCTGTTTAAGGCTAAATACTAGGATCCTCTAAAGATAGTGACTTAAAACCATTTAAAATTGTCTCAGATCTGGTATGTCTCTGTACTTCATTCTGCTTACCACCACTTCCATCCCCTTACAAAATGCTGAAATACAACCCCAGAACCCATCAGCAGTAAATCAAAAAAAATCCCTAAGAACAGAAAGTTCGTCCTAAATAATCATATTCTCAGACTTCTGTTTTAAAGTGGTAAGCTGTTTCTTAAAAAAAAAAAAAAATCCTGTTTCTTAGTTTTGACCTCAAGTGTCCATCTATTTTTTCTTTTTTTTTTCCTTTTTTTCTTTGAAATTATACTTGATGAAGCCTGTTCTTTTCCAGCTATGTTCAGTACCTTAGCCTTGCTGCGTGCCATGACAGATCTGTTGCACACTTTTTATGGATTTTGCATATTCTTAAGCTTTCTTCAGAATCCATCAGTGGCTTTTTCCATTGTTCCAGGCATCCCTTAGTGCTTTGATTTTTAGAAATGCTCTTTATTTTCACTCCTCAGTATATCATCAATGAGTCTCTCTGGGTTTGCTGTCAATATGTCTCTGTGCCCAAGTGTAAATTTCATCTTGAACAGACAACTGTGGGTGCTATTTCTTATTTAATATCAGTGAAATTCCTTTGCTTATTTATCTCTTTCCCACTGAATCCCTTGTGTTTTCAGTGACAGCATGCTCACGATGAAGTGTATTTGTTGTGCAGATGTGTGATATGGAGTTCAATTTAAAGTTCACCCTGTCTCCTAGTCTGTGTGTATAGTTCTGCTTCCATTGTTTCTTTAGCATGTTAGTTCACAGCAAACTTTCATAATATCAGATTTTTGCTACTGTAGTTGCTCTTTTGCCCTTGATACATTGTTTCAATGCACATATGCCCTTGATGCATTCTTTCAATGCACATAAAATAATTGAGGAAGGAAGGTGTTTACTTGGGTACAGTTAGATTCCTTGGAGTAGTGTGTATAAGCATGCTTGCATACTTTCTTTCACCTGTGCATATTTATTGTTCAGAAGTATTGTAAAATCTTTAACTTTTTTTTGGAGGCTAATGATGAGTCTTTAATTTTCATATATTTTGCTTAAACTCTTAATATTCACAAACTGTGTGTCCCGATTTTGGTGTACTGTATACAAATATAATTAAAAAATTATCTTAGAAATTGATATTTAGAAGACATGAAAAGCATTCTTTCAACAAAAACTTCAAGATAAAATTTTCTTGTGAGATGTTATTATTGAGAACAGTTATGTTCAAAATTTTAGGAAAAAAATTATGTCCACATCACATAACTTTTTACAATTTGCTCTCTAGACTTCATTTTTAGGAGCACTATCAGCATTGTGATGTTTGTAGTTACTTACAGAAAATAGTCTAATTTGAAGGTGGTAACATGGCATCAAGACTAATTGCAGTAAGCAACTACGACTCCTGATGTATTTAAGTATAATTTATTGATTTACTGATCTTGTACCACAGCTTATCTCTCTGAAACTGAACAGGATTTTATTTTTCTGATTGCAATTCTTGTTACAGCCTTTTAACTTATATGAAGGAAATAAAGGTTTGAAATTAACATATTTTTTACCCCAAGCACAGTCTTAGGTGTTAATTTTAAAATGTCTGTGATGCAAGAAATTGTTAAATTTATTGTTACGTATTGGTATAGGGAAGAAGGTAGGAGAGATGGAACTCTGAGATTATTATGAAGCAAAGAAGAAGAAACTTATTCTTCAACAGGTTCCTTTGGACATATTTTAAATAATGATTTAGAGTGTTTTTCTTTCCTCTATTATTTATGTATTTTAACCAGTGGTTCTGGTTTTAAACATGGTACCACTTTTTAGTTACTAGTTTAAGATTTTGAAATTGTTTGGTGAATTCTGTTGGCCTGGAATGAAGACAGCTGTGCGATTTTAGTTACTGATATGGGGAAAAAGTGCAGCCAAATGTGTAGATGCAATGTCTGGAAAAGAGAAAAATAAGGAGAGATGAAATCTGGAGAGGAAGGTGAAACGAACAAGTGGAACTCAGAGGACTGGTCTGTAAATAGGAAATAGAGGTTAAGAAATTAGAGTTAGAAGGACAAAGGTTTTTCTTTGTTTTTGTAGTGATGTTACTATTAAGGAACTGGGATAAAATGGTTAATAGCAACATTTTTACCACTACTTTGTATATGCTTCAGTAGCTGGATGCTTTTCCTGCAGTACCTGTGTTTTTTAAAGAAAAAGATTTCCTGGAACAGGAATGTCTGAGCTAGTAAAAACTTAAGGCAATGAATCCATCTGGTAAAGGTGTCCTGCTGAGATACTGATGCAATATCTGCATTAGCTCTGGCAGAAGACTGTGTGAAGCGTTGGCTTTTGGCAAGGTGCTGAACAGTCTAAACTATCTAGATCTCTGAACCTAAAATGGCTCTGAGTTATCAAATTTGGGTTTCCCTGAGTCAAGCTGCCCTGCATTTTTGGTTTTGGAGTTGATGCAGGTAAAATGACCTCTGATTTGTTTCTACTTGATAATGTGTGTATACTTCCAGGTTCAAGAGCAGGCGAAATTCTGCCTCTGTCAAAAAGGATGGAAGGGAAGGACTGGCATTAATTTTTTGTGTAAGTAATACATGCTCTAAATAGGTAGCATGTTGCACAGGGTTGGAATGTAAATAGGAAATTAAAAGGTAATTGGTTACAATGAATGTAGATACGTTAATAGCAATGTAGCATACTTATCTTGCTGTTGTCATACACATGATGGATAGGCTGTAAGTAGTTTGGAAGCTAGTTTTTGCTTTCTTTCAACTTTTAATTTGTCCAAGCTGTATTTTGTAAGTGTTCTGTTCAATGTGTTTAAAAAACAAACAAACCAAAAAACCCAACCTGCATTAAACTACGTTCACAAACCTGAACTAAAAAAAAAAAATCTAGAAATATAGTTTGTTAATAACAGTCAAGAAGGTTGAATTGATGTTGGGTATAACTTTTACGTTGGTAGTCTTGCAGTTTCACTTTTATAGCCATGTTGTAGCGGTAATATGTAGATAAAGAAAAGCAGGGAAGTTGAGGAATGTTTCTTTTGGGCTGTCGTTAACTTCTGCAGTAGTCAAATTATACTCTTAAGAAGTGTAAACCTATTCATATTTGATTGCAGTATTTTCATGTCAATATCCTACATTAATATTAAAGATTTGGTTTAAATTAAGGCAGCTGTCTTCTTATGGCATTTGAATTTGAACGCATTCTTCATTGTGCAGGCTAATAGAAATAAATAAATCTACTTGTATTGGACACGTTACATGGAAGTGACTTCAGGTGGCACTTTGACTAGTCTCAACAGTTCTGCCAAAGTAATTTAACATGTGTAGTAACTATGTTTACAGCAGAAATGCAAGCCAAGGCAGAAAACTGGTATACCCTTGAGCCCTTTCTGTTAGTAAAAACTTCTACTCCAGTTTGAAAGCAGAGTTTTATCTGTTACATTGTCCTTTTCACTCTTCCTGCTCTGAATATATTCTATGTAGATTTTATTAAAGATAATCCTTTCTGTCAGGCAAAAATTGAAATCCTCTGTTACCTTATGGGTGCATCATGCTCAACTACCACCATCGTTTATTGAATGGCTTTGTAATGTTTGTTGTGAATTTCTGATATAATGTTGCCTTTTGGAAAAACATATATTGAGAAGGAATATCTGCTGAAAAAAAATATGCAGACTAACTTCTCTACCAGTTACATTGCTATCTTATAAACTCAACATTTATCAAATACCTATCTGATAAGTTTGATATCAGTGCTGAAAAGTTAACTTTTTATTCATGGCCCAAACAATTGATATGAGGTGCTTTTCTTTAACAGTTACAGAAGTATATGTAACTGTAAAGGTTTCAGAAAACTAGTAAGACTACTTCCATAGACTTCCTCTTGTGAAATGTGTCACAACTATTAAGTGCAAATTTTGGAAAATGTGTAGTCAATTTTTCGGTTGAATTGTGAATGTACAACCTTGTTTTTTTTCTTGAAAATCTTTTGTGTATAGCTTTTTTTTGTATAGTAATTCAAGCAAAATCAGTTTTTAGTGGGGATCTTAAATACTATGTATAGATTATGTTTCAAAGTTTGATGCTGTTTAGATATGTGGGGAAAAACAAAAAGGTGCTTTTCAGATTTGTTAAACTCACAAAAAGAAACTAAGCACGATCATTTCACTCTTAAGTGCAAACAGTGGGCTAACACAGAGCAACCGGAAGTTACGGTTAGGATGTGACAGATCCATTTGCCACTACTGAATGTGTGATTTCTTCTTTCAGAAAAAACAGAAAACTAAACTTTCAACCTTTGAATGAACTAATCATTCAAAGTAATATATACAAGTGTATTCTAGATGAAAATGTGTGTGGTAGGATCAGTTTATTTTTTAGCAGTTGCTATGCATAGTTTTTTTAAAAATAAATCTCTGCTGGAAGGATTTTCTCTTTAATCTGAGGCAAGACCGAAGGAAATTTATTTGTGGAATAGATGAGGGAAGAGCAGGGATGGCTGGAGTGTATAGCTGAATTGTCAGCTACTGTGACTCCGGCATAGATCTGTTGATTATTAAGATAAAACATTCAGATGAAGATTCAGTTTCCTGTGTGCGTGTGAGACTTAATCAGATGTGTTTATGTTCTCAAATTAAAAATGGCTGTTCAGCCTCCTAGGTAGATACCTCACACAGCAGATCTCTGGTCTTAGCTTTGTGAGATGTTCTTTTTCATAAGCTGCTCAAATGACTTCTCATATTTTACAAAGTTTTTTGCTCCTTTTCTGTCGGACAGCTGTTCAAGGCTGCCAGCTGCACTGTCTCAAATCTGGCTCTGAGCCCAGGCAGGCAAACCCCAAGACAGGCTTGAGGGGGATGTGCTCTGGGCCCTGACCCTCATGCTGTCCCACAGCAGTGTGGTTGCTGCTGTAGCAGTGGCAGGATGGGCTTGTTTCTGCTGTGTCCCCACCATGTGGTGGGAGACATACAGAAGTCCCAGGTGCATAGCGAAGAAGAGTCAAGCATATGCGGAGAAAGCGTTTATGCTTGAATGGAATTCAGAAGTCCTGAAGAAATTTTTCTGCTGCAACTGGTGCTGTGAGTTTTGACTTTATGCCTTTTAAATTGCAGCAAGGCTGCTTTCAGAAATGCTCGATGCTACTGAAATGCTCAAGTTTGGATATTTAATGTTTTGAAAATGGTAAAAGGAAAAAAATAGTTCACGCTGATGGCAAATTGTAAGCTTTATTAAGGCTTTTTAACTGCTGTTTTTAATTTAAGGATTACTCATCAAATTAATACTATGAGCCCAGTGACTTGCTAAAGTGAAGATAGTAAGGACATACTTTAATGACACACTTTCCTCAAAGATTAGTAGTATGTTCTTGAAGTTGAGAGTTCTATACTGAAGCAAGAATACTTTGAAAGATCTATAATACTAGGCTTCATTGATAAATCTGCCTTCCAAAAGAATAAGCTTTCTTAGATTAACTTTTAAATTGCATATGCACTAAAATCCTGATCATTCAGTCTTTTGTACGGTTAGCAAGTTCTCTTTCTAGATTATTTTCAGGTTTCACTTCTCAGTACTTGGTAACTGATATATATTGTTTGAAAGCAACATAGATTCACTGTATTGCACTTATAAAGTGTTGAATGGTAATCTGCAGCATTAATCTTTTTTAGTGTATGTTTATTTGATGTCAGATGTACATTTGACCTAAGAATTCCCAAGTTGAAAAATTTCCACTATTTTAGAGCTTCATATAGGAAGTATGGACTTTTTAAAGTCTAGGACTTCATTAGGAAACTTGCCTGTTTTGTACAGAGGACCCAGTTATTTTTTTCTCTATGTAGAGTTCTAATAGACCTGTATCTGTGCATAGTTCCTAAAATTTCTTGGAGATTTTTGGATGTAAATGCAAATTTTATAGTAGATCTAGGAAACGTGCAAGAATGGAACAAAAAATCAACTAGAAATATGCAGTGGTTGTAAAAAGACATTAAGTAGATTATTGATCTTTAGCTTGGAGATGAAACAACCAAGAGAAATAGGAGATGTATAAAATCATAAATGATATGAAAAATGTGAAAAGGGGTTTCTTGCAGAGAATAAATAATGGAAAATAAGTCAGACTACCATGTCAGTCTGACATTAAAAGGAAGAATTTTTGCTTAACGCATAATACAATTGTGGGGTTCTTTGCCATGGAATATTGTGAATGTCACAAGTATGAGTGAGTTCAAATGTGATTAGACAAGTTCAGGGAAGATAGGTCTCTTAGTGACCATTAAATGCAGTAGTGCAGATATTATTTTGTAACTGAGGAATCTTTAAATTTTAGCTTACTGGAAATCAAATAAGTCACTTCATATTTGACCTATTCTTCTATTCTTCCCTTCAGTATTTGATATTCTAGTCTTTGGAATGCCCAGGGTACAGGACTGAGCTTACCTTTCATCATACTCAATACGATATTCCTAAATTGTTAAGTATTTTGATATTTTTGGTTTATTTACACAGTAGTATAAGTCTAAATGTGATTTGTGCTGATAGTAGATAACCTTGATTTATTTACATATTCTTGCTTTAACAAGATCTCACCTTGACCTCTTTATATTTCTTCTTTTATAAGGAAGATAGAAATTAGTTCATTTAAAAGCAAAACTACAAAGCATGATTTTAAATCAAAAATAAGTTAGGAGATTTTTCTTTCAATTTTTCCTGTATGTCGGTGTATTGTAACTTCCAAGGGTCGGAGATGAGAAAAAAGAAAAACTACTATTAATGAAATTTATTTTTTTCAAATATAATATTATTTTAAAATATATAGATTGAAGACGGTTTCACTGGAATCATAATAAACTAACCTTTTTCATCCGATGTGATTCAGGACTTGCAATAGACACTTTTTTTCTTTTTCTTTTTTTTTTTTTTTTTGATTTAGTTTGTTTAAATCTATCCCATCGGTTGTTAAATGCAGACACAATGGATGGGATTGCTTAAATGGACTTTATGAATTGGATTGCTTAAAAGAACTTAGTAAAGACCTTGACGTTTTTGAAGACTTTTGGAGTCTTCGGTATTTGCCATGCTGATTGATGGTGAAAAATGGTTAGAGAAACAGAGATACCCAAACGCTGTCTATTCTAAGTGAGATCTCTGTGCAGCTGCTTTTGACTTGGCTGAACCTGTTGCTGAACGTGAAAGGAAGCCCATGATTTGTTGAATGTGTGTTCGTTTGTGTGTATATAATATAGTAATGTTTTTCTTTCTTCAATACTTGTTGCTAAGTTTCTGTCTGCTCAGGATAATCCTGATTTATTTGAAATGGCATCCTAAAATCACTCATCTACTTATGACTATAATAGTCTCTCATTTCTACCTCCTGCTGTTTTTCCTTTCTCTGCATTTTTTTAAGTGAGGAGATGAAAGTATGAATTCATCCAAGTGGAAATTTTTTGTCATGATTTATTTAACTTCATATTAATGCTGTCATTGCCTTTAAGGCAAAAGGGGTTTTGTAAGTATCATTTTTGGTAGCGTGTAGCTAAAATAAAAATTCAGCTTCCTAATATTAGGTAAGTTCATTTTTTAGATTATAGACAAGAAAATACACTGCATGTTCCAGGTTCATGGAGTTCTTTGTTTTCTTTAGTTGTTACTTCTTTGAGAAACTTTAATTGCCAATTAAGAATTTCTTTTTGTGTGCTTTAATTATTTAGCATCAATACACTTTTAAAACAGAGTCATTTTTTGGAATATATTTGTTAAATATTGCACTGGTTTCAGTTGAGTATGTTTTCCTTCCTGATTTTAAAATTAGTTGAAAATGTTTTGCTAATGATAACATTCCACATCTAATATGATATTTTCATTGTTTGCTACTATAGATCTACTTTTCTCTCTGAGTAACTTAGTTCATATGCTCATTTATGTTTTATCAGTCAAATAAAGCTGCTGCTCCTGTGTTTTTTCTCTTGTAAATGTGTTCCTTTGGAAACATACTCCTGCTGGATACATGGAATTGGGGAGCTAACATTAATTATGGATGATCACACACTTTGTAACAGAGGAACTAATGTTATGAAGACATAATTTTTAATATTTATGTATTATCTTACTAAAAGACTTAATAAGTTTGAAAGCATGATGTTACCACCATAAACTTACTTTCAAGCCCGTTGAAGTCAGTGTGTTTACTTATGTGCCTGAGTAAGACTGTTAAAGAGTGGAGTGGACTTGAACACTTTCATTTCTTGTTTTATTGTTTGTTATCCATAATGATCTTGTGGGTTGATCCTGCTAATACTTCAGCTTTTTGAATTTTAGTAATACACAATTTTGGTAGTGCTACTGTAAGTCTTACCTGCTCATTTGTGTTGCCATAAATATTCTATATTTATCTAACTCTCTTGAGTATAAAGTAAGTAGCTCTGGAAATAGAGACCAGAATTGAGGGCTCGCAGGTTTTTCCACTGGTGTTTGAAAGGAGAACACTTTCAAGAGGAAGAAGTGAAGAATGAAAATACAACATCAGTTAAATTCCAGCATTCAGACATAAAATATCATTCTATTTAGGTAGCTATTTACTGCATTTTTGATTATGATCCATATAAGAGTATTATGCAGTAAGGCTGAGAATCTCTTGCATACTGATATGAGGTGTGTATATTAAAAACAATGCTGGTAAATACTCTAGAAAGCTACCTTATCACATTCGATGCCTAGTCTCACTCTGTCTCTGTAGATAGCATTTATCCTGCATCTTCCAAATTCCTTAGAAATGCTGTATAACTGTGATTTCATTGGACTTAGAGCAAGACATGATAGTTATTGTAAATGTTATTTGCTAATATTTTTCTTGTTTCTCATGATATGCTTTTCTTTTAATAGAGGAATTACGTAAACTGAGTTGGTCTGGAATTCCCAAACAAGTTCGTCCAATTGCGTGGAAGCTTCTTTCAGTAAGTGTTTTTTGTGTTTAGCAGTGATAGTTTTTTCAGTCAGTGCAGATAATTTTACTTGACTTGTAATATATTAGTGGTACTTCAAAACATTTTGTCTTATTGTTGAATTATAATGAAAGTTCTGTTCTTTGCTCAATTTCAAGCTTAATTTGTCAAACTGGAAGGAGAGGAATCGTAGAATCAGTAAGGTTGGAAGGGACCTCTGGAGATCATCTAGTCCAACCCCCCTGCTCAAGCAGGGTCACCTAGAGCATGTTAGACAGGGTTGCATCCAAGCAGGCCTTGAATGTCTCCAGAGAAGGAGACTCCGCAACCTCTCCGGGCAACCTGTCCCAGTGCTCTGTCACTCTCACAGGGAAGATATTCCCCCTCACGTTCAGGCGGAACTTCCTGTGCTTCAGTTTCTGCCCATTGCCTCTTGTCCTGTCACGTGGGACAACCGAAAAGAGTTTGTCCCCGTCCCCTTGACACCCCCCCTTCAGGTACTTAAACACATTGGTAAGATCCCCCCTCAGTTTTTATCTTCGCCAGGCTGAAGAGGCCCAGCTCTCGCAGCCGTTCCTCATAGGGGCAGGTGCTCCAGCCCTCTGATCATCTTTGTAGCCGTACACTGGACTCTCTGCAGTAGCTCCATGTCTCTGTTGGAGTGGGGAGCCCAGAACTGGACGCAGGACTCGAGATGAGGCCTCCCCAGGGCTGAGTAGAGGGTCAGGATCACCTCCCTCGACCTGCTGGCAACACTCTTCCCAATGCACCCCCGGAGACCACTGGCCTTCTTGGCCACAAGGGCACATTGCTGGCTCGTGGTCAACTTGTCATCCACCAGCACTCCCAGGTCCTTCTCTGCAGAGCTGCTCTCCAGAAGCTCAGCCCCTACCCCGTGCCTAGGGTTATTCCTTCCTAGGTGCAAGACTCTGCACTTACCCCTTGTTGAACCTCAGGTGGTTCCTCAGTGCCCAACTCTCCAGCCTGTCCAGGTCTCCCTGAATGGCAGCACAGCCCTCAGCTGCATCAGCCACTCCTCCCAGGTTGGTATCCTCAGCAAACCTGCTGAGAAGGCACTCTGTCCCTTCATCCAGGTCATTGATGAATAAGTTGAACAGGATGGGACCCAGTCCTGAGCCCTGGGGAACTCCACTAGCCACAGGCCTCCAAATGAGAAGTGGTGAGAAGTAATCATGTCAGTTGTGTATCTTTGTTATCACATAAGCCTTGCTTTCACAGAAAGCCAGGCTGAAAAATAATGACCTATGTCAACCGAATTTGCCAGCATGGTGGAGAGTTCAAAGGTAAGTAAATTCCTGTAGTTTTTACTGAAAATAGGCAGGCAGAGGAGGAAGGAAAACCTGATGCTGTCCCGGGAAAAGCTTTGTTCTGACAGCCCAGTTAAGCAACTGCAGGGACTCCTCACAGAAAAGATAAATACTATATTGAAGAAAGGCTGTGATGAGAGCTTGTGTTTCTTTGGATTATTTTTCTACAGCAGTTTAAGATGAACAAATCTGAACTGCCATGATCTTAGCCTTTACTTGCGGATTGGTTATCTGGTTGTCAGACTTCTGAGTCAGCTCAGGGATATTCAAGGTGATTATGAATCTAATAACTTTTTCGTAAGGAGAGTTTTTTGTTGACTTAGCTCTCTGAATCTTAGCCAGAGGTAGAAGGAGGTTGGAACTGTAATAGTTCTGAAATAAGTTGACTGAAGTATCATAGAACAGTAGAGTAGGATACTTCAGTAAAACAATCATGAAACACAAATTAGTGGGAATCGATCTTTTGCTAGGTTGGAACTGGATTTTTTTTCTCAATATTTGCATTATATTTAATTATATTTAATTAAAGTTCTTTTGCAAAAATACTGTGTATCCTGGTTTTATGTCAGTTTTTGAACTATAGTATTTGCCATGGCAAATGCTTGCGAATTTTATCTATTGTTTATCTATATATGGTTGGGAGGAAAAGCTGTGAAGATGTTTGTATCAAAAAGAACCAGATATCTCACGCAACCTGTTCTCTAGAGATTGTAGAAGTCACTTTATTAGTAAATCTTCACATATTTAAAAACTGCTTAAAATTCTGAGTTGTACACACAACAGTTTGGTACTATTGAATTTTTCAGAATGTAGGCTTAAATAGCTTTTTTTTTTTTTTTTTTTTTTTTTTTTAGAATAATTCAACAGGGAATGCAAAGTATTAAAGTATTTACTTCAGATTGAGTCTGACTGAAAGAGTCTCTCTTGCTAATGACTTCCAATAAATTTGCAGCTTAGTTCCTTCTAATGCAAATGCAGGTGCAGCTTCTTAATGCTGAATGTCAAAATATTATTTTGCAACTGATATTAAATATGCACCATGCAATTTAATTTAGTTCTATTTTCAAAGTTGTATGAGATTTTTGCTCTAAAAATTAAGTGGATTTTTTTTTAAGAGACTTACAAAACTTTTTTGTTTAAGTCACCATCTGTATTTTGAAAGCTGTCAGTCTCTCATTACAAGCAGTGCAGTCAGGATTTTCCTATGTACTTCTCACAGTAATTTCTTATCTGCTAAGTGGTCCTCAGTGAATATATGTTGGAAACCTGAAGACCAGTTATTTAGTAAGCATCAGTTTTCTATACTGTAAGGTAGGAACTTACTTGGTATTCTTTCAGAAGTGGGGAAGAAGTGGTGGTCTTCCTTTTTTAATAAAATATATTTTTTATTATTTATTTAATAAAATATATTTTTTAAAAATTGATCAGTTGAAAGATTTATTACATAGTTAGAACTTTAATAGTATTAATAGACATGTTTGATCGAACATTTTGGAAAGCATTTGAAAATCAGTATGGTGCTAGTGACTGATGCTATTATCAAGTTTAGTTGTAACAATTTATAAAAATACATGATTTATTCCTAAAGCAAAACAAAGCTATACTTTTTGTACCTAAAAAACAAGCAGTACTATCCAGTCTCAGTTCTCTTTTGAATAGCAAAATACATATGTGGTTGCCAAAGCCTTTGAAGGGGAATTAATGAATAAATGAATTAAACTGTCTACTATACTCTGATGGTATGTTGCAAGCCCTTCCAACTTTATAAATCATATTTTATTTTTAAAAGTGAACAGGAAACAAGACATGTTCAATTGAAAGATTACTTTTATCTCTGAAACTAAATAATGACAAAAAGACTATTGCTGAGAAAAAGTTGGTATCCTTGGGCCAATCACATCTGATCTCACAAATGAATTCTTTTCTAATGAGACTAACATATCCTACAGAAAAAAAATATAATGACTGAAAATAAATAAGGAACAGAATTCAATATTTAATACAAAATACTAAAAGAAGATACTAAATGTCAGATTGTATCTTGAGAGTAAAGTTAACCTGACACAATTTTAAGTACTTGAAACCAGATGCATGTCAGTACATCTTAAAAGAGATAGTCTTGCTCAAACCAATACCTTTTTAAGGTATTTGAATTGTAATTCAGCTTGTACTTGTTTTGATGGTTTCTTAAAATATGGAGGAATTTAAAATGTATGACAATTTTCAATGGTTTTAATATAGACATCCTTACAAAAAGGCTATTGATGTTTTACAATTGTTTTTCCCCAAATGTTGAGCAAAGTGAAGTTAAAGAAATGGGAGATTATGTTGGATTGTTGTCGGGGAAAGTATGAAACTAGTATATTTATTCTTAGAATGTTTAATTTTATTGCATCAACTAACAGTTTTAGTGTTAGACTAATCCCTAGCCTCCCCTTCAGAAATCCAGAGTACTGATTCATTTCTCATGAAATGAAGGAGAAACATTAAGGATTTTGACTAACATTTTTGCTTGCAATTTGTTTAGGACAGAACAAGCCAATTGCTTTGGTACAAAAATGTATAGCGTATTATTAGTTGCTTGCACTGTTATGGGTCATTGTGTAATTGCAAACAAGTGCTGCACTTCTAGTATCAAAATTTATAATGTTATGAGGACTTTTATTTTTTGTTGAGAATACTGACATGATAACTTTGCTTTCTCTGTTGCATTATTTCCCATTGGTATGACAATAGCCATTATTGTGGAAGGAAAGCTGAATAATAAATAATATGATTCTTAAATTTTTATATCATCTTCTTGATGGCCACACATATTTTTAAAGCCATCTATGTTTAGAATATTTCTTCTTAGTAATTTTTCAGGGCCTTCATGTATGCAAATTATGGATTTGATATAAATTAACTTTCTTTTTTTGTGTTGTTTTGGGATATTGGTAATATCCCAATTAGCTGAAACCAGCCTGCTTATGAGAAAGCATTAAGTGTTTCTGAACTGTTCAGGAAACTTTTTAGTAGCCAGTTATGTGAATAATGATGTCTAAAAATACATATTTTTAATATGTAATGCTTTTATATAATACCTGAACATTTAGTAACATTCGTAATGCTTGCTTTCATAAAATGCTAAAATGATAACATCAGCTTGTTGTTTTTAGATAGAAGATAGCCTGTGATCCCCAAAGTAGGGATCATACTGGACATAGGAAGAAAACGGGAATGGATTTTTGTGGAAGAATGAGATCTTTGCTATGTGTGGATATGATTCCATGAAGAACAAATAAGATGCCTTTTGTACTTAAAGAACAATGCATAACCCCATCTATCTGATGTTCGATTTTCTTAGCGTTCTTATACCTAGTGGAAAGTATAATATAATTTGCTTTTGAGAAACAATTAAGGAGACGTATAGCTATTATGTTTAAAAGATTAGTCACTGGTGCTGTTGAGCCTTTTTCTATGATGAACCCTGTAATAATCTGTTGAGATGCAGTGAAAGTTTGATATTACTATTATTTTTTTCTCTTTGAAACAGTGAAATAAAATAGCTAGACTATTTTTCAAGTTTTTGAGGAAATACTTCATTGCATTATGATTTTAACCATATTCTAATGTGTATCGTTCCTAATCTAAGGCATCTGAGATAGCATATATTTTGTTTAAAATTGAAAGAAATTTCTCAAAGAAGGACCACATGGGAAAGTAGCAAATAATGAACCCTTATTGAACCCTTATGTATTATAGTTTCCTGTACTTACTTATTTTGAGCTTTTTTTTCTTTTGGGGGAGGGGGGGAGAGGATGGAAAGGCAAACATAGTATTTTGATCATAAATTTCTTTTTAAAGGTGAAAAATAAATGTAAAACCTTTTATTAAAAAAACTTTTCATTTTAGTAAGGTATTGGTATCTGACTTTGGTATTCAGTTTGAATGATAACAGATTTGCTAAAGGATTATTTAGATCCGTGTAGGACTGCATCATACTGAATCAGTTCGTTAGCTTTCATGTCCCATATAACTGTATGCTAACTGTGCTTCTTGTAAGGCGGAGTAATATCTTTTTCATTTGACTGTTTTTCAGGGTTATCTTCCTGCAAATGTGGACCGAAGGGAAAGCACTTTACAAAGAAAACGTAAAGAATATTTTGTATTTGTTGAACAATACTATGATTCCAGAAATGATGAAAGTCACCAAGATACCTACAGACAGGTACTACACCTATTGAAATTACTTTACTTACATTAAATCTGTTAAAGAACTTCAAACCTTCCCCCTGCACTCCTCTTCACTCAAACCCCCTCTGTTAAGTTTCCTATTGTTCATCTCTCATATATTTAATCTTAATAGGCAATCATCTATGCTTTCAGTAGGCAATCCTCATAATTTATTTCCCTCCCTTTATATTAAATATAAATATATATAAATATATTAAAGTATTTTAAATTTGAGACCAAAGCATTTATCTTCTGTATTTTGAAGTTTTAATGTCAAGATTTTGTCATGGCATGCATGCTGCCATACTAGTGTTTTCTATTTAAAGACATGTAGTAGGGTTTTCAAAGCACCCATCTCAAGCTCAGGCTCTCCTTCAAATGGTTGAGAGGGCAGTACAGGGGAAGAGTAATAGTAACTGTTTCCTACTGGCTGCATAGTTTTGCTGACGTTGAAACTGGGTATGATGTTCCACAGATACCAGTATGTCAGACTTGATTCCCTAGATAATCGGATAACTTTTCTTTGAGTTTTTTATTAGAATGAATAATTTGTATCACTTATTGTAGAGTAAGCAATTGACAGTAAGCTTTCTTTAGGATAAAAGAAGTAGAGATCTCTCTTCTACTTCAAGCTTGATCTTTAGTAGTAACAGTGTTTGTGACAGTGTCAATTGAAAATTTTTTTACATGCACCTAGTAATATGTCTTTAGATGTAATTACTGTGAAGTAATGGATGGATCTTGCTAGAGGGATTACAGTTTGCAAACCCTCAAAAAAGATATAAGGATCTTTGTGTGAAAGGAAATAGTATTCTTTTATTATTATTTTGTTGTAGATTAATGGCTTCAATATTTGGCTCTACATTTTGAAGTAATGTAAATTCATCTTATTCCTAAAGCAAGGATACAATAAGATTATAACCATGAACCTGGAAGACCATAGGACTGTTTAAACTGTTTGTTTAAGAAGTATACTGTTGGTTCCTTTTACAGTATTCTTCTTTCTGTTTGATTAGATTCATATAGATATCCCACGTATGAGTCCTGAAGTTTTAAGACTTCAGCCCAAGGTAACAGAGGTAAGAATGATACCTAAATAATAATTTATTTAGATAACTCATTTTAATAATGAATCTGATATCACAGTGTTGATTATTAATTAATTTGACAGCTGTTGCCAATTTGAATTGAGAACTAGTCTAAAAAAAGACTAGAAAGTGAGGATATATAAATGCAGGATATGAATAACAATGAAGACTGGAGTGGTAATTGGAGAGACATCTCATTAATCTTCTCCATTGAATCTGTCAGATTCTTCTCCTGTTTTGTGCCTTTGAATCTCTTTACTTTTTCACTTTTTGTATATTTTATTAATAATGTATTTGGGAGTAATTTAGAGCAGAGTTCCTATGGTTCTGTGTATTGGCAAAATCACTCAAAGTCTGGAAGTTTTTATTATAGAATATTCCCCTTGGAAGTGCTTTTTTTTTTTTTTTTTTTTTTTTTGTGTGCATAGCACGATTAGTTTGTGTTTCTTATTTGATTTTTACTTTTCATCTTAATTTTCTTGTCATACTCCCCTATTAAATCTTCTTTGTACTTTTTATATAATGAATACAGTATTTAAATTCTTACACTGCCATAATGAGGTTAGAATGATTAATTCCAAATGTCATATATGTTAATTGAATTAGAATCTGTATTTTTGGACTGTAATGGCATCCCACAAGAACTTCTTTTGGAGTCTTGCTGTTCAACGTAACTAGTGAGAACCCTAAACAGTTGATGAGGTATGGAGTCTAGTCAGAGGCCTGTGGCTAGCGGAGTTCCCCAGGGCTCAGGACTGGGTCCCCTTCTGTTCAACTTCTTCATCAGTGACCTGGATGAAGGGACAGAGTGCCTCCTCAGCAAGTTTGCTGAGGATACCAACCTGGGAGGAGTGGCTGATGCAGCTGAGGGCTGTGCTGCCATTCAGAGAGACCTGGACAGGCTGGACAGCTGGGCAGAGAGGAACCTCCTGAAGTTCAACAAGGGCAAGTACAGTCCTGCACCTACGGAGGGAATAACCCCAGGCACGGGGTAGGGGCTGAGCTTCTGGAGAGCAGCTCTGCAGAGAAGGACCTGGGAGTGCTGGTGGATGACAAGTTGACCACGAGCCAGCAATGTGCCCTTGTGGCCAAGAAGGCCAGTGGTCTCCTGGGGTGCATTGGGAAGAGTGTTGCCAGCAGGTCGAGGGAGGTGATCCTGCCCCTCTACTCAGCCCTGGGGAGGCCTCATCTCGAGTCCTGCATCCAGTTCTGGGCTCCCCACTCCAACAGAGACATGGAGCTACTGCAGAGAGTCCAGTGTACGGCTACAAAGATGATCAGAGGGCTGGAGCACCTGCCCCTATGAGGAACGGCTGCGAGAGCTGGGCCTCTTCAGCCTGGGGAAGAGACGACTGAGGGGGGATCTTACCAATGTGTTGATCAGATCAAAGTACCTGAAGGGAGGGTGTCAAGGGGACGGGGACAAACTCTTTTCGGTTGTCCCACGTGACAGGACAAGAGGCAATGGGCAGAAACTGAAGCACAGGAAGTTCCGCCTGAACGTGAGGGGGAATTTCTTCCCTGTGAGAGTGACGGACCACTGGGACAGGTTGCCCGGAGAGGTTGCGGAGTCTCCTTCTCTGGAGATCTTCAAGGCCTGCCTGGATGCAACCCTGTCTAACATGCTCTCGGTGACTCTTCTTGAGCAGGGGGGTTGGACTAGATGATCTCCAGAGGTCCCTTCCAACCTCAACCATTCTCTGATTCTGTGAAATGACTTGGAACTGAATTGAATTGTGAAGTGACAAAATTCACTGACTGTACCAAGTTATTGGGGTCATTTAACATTCAGGTTGACTGAGAATAATCACAAGAGGTGTTCATAAAACTCAGGGACAGGGTGACAAACTTTCAGAAGAAATTCAGTACAGAGAGATGTGGAGTGATGTGAATAACAAGGAAAAAAAACAGAGCTAATACAGGGAGAGGCACTGCTGCATTAGCTATTGTTCAGAGGAGAGCTCTTGGGCAGATAGTACTGTCTTGCTCAGTAGCAATCAGAAAACAAACAATATTAAAATAATTAAGTTGCAATAGAGAACAAATCAGAAAACATAGTTAAGCTACTTTACGAATCTCCTGTGCACCTGTGTTTTGAATACTATGTACTGTTGTGGATTCTCAGTCTCCAAAGGATAAAATAAAACTAGAAAAGGTGTACAAATGAGGGTTATGAAGACAAGCAGAAGTATATCTTGGCTTTGATTCAAGGAACAGTTAAACAGATACACATTTTCCAGTAAAGAAAAAAAAGTGGAAGACATGAGAGGAAGGAGGGATGAGAGGAAGACGTTGTTAAAGGTCTGTGAAATCATTATTTGAGTGAAAAAGGTGAGCAGTGGGCCTTATGAAATTATCAAGATGAGGGTCAGAAGTCGTGAAATGTTACCTCATACAATGTGTCCTGTGGCTGTGAACCTTATTCCTTTAATCTTAAAGGTATCCAAGTGGTATTTCAGGGAACTTTTTCAGTGAAGTAAATGTTAAGATAATTGAAATTTTTATTCCTAATAATAACTTTTTGCTAATGTCAATTGCAGCATATTGATGTCCTTCAGAAATTCAAGATTCTAATTATAAAAAAAACTATAGCAAGGGGATAAAAAGAGTGAAAAATAGTACTGGTAACTAAAACTTACAGAAACTTATACAGAAAGTCTAATGAAAAACTCACTGTTCAAAGACTTTACGAAACGATGGAAATGACTGATAGATTAATATTATTCTAATGAGCTTACTTTCTAAAGTGCTTACTTTTAAAGAAATTAGATATATAAAATGTACAATACAGAGTGGTTAGGAAGTCGACACAATATCAAAATACAGTATTTTCATAGATCTAAGTAAAAAATACATTCTCTGGTCTTTATTACTAATTTTCATTTTTTATTTGTAATGTAGTTTTTCTGGTTTGAATCTTGCCTAAGCTACTAATAACTTTACATTGTATTACAATTCTTACATAATATATCTGAAACAGTTTCTTTACATAATTAATTTTATCATTAATAGTAGCTACTACAAAAAAGCTTTTGCCAGCTGTCTTCATCTGCACTGGAATTTTTGAAAATTCTTTAAAATAAATTTTCATAATATAATAAATCCATTTTTAGAATTTTATCTGTATTGCCAGAGGTATTTTGAAATATGCAGGCATATGTATTAAGAGATAACCATGTGTATCAAATTAAGACAGCAATAAGAGTAGAACTACATACTAGTGAAGGAACAAACACAGCTGGAGGAGGAGCAGAAGTAGAGTACAATCAGGAAGAAAACTGTTAAGTTATGTTTTTTAGGAATGAGGGAGCTGAAAAGATAGTAAATAACTGTGACATCATCAATCAAGTCATCAATCGGAAAGGTATTTTAGCTTAGATTTTTCTATCATTGACTGATAAATAAATAATAGTTTGGGTATGGTAGTATGGGTTCAAGACATTAATGAAAGACCAGTTTCTGTGTTGTAGCTAGAAATGAACCAAGAAATGAAATATGACAGAATCTTTGAAATACACTACAAATGTTTCCTTTCTCATAGAAGTATCAGCAGTAGTCTCTTAATTATAAAGATTTATTTGAATTAAGCATAAAGGCTTTTTATTTTTTTACACGTCCTTGCATTGCATGATTAAACTGTTCTCAGGATTTCAATGAAGTTCATATCTGTAGTTAACACTTAAAGCTGTGGTTCAGATATATAATGATTTTTCTTTCTTTCTCTCTCTTTTTTTTTTAAGCTTTTACTTGGGGGAAAAATACCCCAAAATGATGTTTATCTTTTTCTTTATTTCATTGAAGGAACTTGTCTAAAAAAAAAAAATTTTGTGTGCACTGCTGTTTTAGGAGAAGATTAATTACATGAAGTGTTTCTTTGAAAATGACTACTAGGCAATATATTATTTCTAAATTGCTTAAGCAAGTTTAAAACAACTTTGAAATACAATTTTCAGATAAACATCTTTCTGCAGTATATACTGAATGTCCTTTCTTTTAATCAAATTAATTGGATGAGAATTCAAGTAACATGATTTGTAAAAAATAAATAAACAAATAAATAAATAAAAATCCCTAAAGAAAGTTATTGGAGAATATTTTGAAGTAATGAAGTAAAAAAATGAGGTGTACTTAGCTTTTGTGGCTGAGTCCATTTTCCATTCGGTAGTGTCAGTATCTTGAGGTTAGAAATGGAAACCTGTAGGAGTTGAGACTAGTTTTGTTTTCTGTTTATTTGAGTATGCATAAGGTAGGTTTCTAATGTGCTTTTCTAATGCTTTTGTATGACTGACTGCTCTTAGGAGATAGGTAACGTTTTTACTAAGTCTTTGGAAAAGGTAGCAAGAGCCTAGATGCAAATTTGAGTGTAGATGGTAGGAACACAACAGTTACATTTACCAGGGATATTTAACAGCACATTTAGTGTTACACTTCTAATTTTATATTGATAATTAATGAATATCTGGCTCAAGTTTTCCAACATTAAGTGACCATTTTTTAAAAATATTCAGTGTGTATGGTAGGAACATACATTTTGAGATGATGTTGAATTTGAGGTAAAGGATGATTATAGTCTCTTTTTGTTTGAATGAATGATGTAGTGCTAAGGAGTTTATATGTGAATTTTGAGAGTATTTTAATGCAAAAAGTTATTGCAATACTATTTTTATTAGCAGTCATATTCAAGAGGGGTTTTTTGTGGTTGAGTTGTATCTGGAAATAGGCTGTTTTAATGAAACTGTTGACAGTTAACTTCACTAGGAGACACTACTAGAATAAAACACTTTAATTACTCCAAAACAATAATAAGAAAACAGGAAATACTGTATGTCAGTACCTATGTAGGTAACTTACTATGAAGTAAAATTCTATATATCAATAGAACTTCAATAGCTAACATTTTTCAGTAAAGATTGAATTGGAAGGCAATTTCAGTTGATTTTGTGTGCTTATTAAACATGTGGAATTATTCAAGGCTTTTCCTTTTGTTGTCTTTCGGCAGGTAACAACATTGCTTAGGTAGCATATTCTTTTAAATGTAGGTTATTGAGGTCTCATTTACAATTTTTTTTTAAATAAAATTATAGAGTTGCTTTTATTTCTAGTCTTTTGTTTAAACTTGTCCAGAGGTGTGCTTTTCTAATGTTTAAATGGTTGTGTGTGTCTTAGAAGCGCATATGTACTTCACTCTTAGAATGACATCATGTATTTGAAATCCACGCTTTCTAGAAACTGTGATAATTCTCTCAAGTGACATAAAATTACTAAAGCTGGAAGATGATCCAATTTTGTGTTAAGGAGCTCCTTAACTTCATTTATTGGAAGAAGTGTACAGGCTGATACATAGAATAGAATCATAGAATCAGTAAGGTTGGAAGGGACCTCTGGAGATCATCTAGTCCAACCTCCCTGCTCAAGCAGGGTCACCTTTTCTTCCTTCGGTGAGTTGGTGGGAAAGAAAAGGAGAAAAAAACTTGAAATAAGATGTGACAGTAGGGGATTGGCCCAGATGATCTCCAGAGATCCCAGCTATTCTGTGATTCTATTGAAAAAGAGGAAAGTAGAAGTGCATTTTAATAACATTCTGTTAGTTGGAAGTGGGTAAACTCAAGATGCAGAAGAATGTGAAACGGGTATATAGCAGCAGCCAGTGGGATAAAGCAAAGTCTAGGAATTACAAGTTGGAAAGAAGCTGTCCAGAAGGTTGGAGTGCGCTGTGTGTGGACCTATATCTGTCTCTCCCTTTCTTCTCTGTCTGATCTTGCTGGGGAGCCAAGATACGATTTTGCTTCACAACATCTTATGGAGAAGATTTTGTGCTAGAAGGATCATTACATCCAACTTTTCCCATACTCCTCCTTCTACCTCTATGGGTTTTTGAGCCCTTACCCTAGCACAGCCGAATTCCTTATCCTCCCAAGAATCACCATATTCCTATGGTGACAGGCCACAGGAAAAGAAGCCTTGTTCTGTTGTGCTCAGGCCTCTCCCCGTTCTGGGGGGAGGGAAGATGTTGCTGGTCCCAGATGAGGAAAAATCACTCTCCCTTTTCTAAGAAGAGATGGGAAGAGCTAAAGAAGCTACAGGGATTTTAGAGTGGGTTCCAACCAGGTTTCAAAAGGTGGCATGTGCAAGGTTAGTGTGGATGTTCTGATAGGTTTTGCACTGACTAGATTTTCTTACTGTAGGAATCTAGAATAATGGTACTGCTGTAGTATTAGTATTGCCCATGGCCACTGGAAAGAATGTAGAAGGAAACTGAGGAGGAGATTGTAGGTGATAGAACTGGAAATAAATGCTGTTTGAGAGTCTAGGAAACATAATAATTTTATTAATTCTAGTGGAAAGCCTTTTGGGAGCAGAGGAAGACACCACTAAGAACAGATGCAAAAGTCCTTTAACCTCTGAAATAGTAACATTTGGAAACTGATGTCAAAAGACATTGTTAGATTCAAAAACCTATTTTCTTATCTGTTCTTGGAATTTAATTTTCAGGAATAAAATGCTTCTGTTTAGGAAAAGTTGCTTTGAATTTGACATTGTGGAAATAACTCATTATTATGTGTTCCTTTTCAAGTAAGTTTTAAATATATATTTTTATGGGAGTTGTATAGATCCTGAAAAAAGAAAAGTTGAAGTGAAGATGTAAAGAGTTAGGAATAAATACTGGCCCCCAAAGAAAAGGGGAGAGGTGTTGGAGGTCTTCCCATATCAAGCTCAGACAAGTCTGTTGAAGTTATCTACTATAAATATCTTATTATAAAACTGTAAGTTTAAATCAAATAAATTTGATTAGTCAAGTTGGAATAGTCTGTAATTTATTGTTAATTTGTATGTTGTCTGTTGTTCAGATAGGTAGTATTTAACATGTATGTCTGGATCATGAGAGAAGTGATTTCAAGGAAACAGCGTGTGATTGAAAAATAAGTTAAAATTGTCCCTGCCTCTTTCTTTTGTTAGTAATAAAAGACAAACAAAAGCTAAGTGAAGCTTTTGTTATGAAAGTTTGGGGGATTTTGGAGTTCTCTTGAGGTGGCAAATCCAACAGGTATTCAAAATCCATATTTAAACTTAATTCTTTTTTTTATGTATATGAATAAAGTTCTTACTGTATGAGAGTTGAATTCAAAGGAGAATAATTGATTGGTAATGACATCTCATGAGATATAGCAGTTCATACCAGAAAAGTAATTCTAGTTTCTGTTGCTAGTTTAGAAATCAAGATAGAAGCCTTTTGGGAAAGTGACCATTTAATGACTACTATTTGAACACAGTGTTGAGTGCTGTATGGAAACTTAAATCAGTCTACCTTTCAAGTATTCAGTGGTTTTTTTTTTTTTTTTTTTTTTTTGATACATATCAGTAAATTAAACTTTATGAAAATGAGTAGGAAATGGAAAATGCTATTCCAGTGCAAATTAGTTGAATTTCTGGTTAGATGCATTTGAGGATACTAAATCTGGTATGCCGGTTACTAAGTGATCCTTACCACTCAAAAGGGGAAAAAAAAGTCACGCTTTAGTTTTCACACATAGATTTCTAAAATACTTTGAAATCTGTGGGCATTTCAGTTTGCAGTACAAATTATGAATATTACCAGATTCTGAGGAAAGGGGAAGTTAATGCAAATATGACTTGAGACAAGCTGTCTTCAAAAAGAGCACTATTTTTAAAAAATCTTCTTTTTATAAAGGGTATTTTGATTGCTGTAATTCATTGTACTAATTTCTTTCATTTGTGTCGATGTGCATATTTTTATTGCCTGTTCAACCCATTTTTCAAAACTCCATTAGATAGGATTTTTAGACTAATGCCTAATAATATTGCTGCATTCAGCAGCTGGTCTTCAGTTTTTTACAGAATCACAGAATGGTTAAGGTTGGAAGGGACCTCTGGAGATCATCTAGTCCAACCTCCCTGCTCAAGAAGGGTCACCGAGAGCATGTTAGACAGGGTTGCATCCAGGCAGGCCTTGAAGATCTCCAGAGAAGGAGACTCCACAACCTCTCCGGTTGTGGAGCCAGTGCTCCATCACTCTCCCAGGGAAGAAATTCCCCCTCACGGTCAGGCAGAACTTCCTGTGCTTCAGTTTCTGCCCATTGCCTCTTGTCCTGTCACGTGGGACAACTGAAAAGAGTTTGTCCCCGTCCCCTTGACACCCTCCCTTCAGGTACTTAAACACATTGATCAGATCCCCCCTCAGTCGTCTCTTCCCCAGGCTAAAGAGACCCAGCTCTTGCAGCCGTTCCTCATAGGGGCAGGTGCTCCAGCCCTCTGATCATCTTTGTAGCCGTACACTGGACTCTCTGCAGTAGCTCCATGTCTCTGTTGGAGTGGGGAGCCCAGAACTGGACGCGGGACTAGGGATGAGGCCTCCCCAGGGCTGAGTAGAGGGGCAGGATCACCTCCCTTGACCAGCTGGCAACACTCTTCCCAATGCACCCCAGGAGACCACTGGCCTTCTTGGCCACAAGGGCACATTGCTGGCTCGTGGTCAACTTGTCATCCACCAGCACTCCCAGGTCCTTCTCTGCAGAGCTGCTTTCCAGCAGGTCAGCCCTCAGCCTGTGCTGGTTTGTGTGGTTATTCCTCCCTAAGTGCAGGACTTTTAAATCATATATACTTGGCATTTGTTTTAAAGACACTTATTTGCACTTGTAGCAGGTTAAACACATGTACATGAAGTTAAACACAGAGAATG
The DNA here is from genome assembly GCF_028389875.1 of Rhea pennata. Taxonomy (NCBI): domain Eukaryota; kingdom Metazoa; phylum Chordata; class Aves; order Rheiformes; family Rheidae; genus Rhea; species Rhea pennata. The sequence continues at coordinate 17,492,615 of NC_084663.1, forward strand.
CTAACATTGGTAATACTGAAAAAAATAGTTAAACTGAAGGTAGCAGCGGACAGAAGCAGGAAGAATACTTAACTAACCTAGATAGATCTGCAGTTTTCCAATAATGGTAAAAGTTTCAGAATAAACAACTCTTATTTCTTAAAATACAATTGCATAAAATGGAAAAACAAGCTGTGAACTTACACAAGATAAGCAGAAGTTAGGGTCTTTATCATTGTAGTTGCTAGACATTGAGATCCTAGTGGCCTTGATCAGTAGAGCTTGATGTTTTTATGTTTAATATACTAAGTGAAAAAAGTTATACTAGTAGTATACTACTACTATAATAGTAGAAGTTACAGCTGAAGAAACAAGAATCTCTGGCTGATGGGAGCAGGAGACTTTTTTGGGGGGAATGTGCTAAATTAATCTTTCCTGTACTGGCTAATCCTGGCCTCAAAACTGAAAGTATGCTAATGCTAGTTAACTGAATCTTAATGCCACATGCCACTTGGTGTCTTCAGCTGTATGGTGCTCAACACAATTCTCAATGTGGATGAGACCATTTAAAAACAGTTATTTTAAGTGTAGCTGTAGTGAACCAGACCCAAGCTGCATAAAAGGCTGTGTTTCTGTGCCCACCAAAGCTTTGCATCCTGATTGTTGTTCACCTTCTCTGTTGCTCCCGAGCATTTTCTGCAGTCTGCTTTTGTGCATGACAGGGAACCATTAACTTGAAGATTAAGGAAAATCGATTCTCCAGAGAAGCTCTGTTGGAGAGTAGGTACTGAACAGGTACTGATATTTAGGGTTTGTCTTTGAGGTAAAAAGTTAAATGTACTCCAGCTTCAACCAGCTCACATGTAAGCCTGTGATGGGACTCGCAGGCACCCAGATTTACGAGTCTCATCTGCCTGGAACTTTCCTTACTTGAAGATGACTATAAAACGGTTCTTAAACTGAAGAATAAGTTTTATTTAAATGTAAATTAGAATAAATAACTTCTTAAGCCAAGGAAAATTTGAGATTGAATAGAAATAAACCAGGCTTCATAAATTAAACTCATCTCTATCTTGTCCTTTTAGGATTGATCTAGGCTTGCTTGAAGCCTGAGCATTCGCTGACTTTTAGGGTTGCAAGCAAGCTCTAATGCCTCTCCTTGGGGTCCTTGCAAATGCTCTCTCCGTTTATAACTTCTGAGACCTGCCCTTAACAGTGTGATAGGCCTTTAGTCTCATGAGAGGTTTTTCCTCTGCTCTGCTTGCCTGTCCCTGTGTTCTGGCAGCTTCTCAGGCAGATCTGCCAGATAAGGAGTGAGCTTTCTTTTTTTCTGAAGATTATACCTGATCAAGTAAGGCAACTCAGGCAAGCCACATACCACCTTTGACTTTCGTTTTCAGCTTTCTAAAGGCATATAGCGATTTCAAAAATAAATAGTTACGAATAAACATAATGTGTCACAGATCCAGATTGTGTTGATATTAAGTTCAGTGATTCCCCTACCCTGTATTCTTCTCATACTGTGCTTCCCATACTCAGATTGTATAGGTTGTGGCCTCAGGAGTTTTGGCAGATCCTAAGCAAGTTACTGTTCAAAGGATTCAGGGAATAAAGGTTTATATGGTTAAGTGATATGTGAGAAGGTTACCGTATTTCTACGTTTCCTGGTTTTCAGATGTTTTATTAGTCATACATGCTTCTGAAGTCTAAAACCTCACACTGCAGTATTAGGCAAGCTTAACTATTAATGACTTTCTTGGGCACGCTATTTAAAAAAACTAGTCTATATAAAGCCCTTTGTCCTGTTATCTAGGAAGAATATGTACTACGTTGATAAAATACTTCTTTCGAAGAAGTAAGGGGTCATGAAAATACCATTTAATCTTCCTCTCTCTGGAGAAAAGAGGAATTTTATCATATTGGAAAAACTCCAGGGAATAAAGTGCTACTTCTTGTAGCTAGTGTAATTGAATTATATACAACGTTGATTTTTAAAGTGTGCAAATACCCTGAAAATGCTTTCTTTTAAATAACTGAGAAACTTAATTAACATTGGCAGTTAATTATGAAAACCAGTGTTCATTTAGGCTTCTGTATGCATACTTTTGTACTACTAATTGTATATATTAAATTTGTCCTTGTATACTTTTCAAGTGCCTTTTGTAAAATACGGTCGCTATTTGATAAATGGCCTGATAGTTTCTTTAACTCTTTTTCAGATCTTTGAACGAATTTTGTTTATCTGGGCTATACGTCATCCAGCCAGTGGATATGTTCAGGGCATAAATGATCTTGTTACTCCTTTTTTTGTAGTCTTCGTTTGTGAATATATAGGTAAGATTTGTTTTAACATTGAATTATGAATTGGTAATGGCTTTAGAACAGCATCTGCATTTTAATATGAATAACAATTTGGATTAGCTAATCAGTGCACAATTCAATATATGAATTTTATTACAAATTTTTATAATTATAAATCTCTATAATTCTCTTAAATAGCTCTCCAATATGTACTGATAAGTAATCAGATTTTAATAGTCTGAAGAATTTAGGAATTTTTTAGATCTTTGTTAAAAAAAAACAAAAAAAAAAAAAGAAAGAAAAAAAGCCTTTGTAGAAGCTGCAGACAGAATTTCACATCTGACAAAGGTGAAAGCTGGGGAAACAGAGACAATCTAGTCTTTGCTTCCATTTTATGATTTCTAAACTGCGTATCTAGTTTAAGAAGTGCCCTCTACCGTTCCTGATGCTTTCTTTTTCATATGAGGTTTCATTCTCCCTTCCTTTCCCTTCTCCAATTCATCTGCCTGTATGATGAGGTAAAATTGTATGTATGGAATAACCTGATGGTAAGGAGAGAGGAAAAAAAAAGGGGAGGGAGCCCTTCCCCCCTCTTTTCCCCCAAAACTACCACCTCCAAAATAAGGAAATATTATAAATGAATGGGGGGAGGGGAATTAAGGAAGAGAGAACCTATTAAACCAGATCTGTGGCCAAACAGATTGCAACCTGAAATCAGGGCTTGAATATTGAGGCAACAGTAACTAAAATTCTCTGGGTAAGAACTTTGCTTTTCTGAGGCTCATACTACTAATATGAAACAGTTGTATTTCTACTGAGTTTGTGGACTTTTTTGCAGTTATCTGTTTTTGCAGTCCTTTATTTGGGAAACTTGACTGATTAAATATCCAGTCTCATATGAGAATATCATTCGTATTTTAAATTTATAGCTTAATATCTAAGTCTTAGTGAACATTAAGAATGTGGTTAATCGAGGACTGCATTCTGCAAATTCAGTATGTCCAAATACATTTGTATAACTTTTTTTTTTTTTAATTTGCTGTGATTGCATATTACATTCCTTAAGGCCAAATACTAAAAAAAGCTAACTTCTGTTTCTAAACTAGTTGTTCACTACAGATGTAAACCAGTGCTGTGAGACAAAAGAGTAATTATTAAATTCTATACTGTTTTCTTGTGCTTTCTACGTGTACTGAAAAGTCATTAATAATTTGGTTATAACAGTATAGATATGAAAGGTAGGGTTAACAGTAAAATGACAATGCTAATCTGACTCGAATTAAAACCGTTTTCCTTGCATTTTTGTATGTCAGTATGTCATATGCATATAGAATGAATATGCATGTCATATGTAAACTTGAGCAATAGGTTTTCTTACTTCTTCAGCAAGGCTATATGTAGTAGGTTCTTAATTTTCCACCTTCTATATGTGAGATACTCATTGATGTCTTAATCTAGATAGATTAGATTTAAAGGAGGGCAGATTATCCTTGACTGAATGAAAGACTATTCATTTACTCATTTGCACTGGCAACTTTGCTCCTTCTTTGTTTCACAGGAGGACATTTTATTGCTAAGCAACTAGTGAGAACTACTGCTGGTTACTCCCTAATCATCTCTTAAGGAGGGTAGAGGCCTTCTACTCAAAGTACTTGTGATTTCTGCCTTTTACTTCCTCATTTGACAGATAATGAAAATGTTCTTAATGATCCTAGAACAGTAGGACCTCTAGTAGACTTTAGGGTTGTTAATTGAAATAAGTTCAAATGAGATGTGATTAGAGAATTGATATTCCATGTTAAATAGACCATTTAATTAATATGGTAAATAAGTTTGTCTTTACCACCAACTTACATTTAGAGACCTTGGTGATTGCTAATATATTTGTCAGCTTGTCAGTATTTTCGTGTCAGAGAACTTAGTTTTTTCCTGAAGTGTCCAGTGAAGAGGGACAAAGTGTGTTTTTTTTTTTTTTTTTTTTTTTTTTAAGAAATCATAAACAATATTTGCCAGTGAAAATAAATAAATCTCAGGAAACTGTATTCTAAAAGTCATATAAGGGCTAAAATGTATATAATGAAAATAATATCAAACTGAAAATACTACTTGTATATAGTAACAGTCCTGGCTAAATGCTAATGCACCAGTTATTCTCTGCAGTGATATATAAAAACATTCAAAGATCTGTCTTTAAATACCTTTTTAATTTGAGTCTTTCTAGTATAATTCAAGTTAACACTGAGCGATGTATTCAAGTTACTATGAATGACAGCATGTATTTTACTTAAATTTCAAACGATAACATAGAAAATTCACGGAGCACATTGAATATTTTGAGGATTGTAATAAGATTGTAGAAGTCTTCAAAACTGAGAGTAAGAAATGTGCTCAAATATCATAGTTTGCGTGTTTCCTAGGGAAATATTTAAGCTATATAATGTATTTAATATTTACCCAGTAATACTTTGAGAAGAAAAGAGACGTCCCAAAGGATTATTTAAGATTTTGTATGTTCATTAATAGAAGATCTGTGTTGACTAGGTCGTCTCATGGTATACCCTAACAATGTTTACAGACAGGGAATGGATAACTTTCTTGTCTAATATCTTTTTTTTTTTTTTTTTTTTTTCATTTAAATCTGAATGTTAGAAATAAGGTTCATGGATCTTCTTATAACAACCAAAGTCACAGTTGTTTTCATGGTTTAGTCTGGGTTGAGGTACCTAATTTTAGCATATAGGTTTGTTCGTTCTGAATAGTTTGAATGACTGAATATGGGAATTGAATGTTTTGAGTTGAGAGCACTCTTTCAGCCTTCCCAGCTGCGTAAGTATGATGAAATGTAATTTGTTAATATCTCATTAGTTCCCCACTCAACAATAAAAGCAAGAATACTGGAACATTTTCAGTAAGATTGGATTTTGTTGTCAAAACCAAGCCGAGAGGTACAAATGAGATTAAAGAGTCTTTCAGAGGGGGACTGGCCTCTGTTGGAATAGTGTAGATTAAGATTCCTTGTTTAAATTAGGAAAAGGAGGAACTTAAACCTTAGGATTTTAGTCTGAGGTTTTCAGGTATGTCAATCTCTAAATTTTTTTTCCTTGAAAACTGTTTGTACGTTTATCCTGACATTCTGACGTAATATAGCAACTTCTTTGGAATTTCAAATATTAGTGGTATGGGAAGACTTTTATCCTTACTCCCAGCCTCCCACATGACATAAGAGAATTATAGCATATGTTTTAAGAACAAATGCTAATTACTGTCAGGGCAGTTTTCCTGAAAGCTCTGTGTCTTCATGTTATATTGATTTACGTTAAAATGAATCTTGTCTGTGTGGATGTAATTCTGAAGGCGTTTTTGCAAATGAGATAAAATATGCTGTGTGACTACTCATTGAGTTAATGTGGACAAGGAAAATTTTGCTCTGGATTGCCAAGTTCTATTTGCAGCTGCCACCAGTGGCTCTCTGTACACCTTCCAGTCGATCTGAGTTCCTGTTGATCTACATCAGTTCTGAATATTAAATTGTGCTGCACAAATACTTGGGATTTCTGACTCATGGAGTCAGCTCTGTTGTACTACATTTAACATTGTTGCATTTCAGTGATTCGCTGGGCCTTGTGTGTATACCTGAACCACACAGAGGACCCAGATTTACTCATCATCTAGTGAGGAAAAAAAACTTGAGTGAAATGCTATTATGGTAAGAATGCATGTCTTAACACATAACATTGTAAAAGGGATGAGTGTGTGAGACAACTCTGAGGCCCCTGGCAGTGTAGAATCAAGAGGAAATCTGTATAGTAGAGAATCAGCATAAAATAGACACTGATGTAGCTCTTTATCACTTTATTATGGATAAAGAGCATGAAGAAAATGAGGCTGTTGCAGGCTGAAATAGTGATGAAGATCTTGTCTACAGTCTTCTTGAAACAGAGGAGCCTGAGACAATTTAAGGATGCTTATAAGAATACATGACCTGAAATCTTTGGAAAGAGGGGCCTTACCCTTGTAAGTATTTTTCTTGTGATCTTAAATACTTTTGTAGGAGGTGTTACATATCTATTAGTGTTTTTTATTTTTTTTTAATCAGTACTGGCATGATGGTTGGACTTTGAATTCCAGGCCCAAATCTTAGTGGGCTTGGGATTGGATTTAGTTCCAGAACAGTATTACTATGAGAATGTGAAGTTTCTTTAGCCTCAGAAAAGTCATCATCTGCCTATAGCTCCCTCACTTACCTTTTCTCTCTTAACTATTACAGGAAATCATCCTGTTTTTAAAATAAGATTTTTGTACTGGTTATTACCTTCCTTTCTTCCTTCCTTTTCAGCATATCTTAAACAAACAATTAAATTTAAAACCTTTTAATCTACTTTTATTGTAGTTTGGTGGATGTTGTAACTAAAACTATGGTGTTCATAATATAGTTAGTGTTTCACAGTATTGTATCACGTCTGTATCTGAGGTAATTCCTTAGCCTTTATTTATTGATTATGAACAGATGCCATTTCAGTTGAGAATTATTTTTTTTCAAGGAAAAAAATCTGTAATTTTTAAGCTGTCAATATGTCTGTTTAAAATGTGCATGAAGCTGAATTTCTGAATGATGAGGAAGTAAGCACAGAGGATAAAGGAGATTAATTCAGTGCTCCAGACATTAGAGAATTTTGTTTGTAACTACAGAGCTAGAATGTAAAATTTTGTTTAACATTCGTTATTTTCTCCATGTGATTGGAGACTAAAAATCATTCTTGCTCTCTTCAGGAAAGAAATATGGGAAAAACTCACAAGGTAGCATTCAGGATACGAGGGACCTTGTGTGTTTGAAAAATGAAAAAAGTTTATTTGCAGATTTTATATGTTCTTGAACTTTTCTGATAGAAAATTTTTAGAATTACACTGCATAACAAGCTGCCACTGTTTTAATGCTTTTTTTGTTCAAATATATGCATATTTGTACAAAAGACAGTATTAAAATGCTTTTATTTACACATTTTAAATGATTTATGAAGCTTATACAGATTACATCTATATAAAAGCACTATGAAATATGAAATGTAATTGATGTTTTAACATTTCTTGCAATTTGCTAAAATTATTAAGAAAATTTTTCCTCATTGTTTTTAAATCAATGGAAAATTTGCATGAAAACCTGCTCAGAATATTTTAAATCACTCTTGTGATATGAAAATTCACTGTTGTAAATTCCATTTAATCACATTAGACCTCCTATATTTAATATAAATCTCAATAACACAGTTTCAACATACGAAAGTATATTGTAGAGGTTTTTGATAATTTCCATGACATTTTGTAGAACTATCCAAGATGTTCAATGAAATTTAAAAGAATTTTCATAAAAATGAAAATTTTATGAAGTGCTTCTTTGAGAAATATTACCGTCTGACTTCTTTTTTTGTGAGCAAAGAATAATGAAAAAGAGGAAAGTGTGGGATTATCTGAGATTGTTTTTGACGTAGGTTCATGAAGGACTACTGATTAGTTGCTTGATTCTTGATAATTCCTAATTTTTTAGTAATTGCAAAATTATATGAAATATTACACTCATAAATGTTTTAAATCATTCTCTTATCGCATGAGAAGTCATGCAATGATTAGTCCTTTATATATAATGAATTTTGCCTGGACTTCTCACATTATTCAGTAAATGCTTTAGATATAAGAAAATAAAATTAATTCTCACTTCAGCATTGAAACTTGAAGTAACCCTTCTGAAGTTCATACACGCCATTCTTTAATTCACAACTTCTTTTTCATTCAGCTGTTCAAGTATTTTGAGGTATTGTGAAGTATAAATGTGTTTCTTACAGGTAAACTAAATTGTGTCTAAGGAGATAAAAATATTGACCTGAATTTTAGTGGTTATAAGAAATATTTCAAAGTGATCATCTGGATTATATTTTAAAAATGTTGATTTGTTCTTATGTCTCACTTAAGAAAAATGAACCATACACAAAATTTGAGTAATTTTCTTATTTAGTATATAATACATTTTTTCAGACTTAATTGGGCAAAGAATATTACTTCTTTACATGCTTGTATTCGCTATAGCCAAGTAGGAGAATCCTTGTGAAAGTAACTAGCTGTAAACTGTTTGTCAGCTGGCTGTTTGCCATAAAATACTGTTGTGTTGAGGATCAGATATAAAAACAGTATCTGTTGTAGACTTTGCAAACAGCGAGTACAAGGATAATTTGAGTCACACTCTGAGGACAACTCCTGCTTAGTTTGTAGAGGGTTAGGGAATGAGAAGAGCATGAAAAGGGGCAGACACCTCTTCTGTCTTGCGAGAGAGCTGATTATGGGTGGACTAATTAACAGTAAATGTTTTAAATTTTTAATCCTTTGATTGTTATATTTTGATTATTTTTTTTTTTAAAATTTACCTGGAAAATCTCATTGTTGTAACTTTCAGCAAGAGTTGTTAGAATATTAATTTCTTTTAATTGCAATTTTTTCCTGTAGTTGAATATTTGGTTCTGGCTTATAATTGTATAATTTCCATTAAGGACACATTACTCTTTTCACTGTAGTTATATAGGTAAAAGCCCTAGTGTGAGTATAGTTGAACATTACACGGGTTTGCACTTTTGTCTGTGGCTTGCTTGTGAAAGTTTATTCCATACTTTTTTTTCCCAAGTTGCTTAACCTGCCATGAGTCAGTGATGTCATTTTGTATCAAATATAGAATCATAGAATCAGTAAGGTTGGAAGGGACCTCTGGAGATCATCTAGTCCAACCCCCCTGCTCAAGCAGGGTCACCGAGAGCATGTTAGACAGGGCTGCATCCAGGCAGGCTTTGAATATCTCCAGAGAAGGAGACTCCACAACCTCTCTGGGCAACCTGTCCCAGTGGTCCGTCACTCTCACAGGGAAGAAATTCCCCCTCACGGTCAGGCGGAACTTCCTGTGCTTCAGTTTCTGCCCATTGCCTCTTGTCCTGTCACGTGGGACAACTGAAAAGAGTTTGTCCCCGTCCCCTTGACACCCTCCCTTCAGGTACTTATACACACTGATCAGATCCCCCCTCAGTCGTCTCTTCCCCAGGCTAAAGAGGCCCAGCTCTCGCAGCCGTTCCTCATAGGGGCAGGTGCTCCAGCCCTCTGATCATCTTCGTAGCTGTACGCTGGACTCTGCAGTAGCTCCATGTCTCTGTTGGAGTGGGGAGCCCAGAACTGGATGCAGGACTCGAGATGAGGCCTCCCCAGGGCTGAGTAGAGGGGCAGGATCACCTCCCTCGACCTGCTGGCAACACTCTTCCCAATGCACCCCAGGAGACCACTGGCCTTCTTGGCCACAAGGGCACATTGCTGGCTCGTGGTCAACTTGTCATCCACCAGCACTCCCAGGTCCTTCTCTGCAGAGCTGCTCTCCAGAAGCTCAGACCCCAGCTTGTCCTGGTGCCTAGGGTTATTCCTTCCTAGGTGCAGGACCCTGCACTTGCCCTTGTTGAACTTCAGGAAATTCCTCTCCGCCCAGCTGTCCAGCCTGTCCAGGTTTCTCTGAATGGCAGCACAGCCCTCAGCTGCATCAGCCACTCCTCCCAGGTTGGTATCCTCAGCAAACTTGCTGAGGAGGCACTCTGTCCCTTCATCCAGGTCATTGATGAATAAGTTGAACAGGATGGGACCCAGTCCTGAGCCCTGGGGAGCTCCACTAGCCACAGGTCTCCAACTAGACTCTGTGCCACTGATGATGACCCTCTGAGCTCTGCCTTTCAGCCAGTTCTCAATCCACTTCACTGTCCGCTCATCTAGGCTGCACTTCCTGAGCTTACCTAGGAGGATGTTATGGGAGACAGGGTAAAAGGCCTGGCTGAAGTCAAGGTACACAATGTCCACTGCTCTCCCCTCATCTACCCAGCCAGTCATTCCATCACAGAAGGCTATCATATTGGTTAAGCAGGATTTCCCCTTGGTGAATCCATGCTGGCTACTCCTGATCACATTCTTTTCCTCCATATGTCTGGAGACAGCATCCAGAATGAGCTGTTCCATCACCTTTCCAAGGATGGAGGTGAGACTGACTGACCTACAGTTCCCTGGGTCCTCCTTCTTGTGCTTCTTGAAGACTGGAGTGACATTGGCTTTCTTTCAGTCCTCAGGCACCTCTCCAGTTGCCAGGACCTTTCAAAGATGATGGAGAGTGGCTTGGCAACAACATCTGCCAGCTCCCTCAGTACCCATGGGTGCATCCCATCCGGGCCCATGGATTTTTGGATGTCTAGCCTGCTCAGCAGGTCTCTAATCCTTTCCTCCTAAACCAAAGGAAAATCTTCCCTCTTTCAGACTTTCTCCCTCACATCCAGGCTACAGGATTCATGAGGGCTGCCCTTAGCACTGAAGAGCGAAGCAAAGAAGGCATTCAGTAATTCTGCCTTCTCTGTATCCCTTGTCAGCAGGGCCCCTGCCCCATTCAGGAGCGGGCCCACATTTTCCCCAGTGCTCCTCTTGCTGCTGATGTATTTGAAGAAGCCCTTCCTGTTGTCCTTGACATCCCTTGCCAGACTCAATTCCTACTGGGCCTTAGCCTTCCCTCGCAGCATCTCTGCATACTCTTACTGCAGTCCTCTGATTCTCCCACGTAGCCTGTCCCCTCTTTCACATTCTGTGTACTTTCTTCCTCTGTCTGAATTTGGCCAGGAGTTCCTTGCTCACCCATGCTGGTCTCCTGCCCCCCTTGTTGCACTTCTTCCTCCTTGGGATGCACCGATCTTGAGCTTGGAGGGAGTGATATTTGAACACTAGCCAGCTCTCATGGACTCCCTCTTCCTTCTAGGGCCTTAACCCATGGGATTCTTGTAGTTAGGTCTCTGCTCTCCTGAAGTCCAGGGTAGCAATCCTGCTTGTTGCCTTACTTCTTTCCTGCAGGATCCTGAACTCCTCCATCTCGTGGTCACTGCAGCCAAGGCTGCCCCCAACCTTCACATCTCTAACCAGTCCCTCTCTGTTAGTACGGACAAGCTCCAGCAGGACACCCTTCCTTGTAGGCTCCTCCACCATTTGTGACAAGAAGTTGTCATCAGTGCATTGCAGGAACATCCTGGTTGTTTTTGTTTTTTCCAGCAATATTTACTGTTCTTCAGATGGAGATCCACATTCATGTTTGTGTGTTCTACTTCAAGTGCCTCATGTAGTTTAGAGGGTTAATATGGATTTTCTTCTGGTCTAAAATTACGTATCTATTTGTACCCTGTCTTATATTAAATATTATTTTACTTTTTCCAGGTAAAAGTCAAAGTAAACTCAAATCTCTGCCATTAGTTATCACGATAATTGAATAAGAACTCTTCTTTTTTTGATTTAAGTATTGGAGTTTTTCAGCTAACTCTGATTTTGTCTATTTAAACACAGTCTGTTTATATTATCCGGCTATTTTCTGGTATCTCTTCTGTGTTTTTTTCAGTAAGGTGCATTAAAAAGTAGTTGAGAAAAGATTTCTATTCCCCACATATACAATTTTTTTCTACTAACAACAGTTTTAGTAAGATCTACTAGATGAAAAGAAAAATAAATATGATGGCTGATATGCATTTTAATTGTCTATTTTAATAGTTTGTTTTGCATCAGTATTTCTGTTTTTAAATTCAGAAATGCATTTGTCTAGAGAAGATGTGTTATAATATGATGCTCAAAATGCACTCCCAGATTTTTAAACATGAAATGAAACTGATAATATGAAAGTTACCTTAAAAGGAAAGGAGGATCGAAATATCTTTTGTATATTATATTGTCTCATTTCTGAAAGAAAAGAAAATAATAGATGTTGCATTCTGAGGAAACCATGCGAGTTTAATGAAAGGTATTTTAATTGAAACTGCTAAATTAAAAATGTTGGATTATGAGAACTTGAGTAATTTTGGAAGCAGTAAAATGAAACTGAAAAGCCAAAAGACTTTTGCAGGTGTAGAAATGAAAGAATTGTGGAGAAAGATTAAGCTAATTGCAATTAATGTAACTGTACAGAGAGAAATGTATTCCAAAGGGAGCTGCATATTTTAGTTCTGGCATGTGCACTCATTTCACTCTCCCCATGGTCTCTATATACTTAAAATTAATGATTATCTTTCTATAGTGAACAAGCACTGAGGTGGTTATACTTTGAGATCTAAATCTTCTCAAGCATGCTTTCTGACAGATTGGGAAATGGCTTTAATGGCTTTTGGCATCCAAATATAACAACTTTGCATGTTTATTATGAAGGAACTCACAGAAAAAAGAGGAAAGAATTATTTCAGCAGTGATAATAGTCTGTATGAATTGTCAGAAATACACAATTCAAGTACTGTTTATAGACAGTAGTATTTCAAGATCTAAAAGAAAGCTTTTAAATTGAGATTTATCAGTACTTTAAATTTTGTTTTAAATGTCTTTTTGTTATTTTGTTAATAATTGGTCTGAATGTTTTGAGACATTTAAATACAGTTGTTAAGTCCATAGACTGAAACTTATTCAAATAGCCTTTAGTTGTAGTTCAAATGCGAACTATTTTTTAAGTTTGGAAATCCAAAATTTTAGATTTATACCTTTCACTGTAGAAAATAAAGTATAAAGCAGCAGTGAAAAAATTAAATACTTAAGCAGAGTGGCTAAGAATAAAATGAAAAAATCAATTTTTGCCAAACAATCTTTTTCTATTTTAATTGTCTTATTCCATACAAACCAGAAAATGCTTAATGCTTTTATAGCACATGAATTTTGATTTTTTTAAAAAAGCAATTCTTTTTTCACGTATGTAACTAAAGATACTTTCAGAACTAAGCTGCATGTTCTGCCTTTCATTGTGAAATATAAGAAAAAGGTTTGCTTTCTTTAAATTAGATTTGTACTAAAATATATTACTTTTCTTACATTAATATAGGAAATGAGTGTAAAGAAACCTAGCTCTGTTATTTTTGAGTAGATAGTGGGGTTTTTTAGAGAGAAGGTTTGCAATTTAATTGAGAGTGGCAGCAGTAAGTGCTAAAGTTGACAGTCCTTAAAGTAGCCCCATAGAAACATATTTTAATAGATAAAGTGAGCATTAGAGGTGTCTCACTGAGTTCCTCTTACTGCTGTGTAATTTTTCTATTACTAATTCTGCAAATATTTTTGTGAGATTAAAATATTATATATTTTGTAAACAGCTAAATTTAGTTTTCCATGAAGTGTAATTCCTTGGCTTTTTATAATGATTTTTTTTAAAAAAATCTGTTCTTTTTTAAAATGAATGTGTTTCCACTGAACATGAGGAGTAATATTGAATGGAAAAAGCAGTGCATGTATTGAAATGATCATCTTAACTTTTTAAAATTTCCAGATTCCTTAAAAATATTCTTAGGGTGCAGTTCACTAATAAAATTATTTTAATAGGAATTTTTTCACATATGTTTCTGCACAGATACCCCTGTATCTTCTTGTGGGAATCTCTGATCTTAGCACAGTTAGTTTAGTGAATTTTATTTATTTGCCCTTTTCATTAGATCTGTTACTGTGGGAAAATTTTGTAGTCTTTTTGTAATCGCTGCCCTCCCCCCCCCAAATACTACATTCAGAGTAAAAATGTCATAGAACGATAGAAGTTGGAAGAGGCTTGAAAAGGTTATCCCAGTCTACCTTCCACCTCAAGTTAGGGTCAACTGTATCTAGGAGCAAAACTGTCTACCATTTAAAAAGCATACAGCACAGAAATGGGCACAATACTGAGCTCCATTTACTTGAGGTTTTCTGTTTCTGTGTAGTCTGTTCTAGTTTCTGCTGATGTCAGTGTTGGAATAAAAATGTGAGGTCTCCCCTCCGTGCTCCAGTACCTAGTAATATAAATCTTTCTTATTGCTGTTGAACGTAATTACTTTTTGTCTTGTCAGCAACTTACTTTTTTTTTTTTTTTTTGATTAGAACTTTGCATATTTAAAGATTGTTATCATTGCTCTCTTTAGTTCTTATTAAAATATTTCAGTTCCTTCCTTCTTTCTTCTCAGGATATGTTTTCCAGCCTTGTTTGTGTTCTGCAAGGCCAGTTCCTGAGGCTTGCTTTAGACTTACTTGATTGCATTGTGATTCAACTCTTGTCCCATTCCTGTTGTTTTCTGGTCTGTGTTTGTGTGTGTGTGTGTGTGTTTGATGTTTAAAATGTATGGGTTTGATGCTTAAAAAATTAAGTGACAAAAACAAACTTAGTCATTAATGTGTTTTGGAGGGAGAGTTGAACCTCTGATCTTTCATTTCCTGTTCTCAAAGCACCTTTGGATTTTTCAGGAAACTCGTCAGGCATTCTGAGAAAATGCTTGTCAGCATCCTCTGCTCGTGATACATATTGGTTGATATCTGCTAATCCTCTGTGGCTGGGGTTTATTTTAAAATTATTTGATCTTACTAGTTTGCTTTTGACCTTCCCTGGCTGTTGTCTCCCATTTAAGCTTCAACCTGATACTTTTCAATTTTACAATGTTTATTTTCTTTAGAGAACTAAAAGCCACCATATGAATTTCCAAGGTTTTTAAAAATCAGTTATTTTATCTAAAGCCTTAAGTATCTCCTCTTAGATACAACTTCAAATTCCTGTATGAAATTCATACAGTAGTCATCAGAGGTTAATACTGCTGTCAGCAAAAAACATCTGCAACAGTTCTTTCAAATGTACAAGTTTCAGCAAAGGTTTTTTTACGTTGTGCGAAACAAAACAAAACCTCAAAACTCATAAACTTGATTTGTAACTGATGGACTTTGATAGTACTTCTGCAAAAAACGTTATTTCTCTCTTTTCAGAAAACTGTTAGATTTTGGTAGTCAGTATATACAGTGACGTCAGAAGAACCATACATAACAAAATATTTTGGCAAATTATTCTTCTGGCAATACTAATGAATACAAAGGTATTATTTTGAACTTGAGCTTGGTAAATTTTCTATAATATGTTTTTTGTTTTATTGTCATCAGACCTATTCTTAACTGAGTATAAAAATGAGTATAAAAGTTAGTTATAATGTCAAGATGCATATAGGTAGGTGATGTCACTATAGAAGTATAATTATTCGCATTTTTATTTTGTGTTTGGAGGCATTAAAATACATTCTTATACATACCACTTGCTGCTTATGTTTTTGTGAGTGTCCTTTTCCACATGACACATCTGTGGTTCTTCTTGTCAGTCTTTAACTCTGTAATTAACCTAATTTTAAATGAGATCACTTTGACAGAAACTTTTCAATAGTAGTAGTTGAATAGTCCTCAGTAGTTCTATGTTACAAACTTTGCCTATGGAACCAACAGTAATTATATTCATGAGGTTTTTTTATTCATCAAAATAGAGTATCATTTAGTTATTCATAGTGGGAGGGGGGAAAAATAAGGAAGAAATTCTTCGCAGATTACTTGCACACCAAAATCTTACTTTCCTTGCAGTTTTACCATCCTGTCCTGGGGCTAGGCTGGGTAGTATACAATATAAAGCTGTATTGTATAGCTAGTTACTGTGTTCTCCCCTGGACAATCAGTTCGAGTCTGTTTTCGTATGATCCATAGGTAGTCTCTTTTTAATCGTTTGAAGATTTGAATCTGATCAGTTGATTCTTTTACCATGATAGTACAGATGGACTTTCAGTAGTACAGTTAGTATGTCATCCAGGCATGGAAAATTGAGTATTTTTTTTATACTTTTTTGGAAAGGAATAGTTTATTGAATATTGCAACTAACTGTGTATATGTATATAATTATACATGTGTATATGTACACATTTGTGTGAACAGATGTATCTATCCATCTGTCAGATAATTAGAGATTGCTGTAATACAAATGTTTGAAACACTGAAAAATCAGGCCAGTTCCAAACTTCAAAACAATACTTAGTAGATTAACAATATACATGGCCAATAGTTAATGAATACCAATTCTTAATTATCATCAATACCTGTTCCAACAGTCATTAACAAACATCCTAAATTAGCTGTCGCTATTCAGTGCCACAGACCTGATGCTGTGTAGTTGGCTTTCATGGCAGTGGTCCTTGATGGTCTTAATCACCAAGGTCAAGGTGAATTAGGCTTAATTTGATGAGGGAAGCTGGAATGGAGTGGGATGTCTTTTCCCTATTTTCCCCCCTTTGTTGTTAGTGTCTCTTGCTCCTCTCTCCCCAAAAGAAGGGGGATGATCTCATCTGCTCTTAACATCGTATATGTCATTTGTGGGACCAGGAGTTGGTCTGATTTTCCTAGGCTTGAGTATTGCAAGATTGCGTTTTTGCTGTATCTTGCACGTTCTGTGGGTTCCATCAAGTGTCTTTTCTGTTTGTTCTGTAGGATTATTGTGGTTTTGCCCGTCCTTTCCTTCCTGCTCTACATCCTCAGTTTGAATCTTGCAGATTTTGTTATTTGCACATGTTTTCCTGTCACAGTTGATTTTTTATATATTTATGCTTAGTTGTGTTACAAAATGCTTGTTGTTCATTATGTTATTAGTACTATTACAATGTTACAAAATGCTTAGACGCTGTTGCCAGTTTGTGCTATTTTAGTGTGTTTTAGTGGGTTCAAGACAAGCTAATATTAACTTGCTTAGTGTAATTCATGAGTGCAACAGGCCTCTACTTTGTCTACATGCTAACAAATTGCATCTCTTATCAGATACAGACCCTGTGTGTGAGATCACGTTGCTTTTGTAAATATTTTAATGTTTTATATTTATGAATATTGCAAATAAATTTTATTTGCATGTTCTTGGAGTTGTTTCAGATACTTATAATTGACGGATGGGATGCCTAGACCAGGAGGTGGGATCCTGCTTCTTCAGTTAAGACGCAAAGGAATTTTTCCCTTTGGTGTACTTTACTGAGGGAGTAGAAGAATGGGTAGTGATCCAGCTGCAGGCTGCAGATTAAAACAAGTTAAAAACAGAAGGGTAGAATAGAAAAAACAAAACAAAACAACAGCATACAGGAAGCTTGCAGATATGAGTTTCTCTTTATCCTTAAAGCGGTATGACAATGTATAGACAAATGTTAGATTATGTTAGATAACCAAATCTATTTCCTTTAGCCATACCAGCCCCAATAGTTTAGAGTCTACCGGTGACAAGGAGGAGATGAGCCTATGCCTCAAATCTTACCCGAGAAACAGATAAGGTAATCGGTGTCAAGTTGCAAGCTGCTGCAATGGGACTGTTTCAAGCATTATGGTTGAGTTATTTAAAGCAAGATCAGTATTAGTAGTGAAGCTCTTTTCACTCTGTATAAGCAGTGGAAAACTATATTACAATTTAGCAGTCAGTTGAAATTAGCGTAAGCTGGTGCTTCTGGTGAGTAAACAATCCTGATTTCTTTCTGCTGCTCACTTGTTTCAGTACCTGAACTCCTCTTCTGGTTGGATTAGTTCCCCAGTTGAGTCACCACACAGCTATATGAAAGCTCCTGCCCGCATGAGGAGCCAGAAGTTGTAGTGAAAAGGCAGGGGCTACTTTCTTAGTGTAAGTTTGATGTACAGGATAGATGGAACAACATTGTTACGCTGCAGTTTGGCCACATTAAGCTGACATACGTGTGATTCTTCATGAAGAGGAAAGTAAAAAGGAACACTCTTGTTTTTGCTCTCTGTCTGATGTTTGTGTGCAACTTACATTTGTGCCAGCCCAGCAGGGATTTGGATCAGGGAATATCTTGACCAGCTTTATATCTTGACCATTTTCCTGACCAAATGCACAGCATAGTGCAACAGTCCCAGTATAGCATAAAAGAGAGCTTGAGCCAGGACACAAGGGTTCAATGCCTGCAATAACTGACTCAGGGCGCTTCTCACAAAGATAAATAAGACTAAGAGGCATGGGAGAGAGGTGAAATCTTTAGGTAACCTTGTTGCTGAATAAGCTGAACTTTCATACTGCTAGCTGTCAGACATCTTTGGGATTCTGCTTTGAGAAGGTTAAATGACTAGCAGAGTTATCCAGTTAATTCCAAAACTTATGCCTTTTTTTTGTAGTTCACTCATTTGTTTTGAATGCTATAAACAAAACCTGAATGTTGCCTAATAATACTTCCATTCCATTATACTATTGAAGATAGGTTAATATTAAGCAGTACTGGAATCTAGTCACAAGGTCTTGGATCCTTGGATCCGCCAATGGATCCTGCTCCTTGAATTCAATCATTCTTTGCTGATACTTCAAGCTTCTGAATGATTTTCCTCAGTAATACAAATTTTGGTCGAACAAAACTGACTGACTTCTCAAAAGTGTGCAAATGACTGTCACTTTGTTAGTTGTTTGACAGAGGGAATTGAACAGTAATCTATTTTGCACCCTTTCTTTTGAAAGATAAAACACATGCCTTCCTGCATCAACTATTTTGCAAAATACAGATTTTTAAGTTAGGTATCCACTGTTTTCAGCTGCAAAGGCCGTTCGGTAAAATTCCATTATTACAGCTTTAGAATATTTCACAACCAAACTATTATTTCTTTGAGTTCTATTACACACTCAACTTTTTGTTGTTTTCATATTGAAACCAGACAATGATTTCCGTGGCATTTAAAAAATGCGGAACCTTTTATAGACCAGTCCATATTGTGTCTAAGTAAAAATGGTATGCTTGATTTTAAAGTACATCTTAGGAAAAAGTAGCAATTGCTTAAAACCTTTATGACTCCGCAAAGAATGCATGAAGAATTTTAAATGATTCAACTGCAATCTTTATATTACCCTGTCTCATGTTATCTTACTTTAAATAAACAGAGGACTGTAAGTTATTCTCTACCTCAATCTGAAAGAAAACAAAATATTGATAAGACAAACTGTGGTAGGAGGTATACAGCAACAGATCATTTTAAGCTATTTTATGTTTGGGTATTTGTAGCCTTCAACCCTTCCTAATACTTGCAAAATTTTGTATCACGTGTCACTTTTCCCTGGCAATCCAGTTTTGTTGATGATAGCAAACCTATTGAAGTGATTTATCTGAAAAAAATGTGCGCTGAACATTGTGTTCTTCATTATTGCTAGAAATACATTTTTGATAAGAGCTGTCATCTTACAAGCTTTGAACACTTTTAGTTCATAATAATGTCATAGTCAGAAAGGTGGCTTAAAGCTTCTTATAGAGGTAAATTATATTTACTGGCCAGATTTCTCACCTTTGTAAGAGGTTGCCAGTTTTGTGGGTGAAGGACCTTCTGATATCAGCTGGTTTACTTGATTCCCTTTGACGCTCTGTGTTTTGGCAGTAGTGTTAAAGCACTAAAGGTGTTTTACATATTTGTCCTATATGAATTTTTGGTGTGTAATCAGAGTTATCTGCAGCTTGTGGGGAGCTCATATCTTTTTGTTTAATTTGCAACATAAGCTAAGAATTTCCCTGTTTTTCAAATAAATGTATAATTCTTGAAAAAAAAACATAAACCTATTTCTGTGTAGACATCTGCAATCGCTTATAAATAGAAATTAAGAAGTAGTTCTGGACTTTTCAGCAAAAAAATATATGCTCTTGCCATTGGAATCTGGTCAAGAAAAAGACCGAGAGAGAAGTCGTGCTTGGAAACATGCAAGTCTCCCAGTGACTTACTATTATGAAGAAGAAGAATCTGGAAGAGAATAAATACATGAAGTGTTTACGTGAAGTCTTTTGTGATGAAAGAATTTGAGAGCACTTGCAGTTAATTCTGAAAGCATAATATTTAGGTCAAAGGAATCAAGTTTATGGTATTTTTATAGAAGATGTGATTTTCCTTCTTTCCTTCTCCAGTTCAAAGGAGATTATAACATTATCCATATGCATAAAATTATTTTCAGAACTAATGATTAATAAAGTAAAATGATTAAAACAGAATGATGTTAAAAGCATCATTCTTACAATGATGTATAAATTTATTTACCCTGCTTCCTTTTAGATCTTTAGGAAACTGTGACAGAGCCACTGAACACAAGTAAGATTATTAACAGTGTTAAAATAGACAATACACTGTGTGTGTGAAAAAAGGACTGATAATATGGGAAGGTTTTAAATGCATTAAAGTCATGTTTACTGGAGCCTGAACTGATAAGATGATAGACTTCCTTTTATTTATTTATTTGATTTTATCTTCATGACTTTAGTATCACAAGGAAAAGGAAGCTTTTACTTTAGTTAATCAGTCCTTAGCAGTTCAAAAGCTATATCTGTCTGATAAATGAATAATTAGGTTCTTTTTTAGGGGAGATATTGATGTGGTTACATAAATCTGTAATCAGCTAATTGTTACTGTAAGAATTCACACTTAAATGATCTATTATATCCTGATCTCTTTAGAAAAAACATTGCAGTAATGTAACAATGGCTGAATAGCTGTTTCATAAATCTTTGAAAACTTTGCTTCAAGGTGCAGTGTTTAAGACCTTCTAGATATGGGAATGTTACTCTTCACCTCCACACACAATTACATGTTTTTGTAGTTTGTTTACTTAGCTAGTAATTTTTAAGTTAGGTTTATCAGAATAAATAACTGCTGCAGTAGTTTAAAACAAAATAATACTTTAATTCTACAAACTATACTGACAGGTGTCCACATGTCAAAATGATTTCCCTGCACCTCTTGTAGAGCTGTATAAGGTCTATATAAGCTCTGTTGGTCTTGAAATCTGTCAGAAAGAATCCAGGAAGAAATATATTTAAGGAAATAAGTGCTACCAAACAGAGAATGATTTTAGGATATTCAGAAAATTAACATTTCTAATGTTAATATGAATCATAGAGTAAATTATAAATTATATATAAAAGAAAATCAAGCATAATTTAATGACCATCTTTCAGGTCTGGTCTTGGCTTCTCCATTTGATTTGTTCTTGTACCACCATGCATTTTGATTCCTGCTTCTGCTCTAGTCAACTCAGATGAGTTTTACGTGATTTGGGTGCTGGGACAGCATTTCAAGATAAAGGGCTAAAATAATAACATTAAAATGGCAATTAAATGTCTGCTAGCACTGAAAACATATTTCCTTTGATAGTATATATGTTTTATTTAATAGAATGGGTTTTGTTTAAGCTTGCTTGAAATGGAGAAGCTGTAAAACTCTGTCAAGTTATAGTCATTATTTTCTCTCCCTTTTTATAAAGACTGAGAATTGGTATTGTAGAGTCTCCTTCTCTGGAGACATTCAAGGCCTGCCTGGATGCAGCCTTGTCTAGCGTGCTCTAGGTGACCCTTCTTGAGCAGGGGGGTTGGACTAGATGATCTCCAGAGGTCCCTTCCAACCTTACTGATTCTGTGATTCTATAAGTAACGGATGTGGATAAAATCTGAATACCTTTTGTTTATTGCATTTGGAAAGGGATTATTGGATGCAGTTGGCTATTGGGATGCATTGAGAGTGCTACTAGTTACTAAAGCAGTAATATTATTCCACTTTAATCTCATTTGTTTTTCATGTTTAGTCTTCATCTTGGGACATGACTTTTTCATAAATAAGATTCTTTTTGAAGTTAAAATTTCCTATTTCTTCAGTTAATGTAAAAATTTGTGTAGTATGATTCCATCTGTCTGTAATGGCAGATATTTGTTCATGATCTATACAGAAAAGGTATAATTCAATTATTTCAATAACATTTGTATATTTTGATCACCTTCCAGCAAAAGTATTGACTACTCTTAATCTTATATTAAAATCTATATTTTCTTTCTAATGGAGGCAAGTCATCACTACCTGTTTAACATGTCTGAATTTATTGTACTTGAAGAAATAAATGTGTAACAAGTTGTAACTAGTAAAATTTTTATTTTATTCTGGTGCCACGGCCTTTTTGAGGGGATCCAGTTAAAACCATCCAGAACAAGCTAGTGATTCTTTTCACACTGCAGAAGGCTTCAGAAGCATACACTGCAAGTGACAAAAAAGCAACTAACACCATACTTACAACATACACTGGGAATGACTAAAAAGCAGCTAATACCATGCTTACAGCAACAGACATTTGGATCAACATGTCATTGACTCCATGCTACAGCAATTTTCCTCCAGGCAACTGTTTACTGTCTTATACAATTACATAGATAACACGATAAAAATCTCCACAGGAAACTGAAGAAAATGAGAAATGTTGCTGTGAGACTTTGTAATTGGGAATTTTTATGAAGTGATTTTTTTCCCAGATACTGATACATACACATATTTGCCTGCTGTTTTTTCCCATTTTTTTGTTATTTAATCTCTGTATTATTAGCCATTCAGATTTAACTCATGGCAAAAAAATTTGATCTAAAACTGCAATTTGCAATTCTGTTTTTCAAAACAATACTTACAGTGAAATAATAATTCATCTCATGTACTTTTTAGATAGTCATTTTTGCTTTCTGTTGTTTGTCCTGAAACCCTTTCCACTCTTTCTTTTATAATGTCTCTAATGTATTTCTTCCTGCAAGTAAGCAAAAAGATAGTCCGTATAACAATCAGCTCGATTTTTTTTCTTAAAATTGCACTTTTTCTTAAAAAGCACTTCGCACTGTATCCCTAAAGAAATAAGAAATAAGTATGCAAACTGTTAGTTTGCATGTTATTGTGCCAATCAAATGTTCCTTATTTTGAACAAGTCGTCTTGAAAATGAATGACCCAGATTCACTTCAGCTGTAGTGTGGAAAAATGATATCTCAGATAATCAGGGTCGGTTTTGAACTTCCTCAATAAAATGTAGCAAATTAAGCCATACAGATGCAGCAGAAACTATTGCAGTTCCTGAGCACTTACTTGCTTTGTGGCTTTTATGAGACTTTGTCATCTTTAAGGTTAGTATGTGGGTGGCTTCTGTGATGTAGCTCCTTGTGAGCATCCACAATATCTTAATCAAGAAGTACTGGTTAAAATTCTATCATATAGAGGAAATATACTTCTTATCAGATACAATGGAAAATATATTTTGATATATATGTAGCTAGATTTTACTCTTTGGAATGTTTTAATATCTAGTTTCTAAGCTAAAGTTTGAGACAGTTGTCTTACATAAGGTAAATGCTATTAGTGTACAGTCAAAATACACTTTGTCTTACACATTAGGAGCCGATTTTTTATGTATTTCAGAACTTCATTTTCTGACATTAGAAGACACCATCTTACTACAGATGCATATGAAGCACAATAGAAAATTGTACTACAAGTTACTCGTATATTTAAATAACATATAATAAAAAATCCTGAATATTTATATTATGGTTAAGATGCTTATGAAAATGCTAGGAATCAATCAATATATGCTACAGAAAAGCATGATGTTATTGCATGTCTTTGCCAAAGAGAGCCTTGAGAACAGAAAAACTGGATAAATACTTCCTAAAAGTGTTGTTCTTATGTCCATATCATTATGCATGGACATATGTGGTATTATATTTAGAGCCTTTCTTTTACTGTATTTTTTTAGTGAAAGAATTGGGTGATTTCTTGAATGCTATATCCATTTTTTGATTTACGAGTTCACCCAAAGTAGAGCAGAAGCAACTTTCCATCTCTGATATGATCATTTTTTCTGTGAAATAATGATACTTCTCCTTAAAATATTGAATTTACTGTCAAGACCTGAGTCCTTTTCAAAATGGCCTATTCAAACATCCATTTTTGGGCTTGATGAACATACTTATGGTGATGACAAGCAGTAGGGAACCACTGGAAATTTTTCTGAAAAGTGATGCTCTATTTTCTTGAAAAGAAATAAATCTGTGGTCTGTCTAATTTGAGAGCACTTCCTTGACAGATAAATTAGAATCTAGTTGTTGCAAAGTATTTATACTGAAGTTTCTTTGCAGTCCAAGTACCTTCAGCCTTATTTCTCAAACTGCCTTTCTTTTCTCACTTTTTGTCATTTTGGATTGTTGCAGGTAGTTCAGTCCCAGGGTGAGAAGTCTTCTGGTGGGCAGTCAGTCTTACGTCAGCTAGTTTTAGCTTTCTGCAGTTTAGCGGTCTACCTTCTAGGGTAGTCATTGTAAGCTCAAGTTATAGCTAATAGAAGCAGGAATCTTTGGGGAAGTGATTAATCTGCTTTATTTTAGGTATCTGCTTCGGAATGAGAGCTAATACAGCTCTGTAGCTTACTTGTTTCCACACTGGCTGTAAAGGGAGGTAAGATGTTCAGTTGGTTAGGTGAATTTTAAACTCATTTGTTGATTTAAATCCTGGTGTGTGAATACAATGTGAAATGGTAGATCTGAAAGAGGAAGATGAGAAACGGTAAGATAAATAAGATGAAGAGCCCTTTTCATTTGCTACCTTTCCATAACTGCCTGTAGGAGAGTTACTGTGTACTGCTATGGTCTGTAACTTTCTTTTTGTTCAGAAATATGACAGCAGTATCCTGCAAAAAAAAGGTGCTCAGAGACAGGAAATTTGCAAAACATCCATAATCCAAGTGGCTATAATCTCATTCCTTCAGTAAGTATTTACTGATGGAGTGCCCAAAGAGTGCTTTTTTTGAGAGGAATAATGTTCAGTGTTCCTTGCATTTTATATAAACATGAGGAATTTTGGTTTGTTTATTGTTTTACTTGAGGCATTGCGAGGCAGAAAGAGAATGTGCTATTTCTTTTTTACTTTTTTTTCCTTAATCTTTTTGATTTGTTTTTTCTCATCACAGTGTGATTGTCAAATATATTTTGGAATGAAAATTAAATTAAAAATTTGTCAAATGTATGTCACCTAAGTTAATTTCTTGCTTTCTCTGTATATATTTACTTACTTACTTTTTTGCTGGTGATCTGTTTCACTGCAGTCATTTCCTGTTATCTGTTGTCCACATTCTTCTCAGAGCTGTCAGTTTTTCTGTGTGTGATACGAATGTAGACATGTTCTGCAGAGATTGCTCATACAGAGCTTGAGGCCTCTTACAGTGCTTCTGATAATCCTCTTTCAGATGTGAAATGTCTAGAATGAAGTAATTTATTATATATTAATTCTGATTAACCAGACATGGTTTGAGATTTTCACAGTCTGCAACAAATTAAGTATTCATTAACATTTAAAGTCATTAGATGACACAGTTGAGCAATAAATGATTCATTTTGTTCCTCTTGAAGGAAATGTCTGTTAAAGTTACTGACTAGAAGATGAGTGAGAGTTGTCTTTATCTTCAGTTATTTTCTTTATTTATTCTATACTCTTCATTGACTTGTCTTTCTGTCACTTTTTCTGAAACAGAGGAAGAAGAAGTGGAAAATTTTGATGTTTCCAGTCTGCCTGAAGAAGTGCTGCAGAACATAGAAGCTGACAGTTATTGGTGCATGAGCAAGTTGCTTGATGGCATTCAGGTAAATTGATTTTTCCTGCCTTTAAGTAATGGAGATAACTAATTAATGTCAAAGCCTTGAATTACTTTAAGGATGCTGAGACACAGTTCATCTATGAAAAATAGGGGGGAGAGATTTTTCCAGTAGGAGATATCTGCTGCAAGCTTGGAATAATGTTAAAAAATGTAAGAAAAACTCTGTGGAGTTTTTTTTTCTCCTCTATAAAATATCTTTGTTTCATTATAATATGGCATACTAGAACAGAGTCAAAATCGCCAATTCCAGAGAATTAGGCATCCCAGTCAACAAGTGTGGAGAATATTTGCTCAAGTCTCCAAGTAAGATGCTGTTATTGGGGGGAAGAAAAGCTGACTTCTCTTTATTTATTTGTTCTTAAATCATTAATATAGTAACCTTTAAACAATTACTGTCTTAATTCCTCCTGAAATTATCTTATCTTTAAAACACCCTTTTAAAACTACTGTGATGTTTATAGTGCTTCATGCAGTTTTTTGTTTTGTTTGTTTGTTTGTTTGTTTTAAACATGCGGGGACTGTAAGTATGGACACAGTTCTCTGTTAAATGCAATGAGTAACAGACTGAGAATGGGGAATTTATGCATATGTATGTTTTTGTTTATGTTTCATAAATTTATGAAGATGTAGAAAGCTCTACAGGGAATAGTAAATAAGCAGTTAAACACTCTGTGTTCAGATGAGAGTGGAAACTGTACAACCTAGCATGGATTAAATGATAGGCCAAACATACCTGTGTTCGATATTTAGCATTGTAAAACACTATGCTATGGCACTGACTCGTGAAAAAGTAGACTTTGTACTTTTTGGTTTACAAAGAAGTTACTTGAATTAAATTTTATAGGCTGTATGCTGTAAAAGGTATCAGATAGTATCTATCTATTATCTGTTTTTCAGATCTGTATCCGTCAAGGTAGTCGTTCTGAATCTTGCTAGAAAGCAAAAATAAACCAATCTTGGAAACTCAGAGCATATACAACATTCAGAATTGTTATAGGACCAAAATCAACCTTTGGTAGAAATATGATGCTTTCTAAATTGTGGTGATTTCTCCTTTGCACTGACAAGAAAGAATTGTTTTTAGCTATACAAAGTTATAAGCTATACTTATAGTAGGAGATGTTCTTGCATCTGTTTTTAGAGCTTTTTAGAAAATAAGTTATGGTTACAAGTATTTAGTACCTTCCTCCTTTATCTTTCTTTCTTTTTTTTTTTTTTTTTTTTTTAAGTGATGTTCATACTTTCTGATTATTCCTTGGTTTCAAATGAACTACTTGTATACATGAGGAGGATATTTTCTGTTAAATTGTTTCAATATTATTTTGATAATTGTAGAAATTGTTACAGGAATGGTAGATAACTTTAGTTGATTCATTCCTAATTTTAAAAAAAAAAAAAAAAAAAAAAAAAAAAAAAAAAAAGAGGTGATGGAAGTGTGCTTCTGTGGTACTGTTTGGATTATATCCTTTGGATATATTTCATGTAACCTTTCTGATTTATTTTTGAAATGTTTTGGACAATTACTTAAAAATTAAAAATTCAGTTTCTCCAAGTTGCTTTAATTTAATGGGGTTGTATGGAAAAAGGCTGCCCTCCAGTCGTTAGTAAATGGTCATAAAAATGCAAATAGGAACAAAATTCCTATAAACATAAACAAAATTTGTTAGTAGAACTTAAGTTAATGTCATCCAGATTCTTTATTTTTATAGTATTTTTAAGATAGAGTTTTCTTTTCTTTTTGGCACTTATATTTTTAAAGTACTTTGATATATTCTTTGACATCACTTACCTTTTAATACGAATTTTTAATTGAGTAAGGCATATTGCAGAAAGGTCACTAACTAATTAAACTCATAACAAAGTTCATTTTGACAAAACTGTTACAAAAATTGAGTCAACAGAGAGCTTGTTTGAGGGTATTTTAGATGTATTTGTCCTGGTTAAAAGTCAAATGAATAGTAGCTCAACTTTTTTATATAATAGCATTGAAAGTATAGTCAATTTGTATTCTTGACCTCTCTAAAATATGCTGCTTTGTTTATTTCAATCTCTCAGAAGTGCTACATTTCAAAATATTTGATCACATATGAAAAATAATGGTCAGAACTTGAAATCTACTTGAAATGAACAAAGGCAGACAAAGAAATACAATCTCTCTGCATCCTTTACAAATTTTACCTGTTTTCTGAACGTCTTGTATCACAGGGCTGCTGCTTTCTTTTGTTCTCTCTGTTTCAGACTATAAAACTTACTTGATTGAAATAATAAAAAAAAGGATTTATTTAGATAGCTCTCTAAATGGAGAATTTTTAAATATAAATTTATATTTCTAGTGTGTCAATTGACTTTGTATTCTATAGTTATATAATGTTTTATAACAGTCAGTTCTGGATGATGGTATGCTGTACTGGTTTTCCTCCTTGGTCCTTCATGACCGTGTACTGCATTTTTTTTCTCTAGCTTTTGTCCCAGAAACATTACACCTCACTTCAACTTTCTTTACTTATTTCAGAAAAACATGTAAGAACTTCTAAAATCATAAGATCAAAGGATAATTTGGGTTGGAAGGGGCCTTTGGAGGTCATCTAGTCCAGCTGCCTCCTCCTCAAAGAAGGGTCATCTATGAGTTCAGACCAGATTGTTCAGGGCTTTATCCAGTCTTGAAAATCTCCAGGGGTGAAGAGTACAAAAGTTCTGTAGGCAACTTGTTCCCATGCTCGACTGTCCTTGCAATGATAAAGCTTCGTCTTATATCTAGACAGAACCTGTTGTTTCAGTCTGTTGTCTCTCATCCTCCCATCATGCACCACTATTAAAAGCCTGTCTTTGTTGCCTTGATAACATAGGTATTGACAGGCTGCTATCAGGTCTCTCTGAAGACTTCTCTTCTTCAGACTGAACAAGCCCAGTTTCCTCAACCTCTCACAGGCCATATTCTCCAGCCCCTGAGAATCCTGATGGCCCTTTGCCCTTGCTCCAGGTTATTGATATTTTTATTGTTGGAAGGCCCAAAATTGGTATTCTTGATGTAGTCTTGAAATGTGAGCAATTCTATTTAAACATAAGGGAAGACTTTTTTACTGCAAGGATGTTCAAACACTGGAACAAGTTGCCCAGAGGAGTTGTGGAGTCTCCGATCTTGGAGACATTCCAAACTGAACTGGACACTGTCCTAAGTAACCTGCTGCATTTGACCATGCTTTCGGAGGGGTGAGGAGGAGAATCAGTCAGACAGTCTCCAGAGGAGCCTGCTAAACCTCAGTGATTCTGTAACAAGTGCTGAGTGGGGGTAATCATTTCTGTTGATCCACTGGTCCAGGAGACTGTTGGCCTTTGCTGCCGTGGCACACTGCTGGCTTACGCTCAGCTTGCACTCTGCCAAGTCCCTGAGGTCCTTTTCCACAAAACTCCTTTCCAGCCAGTTTATATCTAACCTAAACAGTAGCAAAATGCTCAAGGGAAATTTGTAAAATCTGATTCTAAAAATGTGTGTGACCATGAGCCATGATATGTCTAAATAAGATCACCGTATTTGATAGTTTTTAGGACGTTACTTGATAGTTTCACACCTGAAATCTATGTAACAGAATTTTAATACATTCATATATCAAATAAGAATCCTGTGTTTCTAGTTTTTATACTTGGTTTATTATCAAAATTATTCATCTTGCCTTTCAAATTCAAAGGCTCAAAAGATGAAATCCTTCAGATGTCAATCGATTGTGCTTCTTCAAAACACTTCTGAACTGCAGATGATGTATGTATGCTTTTGCATTTTTTACCCTTAGAAATACTGGCTGTGGACATCCCACAAGTAGTTTTTCTAGTTAATTAAGTAGACATTCCCATACATCTGTCTTAATTAGCTTTTTTATTACTAAATCATCCTTTATAGCAGTTTCCTCAACTGAGTCCCATTAACATTCAAATAAAAAGTTCACACTGATCTGTGCCTCCCACAAATGTAACATTCATACATAAAATTGAATATAACTCTTCATTTTAAGTTCACTTTTAATGGTAATAAAATAACCAAAAGGGAAATATATGTATTTCATAATGGTCTATCCACATGTATTAAAAATAGCAATAAAATATTAATATCATTATTTATCAGAGCCTGGGAGTTTTTAGAATAAAAGGGAGATAATTCATTTCCAAGAACTGAAGTGAACTGAGATGTGTATTAGCTATTTCTGTGGCTGATTAGATAGCAGAATTTATGGGTTGCAAAGGCAATCCTGTAGAGTTCTCTGTAACTG
This sequence comes from Rhea pennata, assembly GCF_028389875.1. Classification (NCBI taxonomy): domain Eukaryota; kingdom Metazoa; phylum Chordata; class Aves; order Rheiformes; family Rheidae; genus Rhea; species Rhea pennata. The sequence goes on from NC_084663.1 coordinate 17,522,421, forward strand.
CTTAGTTATGAAAAGTTTTTGCTATTGTGTGCCTCAAGTGTGGTTTATAAATGGATGAATGGAATGGCTTTATGCTACTTGGAAAATCTTTGAAAGGTCTGTACTTTGTTTTTAAGAAAAAATATCACAAAGTTGTAAAGAAAGCTATCTTATACTGATTAAACTTTTAGAAGTTTCTTGATTATATCTGCATTTCATCTGATAACTAGGTAGTCATAGCTGAACTAGTTTCAGCCACCCAGAGTTATGATAAATGGCACAATAGATAAAATCTATTGTGTGGGAATAAGGGTTTCTTAACCAAGATAGGTGTATCTAAGGAATACATACTGTGAGTTTCTGCCTCTGTCTCATCATACAAATATGTGTGTGTACTGTGTGTATGCTTCCATGCCCCGGTCATGTTTCTGTATCGCAGGGACTACAGAGTCCACCTGTGTAGATGCAATGATATTGAAAGAATATACTATTGTCGTGCTCCATTTACTGCATAAACAGATCCTAATTCCAGTTAGTTTTTGAAATGTTGATATTCTGTCAGGATTTTTGAGAAAAGCTAGCATTAGTTATTTCTCTACTTAGTTCTCTAATGTTTGAGTTGCATACTTGTGCTATGTGACAGTTCTTGCAGCCACTATCACTGTAGCTGGACTTGTGAGATGCAAGTTCTATGGTAGTTCCTGTTTACTAATTTCTGGATAATTTCTGGAAATCCGGAGTATTCTGTCAATGTTAGTGTCTTGTCCACTCTGGGAATGAGAAAGTAAGGTCTTTCCTATTTTCTTCAAACTGCAACTACTCTAAGGAAAATAAAAGGTTCAGAACAGATTGTTTGATCAGAAACATGTTTTAAAAAAATACAAAAGCAACAGCCTTTCATTTTAGAGTGAAACTGCATCTTGTGTTGTAATAATTTTATGGATGATACTAGATGCAACTATAGAGATCACTGCTGCTGACTCCTCTGTCTTGTCCCAAAGGGAGTTTATTGTTGAACAGGGTGTTCTATTCTGATGTATATACAATAACTAGGGATTACTTTTATTCTTTTCAAGATCAATGACTTCCATAAAGCTATTTCTAATTTTGTTTAATTATTTTAATTTTAATTCTATTTTTCTATGTTTTTGTAATTATATTTTTAAATTCTAATTTGGTTTATATTTTTATAATTTTGTTTGTTTTTTGTTTTCCAGTTTGTTAATCATCAAGTTATAGTCATAAATGCCTGAGAAATATATTCCGCAATTAGTGTAGGCATTTGTACCTGATCAGGATTCTGGGATGGTTTCACTTCTAAGGACAAATGGGCAACTGGAACATTTTTAGTAATTACTTCTCAAATGATATGTCTAAATAGTATTTCTCTTTTACTTTGTCAGGTCCTGATTCTGAGACTAAAGTCTTCTGAAATATTAGTATTCCCCAAGAGGTGGTTCTATTCAGAATCTTTTCTGTATTTGTGCTCAAGTGTATACTCTTATTTTTTTCTTTGTATAATCTGTTAGTTTAAATATAGTGAGTTTTAATATTTTTTTAAAAACTTACTTGGAGTAGGGAAAAGAGAATATTTGAAGTAGGACAAGAATCCAGAAATTTTTCTGTAAGAGATTTTTATCTTTCTCAATTCAAGATAACCTCCTCCTGCAGGATGCACAAAGCTATTGCTAAGAATTGGATGTCATTAAGTGCACTTTTTTGAGGGTAAAGCACATGCGCTATTGTTTCCTTCTGTGTGACTTTTCTTTTCCAAGGAACCTACAAATCTTTGAAGGCCTATTTGAAACTGCTCTTCTTAGATTAGTTCCTGAAGGAAAAAACAAAATAAAACATTTTATTGAACTCTATTACTATGCCAGGAAGTTAATGCATCAACTCTGGCAGTAGGATCACTGTAACTACTAGATGTTGAAATGTCACTAACCTAATCATTTTATTAGTCCTGGTCTTTTGGTATGACACTAGTTAAAATATGTCCACTGCTGTCTGTTCAAAACTTGAAAAAATTTAAATGTCAAAAAGCATATCTATGATAGTCTTCTTGTTTGGTTCTGAGTAGATTTAGCTTGAGTGGTCAAGGTCTTTATGTTTGTTGTTCATGAGGTAGCCTCGGACGTATAGTACATTATTTCAGCTTAGCTCCTGAACCTCTTGATGTAACAAAGACTGAGAATTAAAAATGTCAGCATTTTGAATTTTTGGAACAAGCCATCCTTCAAATTTGTCGTCACTGAGACTATCATTAACAATGAACCTGAGTCATATAGCATCAGTATCTACTTTGTGAAGTGTAAACTGTGCTTTGAGTCAGAAGTACTGATATTCAATTCAGCATTTGTGAAGCCACTAAACTCTGTTGTTGAGGCTTCTTCCTACTATAAGCTTTACAAGAAAACTACTGGTTTTGGCACCAGCTCCAGAGAGTGAGAGATCCTTTGGAACCCTTTTGAAATTTCTGAGAGGATTGATTCACCCATAGAGGACTTAGAGTCTGTCCCTTCAATCTGAGAGAATCAAGTGCATCACCAACATAGTGTCAGTCAGCATCTCCTGTAAGAATTTCAGGTGCAGCTGTGAACTTTGCCCAGTTTGAAATATATTTATGCCTATCTTACTGTGAGAGCTTTTACTAATGGCTACAGTCTTATCCGTTAGTCACATACAGTCTTGCATTTAAAAGGAAGATCAATGCCCAAAGCTGCTTTCGTATGGGAAGAATGACAAGAGGGGAATATGACATTAGTTTTTGAAAACTGTTTCAAGGGAATTCATAAAAACACAGATGAAGAAATTAATTGTGGATTTCAGTAAAGTTTATAGAAACTGTAATTAGAATTAATGGCTAAAGGATAAAACCATATTATGGAATATTTTAGATAACTTGCAATGGATGACAAATCTGGTGGTTTTCTGAAGGGGTCTTTGAAGCTGTGAACAAACTTACAGTTTAATTGCATTTTCAAAATGTATTTTGATGAAGACCTTTACCAACAATTCTTAAAGAAACTAAGCTGCCATGGTGGAAGCATTGTCCCTTGTTCAGGGAGGAGAAGAGTTATATAAGTAGCTCTCAAAAGAAAAGGCATCATTTTGCCATTTTTAAAACCTAAGATGAACTTGTGCTTGGTGTACTCTGTACTATTCTGATCTCTTCTGTCCATCTCACTTCAAGATGATGAATTGGACATAAAAGAAGAAAAAATAGAGCAAGTCAAAGAAGGGTGATCAAAGATGAGGAACAGTTTAGATTAAGTTCTTCAGCTTCGATAACTTGAGTAAGCAGAGGAACGTATAAGTTAGTGAAGAAAGTGAATAGGGAATAGTTGATTTTCCATCTCTGCTAATAGAACTACTGGGAGATAGGCTTAAAAAAGAAGATAGTTAAGCCATGGAGCTACTTGTCAAAGGATGTGTAACTTTTTACATGAGTTTAAAACTTGAACAGTTTGAAGTTTGATTGAAGAATTAATTACAAAGACACCACTTTGCATTAGGGAAGCCCCAGTACTGCAGGCTGGAAACTGTGGAAGAATACAGCAGTTCTATCACTGCATGCTGTCTTGTGTTTATGGTTTTCTGGAGCCATTTGCTGTTCTTAAAAGATGAATGGATCTTTTCTTGGACCCAATATAGCCAATTTTAGGTTTTTAACAATAAGTTGCTTCCTTTACCAGGACTATGATAAGTACAAAATTGAGGTCATCAGCGTGATTTATCCTGAGGACTGTAGTTTGTTTTCAGGAGATGTGAGTTCAGAAGTTCATATGAAGCCTGTATCTCTTTGGAAGTCAGTGACACTTAGAGTTTTCTAGTCTTTCCTCAAAAATAGATTTTTCAAGACATCTGTGAGTGTACTTATAATCAGATCTGAATACTTATATTGAAAACATTGTTTTCTACATTTTCTATAAAATATGCATTGCTAGCAGCATGCACTACAATAGAAATGTTTTATCTGCATTACAGAAGAAATGTTTTATCTTCTGCCTAAAATTTACAGCATCAACTTTTGGGATTGTAAGTAACTGTGTTTAGAGTTTCTAGTCTTTATCCAGATTTGAACTGTCATCTAGCCTAGGCCATAATCCAAAAACCTCTCTTGAGCACTTCCTTTATTGCTATGTTAAGAGTTTCTGTAACTGATAATACATCCACTTACGTAAACCTCAGTTTTGATCATGTAGCTGAGTAGAAGTTTGGGCCTCTGTTTCAGAGATTTTGGATAATGTTGTAATGCAATATGAGAATCAGAACCTAATTTTCTATAATGTATTATGTTTTCCATCATCTTATATAGGGAAAAAAAGATTTTTTTTTTTTCCTGTGTGGAATGTTTTGGGCTACAATGCTTCACAGAACTTTTTCCTGCTGGTTACGAAACTTTAAAGTTTCAGAAGTCAGACTTACCTGTTACAAAGACTTGAAAGCTCTTTTATTGTGCAGAAGATACCTTGGAGTAATTACGGAAAATATCTGCAAACAATATGCTCTGAAACATACGTGTGTGTTTGCTTTTGAGTGTGCTTTTTTTTCTCCTGGACTACATTTAAGATTGATTCTATACTGTAATTTCTAACATAAGGTTTCAGACTTCAGAGAAGTGTTTTGGGTAACCCATGTCTGCTGTTGACGGTATTTACATGCAGGGTGGCTCTCAGCATCTTAATATCTTGTTTCTCCTTCCCTCCTCCTCCTCCCCCCTGCCATTTGCCTAACTTTGACAGATAACATGGCGAAACAAGAATCTTTTTTAGTAAGAGTTCACTTAGAGGATTCACAAATAAAATTTTAAAACTGATTTAAGTACTTCACTTAAATTGAGAATACCTCTTTCTGATATAATGAGAAAAATATACAAATTCAGAAAGCTTACATTTTAAGATGGTCTTTTTTTGTTCATATGGTAATATACTTGAACATACTTAAATTCACATATAGAAATTCTTGAATATACATCAATAGAGAAAATAAAGGTCTATGTAAGCGGTACACAGTTTGCTTGATGTATTCGTTATATTTAAAAGCTTTGATTGATTGTGAAACTTCATTTGGGGAAAAAAACTCACCTGAAGACTGTATGAAAATTTTCAGTTTGATTTTGTAAATGGTTCCGATAAGCTGTTCACAAGCAATTTACTGATGAACCTATTTGACCTGAAAGGATGAGAAGCAGTGTACCTGTGTTTGTGCCTGGGTGCAGTCATTATTGTGAAATTATTGATAGCTTTTTATTTTTCCTTTTCAATTTGGCTGGTGCTCTTTCTGCTTCACTGATGACATAAAAAGTTGGTCTTTTTCCTCTCTCTCTTCACCTTGTTTCATCTCTGTAAAATTATCCCATCATCACCTATATAAAGAAAACGATGTGGACTGTCTTCAACCATAGCCTGCAAAAAGTCTGAATGTTCTTCATAATGAAAACTGTAGTAAAGATCATACATGTGATATATTAAGTAGCACTATAAAGTCAGAGAGCATTGTTTCCCTAGGGCTCTTAGCTTAGAGAGGTCCAAATTCACTTAATTTTCTGGTCCTGGAAAACAGTTTTAATGCTCTGAAATTCTTTGTCTGTTTTTAGCTAACATACATCCTCAGGGAAGGGCAAAGAATGTAAACTGTTGACATTCTTATCCTACTGATGTGTAGGATAATAACAAATACTGCTCTCTGATGTTTGAAAATATTCCTGAGAAATGAGTAGAAGGAGTAATACAGGTGAGATAAGTGTGTGTGTGTGTGTGTTTATACAGTACATTTCAGCAAGTATATTGTACCCACCTGTGCACCCATGCCTACACATGCACATACACATGCAGATGATATTCACCAAAACTGTTTTACATTCCTTTTTTTCACATGTATTTAAAAAACTCAAGAAGCTGGGAAGAAGAAAATACTCAAATTCATTACAGACTCATCCCTATGAAGTATCTGTAGTGTGTGTTCTGGAAGAGGTTTAAAGTTAAAATAATATGGAAATATGTAGAACTTAGCAGTTGCTTTGGAAGTACTTTTAGCATACATTTGAAAAGCATCTGTATCTTCCTAGCATTCCATCATATTAGTCGTATTTTGTACAACTATCGCCAGTACTGTGGTGTGTATTGGTGAATAGAAAGTAGAATCTACTTATTATGATATACATAAAGTACTAACGAGTTGTAAAGTAATGCTTAATCAGAGTGTTTCATAAGAATTTCATTGATTTATATGGTTTAAAACCCATGAATCTATTTCAGTGCTTTGTTTGCTGTAGATTGTTATGCAACACATGTATGTTGTGGCTGCTGCAACATTTGGAGGCTATTAAGAATGCCAGTAGTTCTCTCCTCGGTCTATTCAGTATCACTTGCTCCATCTATCCACAGAAAATGTTACTTTAGGACTTTCCTTTAAGGTAAAATCTTTTCCAAGTTATAGCTTACTGTCGGTATTCAGAAAGGCTCTAGTGAAATTAACAGGATTTGATTTGTATGATATTTCCTCTGATATTTCTGCGCTCTCTTTTTTTTTTCCCTTTGTGATTATAGGAGGGTGACTCAGCCCATTTTTTCTTTATTTTCATTTTTAATCAAATTTCTTCCTCTTAGAATTCTGTAACATTTAGGAAGAATACTATGTTTTTTCCTCTTTTGTCAGTTGGTAGAACCTTACAAACCTTTGCCTGTATGTTTTTTAGAATATAACTTTAGGGTAATGTGTTTAAAAAAATTCAAAATCATACTCTAAAGATTTGTCTAATGTATTTTAGCATGATGAATGAAGACTACACTTGAAATATTCTGTTTTAAATTGTAAACATTTATTGAGAATACATTGAAACCATCTTAAAAACAAAATGCAGTCAGACCTAATTGTATTTGCAGAGAAGCTAGATTGCACAGACCACTAACACGAAGTTTTGAGTGAGTAGCAAATTTTGAGTCCTTATCACACTGTTAAAACTTTAACCTCCTATAAAACAAGTTGAATCTAATTTCAGGTTGGAGTCTGACCTAAAAATTAAACATTCAGGTTAGCACAGTTCACTGAAAGGATGTTGCAAGCTGTATGAACTGAACATCAAGGAATTTAGATGTAGTCAGTGCATAAGTCTTTTACCATAGATTCTGTTTACCCATGCATGCCCTGTCGTATGTGAATACTTACTAGAATGCATCCAAAACAGTATTTAGAAGTGTAAGGCTCTCTAAGTACATTAAGTGTTTGCTGAAGTTATGTTAAGGTAAGACAATCCTGTTTTCAATTCCTTGTGACTTTTTCAAAAAGAGTTTGTCTTTTGCTTCATAGAGATGATCAAAGATATACAAGGAGTAAATGAGGAAATATAACAAAAATCTGAAAGATGTGTAACCAAAGATTCCTTCACACAGGTGTGAAGAGAAGGCAGTAGGGGAGCTGAATATTGGAGCTTTTTTTTTTTTTTTTCTTCAACAATTAGTGAGAAAGCTATACTGAAAACAGTGTTTCATAGAAAGAGCTGTCAATGCTGTATGTAATAACTTGGATCTTCTGAGGAACTGTTATGCCAAATTTGGAAACTGATTTCACTCTTAAATTGTATGATAGAAGAATTTTAATCTTAACCATCTTAATTCTGTATTGCCCTGAGAAAAAACTCACACATTTCATGAATTTATTGCATTTTTTAAAAAATCTGTTACTAGCTTTTTCTTCTACCTATAAGCATGACAGCAGTAAGAATACTAGCTGGTAGGATACTTTTTTTACGTTTACAAAGTCTTTCTCTATTTCACAGACTCTGGAAAGTCAATTACAAGTATTATAGAAGGGAATGTGTGTAACACAGTTTACTGAGAAGAGAGAAGACTTGCTAATAAGGATCTTTCCAGATAGATGCGTTAGCACAAATTGAAAGTGTGACTCCAGACTGTGTTAATTTGCAGATGAAATAATAGACTGAATCGGAAAATAAATAAATAGGCAAAAGATGCAATGAACAGCAAACTGAATGTTTTACGATCCAAGATAACAGTTTTGGATTGCATTTCTAGGTGTATGGAGTAAATGTGGCTTTGAGAAAAAGAACATTTTCAGCTTGGTAGATCACAGTTGGGAGTTGTGCTGTCTGAGTAGTGATTGAAGTGATGGTGTATTTAGCTTTGGGTTGATTTGCGCTGTTAAATATGTGAAGATCTGTTATAAATTAAATCATTTAGCATGTTGTTGCTCTCCTATGAGTACTGTATTACTTCTGGAAATAATGACTTAAATCAGTATAGAAAAATTGCAAAAAACTCAGTTTTTTATTGTTAAATTGCAATTCTGTAAATAAAATGAAGGTAATGTTTCCTAAAGATGCTGCATCCCAGACATGATTTTTGATTCTAATATAGGAATGTGCAAGACTCATATGAAAATCCCAGATAGTTTTCCTGTTGTCAAAATAAGAAGGTGGTGGATCATATTCTCTGAGAGACATCTTAGTCTTTCAATTTTGACATTTTGTGGCAGTGTAAAGAATGTTTAGGTTCTGTTTGAGATAAAAATGCCAACAAGATATAACAACTGCCTATTTCCAGTGGGAAATTCCAAAGTTCAGTGATTTTTTTCTTGCTTTCTGGTCAACACTGTTTTGGTTAGTACACTTACTCCTGTTATCAAACTGTGAAAGTGCTACTGTTAGTCCAATAGAGAACTTCAATTATTTAAAGACTATTGTAGTCAGGAACAAGTGATCCCAGCACTTTAGAATTCATTGGAAAAAGAAGTATTCTTTACATTCTGTATTAATTCAATGTGACAGTCTTTGTTTAGAGGGCATGATTATGTGGAAATGTATTCAGTTACAGAAGATTAAGGGACAATCTATTATTGTGCTGCTGACTAAAAAGCAAGAAAGTAGGATTTGAAATTTGGCCTTAATTTATAGGCATCTTTCTCACTCTCAGAAAAAAAATGGAAAATAGGGATTCCACATTCTCATGCTTTACAGCCTTTTGAGAAGAGAATCTCAGGCAGTTGTGCTCTGTAACAAAGAAGCTTTCACTCTGGTGAGAATGGCCTAATCATGACCTAATCCAAAGATCATGCTTAAGCTCATGTTTTTTTCTACTGTCTCATCAATGTCTTCACATTGCTTTATAGAAAGTTTCCTACATTTTTATGTTACATTCTCTTTCTTCAATGTGAAAGATTCCCTTCAGTGCAGGCTGCTGAATGTCTGCTTTATCACCTTGTTTACTTTCTCTTCAATCTTCTTTCCTGGAGCTCCATACAGATACTGCATGGACTACCCAAAATCTAATTTCCTTTTTTGTATTCCTCTTTGGTTTTCAGTGTCCCCTAGCAGCCTTCCAGTTCATTTCAGACAAATCAGACTATTTGCCAAGCTCTTATTTTATTTATTCTGCATCAACTTTATTATTTTCTAGAGGGAAATAGTCTAAACTATGCTTACATTGTACTTAGAACTGACAGTTTTATCTCAAGAAGGAGATATTGGAGTTGCATCTTAGAGGAGATATTAGAGTCAATGCTTAATGTTCTTTAAGATCATTGGCTCAGCATGTAACAGCAGCCCAAAAGGCTACACTGGGCATCATCAGAACGGACATTGAGAACAAAACAAAAGCATCATTTTTTTGCTGTATAAACTTTTGTTTTCCATATAGCTTGAGTACTTCGTACAATTCTGGTTTCTCCAGCTCAAGAAGGATGTAGCAGAATAAAAGAAGATACAGAGAAGGACAACTGAAATGAGAAGGGTGGGGCAGAGGCCTTTGTCAGAGGAGAAGCTACTGCCACTGCAGTTTGGAGAAGAAAAAAAAATGAGGGAGGATATGATCCAGGTCTAAATATAATGAAAGTGGATAAGCTGGATGTAGAATTGTTACTCAAGACTTCTGCAAGACAAGAAATAGAAGATACTCTACAAAATCAGCATGATATTAGATAAAACAGATGCACATTCTTTATTTAGTAGGTGAACTGGAACTTGCGCCATGGGAAGCTGAGGGAGATAGTAGTTCAGTTGACTTATGGTGTCTAATGACCTCCAGAAATGAGGAATGTGAAATGGCGGAAGCCCATTGTGGCATGGCAGTAAAGGGAAGGAGGGAGGGAAATCACTTAAATTGTGAAAGTAAGTGAAAACAAAGAAATATAGAGGAAGAGGAGCTTTGCTGATAAAAATGAGGAATGCTGGGGACAGGCGAGATTGAGATTCCAGAGGGGAACAGAAAGGGAGATTTTAAATATCAATTAACTTTAGTTTATATATTGATTAGCTCATAATATTTTGGAATCTGGAATTTATGATCACCTAATTGTAGCTTTTACATAAAATAATGTTGGGTTTTTTTGTCTTAATTTTTAAAGTACTTGTAGTTCTTTTTGCAATAGTCACATTTCCTTCTGCTTTCCTTTCTGTCTTGAATTGTATCCTGGTATACCTTTTTTTTTTTTTTTTTTTTTAACTTCTGGTTATATTCCTGTAATAGAGAGGGATTAAGTTAAATTATGAATCTCCATGTTAACTTTGCAATTAGTGACATAATAGCCTAGTTAAGTTAAAATTTAAAGTAAAAAAAAAAAAAAAAAAAAAATCCAACACTGGTGAAGATTTTGTTGGCATAATTTTTTAGAATACTCACTCAGCTCACCACTTGAGTTTTGTAGAGGAGTTATTTAAATCATAGCACATGAGACCAAAATCATTTACAGTGGTTTTCTGTGTATGCAGTGTGTACATGAAAACAATTATAAATAGTAATTTTCTTTTAAAAACATTGGTTATTTTTTTCTTTAATTTCACTACATAGAAAACCATAGTAACATGACTTTAATGGAGGAAGTTGTTACCAAATATTTAGAAATGTTACTGTCTATTTAAAGAATATATATCTCTAAAAGACAGATGACTTCAGAGATAAATTGGAGATTACTTTCTTTTTTTTTTTTCAGTTTGTCAAATGTTATTGTAGAGCTACAAACATGGACTCCATAATTAAAAAAAAGTTCAGTTAGAATGAATGCATTCAAATAAATACGTGCAATTACCCTGTTGTTATAGCTATGTGTATTCAGTTTTGATTCATGATATTAGTTGTGACCTTGGTTTCACAAGAGTCATGACTCCATTGAATTAAAAGTTTGATTTCTTATGCCACTGGAAAATACAATTTTGAACCCTTACAGATCAAGTTCTTATCCTCTCACTGATTAAGTTCTAAATTTTCATGCTTCCAGTATTTTTGTTAAAATTGTAAAAACTTAAAAATCTCTAATATGGCAGATTTTATCATTTAAACCACATTCTTTTAAGCTCTGTAGTCATCTGTAATATAGCTATAACTGCATTGACCATAGCAAGTAGAGAGCAACTGAGACAGCAACACCTCTAAGTTATGCTGTTGGAGATTGAGATTCTAAGTAGGACTGTAGAATGTGCCCATCTACTATTTAATGGTGGAAACAGGCCTAGAAAATGTAAAAATGAAGCAAAGCTTTATCAAGCATAGAAAAATATATGGGTTTAAATAAATAATTAAAGGAAAAGAAATTTTATTTTTCACAAACTTAAACTTGTATATGGTCTCTTCTTTAGGATAATTACACATTTGCACAGCCTGGAATTCAAAAGAAAGTGAAAATGTTGGAAGAACTTGTTAGTCGGATCGATGGTAAGTCTTAAAAGCTCACCTAATTTCCAAATGGTGTTTCATTGGAAGCGTTTAGTTAAAACGTTTGCAAGAAGTCAAGCCAACATCATTACAGTTACCTGTCATGGTAGTATAACATAGCCTTCCTCAGATGAGTTGTCATACTCAATCAATTTGTGGCATGCTGGCCTTTGCAAGATCACTGTCGTGTATCATTTAAAAGAAAGCCACTAGAGCATGAACCACTTTCATTACTTTTTATTAAGGCAATATAATCAAAATTCAATGGCAATTTCTTTGCAGCAGAGTAATGGCCACATACAGAAAGCAGCCAGTATTCATTTCACATTGAGCTCAACGATTGTTGTAATTCGAGAGAGTCACAGTGGTTGTTTATGGTTGTCCTTCGGCACTATGTTTTGTGCCTTTGTGCATCATTTTGCTATCTGGAAAGCCTGAATAATTTCTCTATGGAATCCAATTAATTATGAACTCTGGAAATAACATCTTTAATATTATAGATAAATTACAGTGTGTGCAAGGGTAATTTTAGATTATGCTTTCATGTTTTAGCAGGGCACTTTGAAATATTTTCTACCTTCATCTTTAAAATAATTCCCTTCATGAAATGCTGACTGTCATATTGCTAGAGCAGAGTTTAATTAAATGAAATGCAAGAGATAATGCTTGCCCATTCTAAACATACTCTCTTGATAGTTCGTTAAATTAATGAAAAGAGTATTAACAAAATGTTGCCCAGAAGTACCAAGCGTATATTTGTGACACCAGCCTGTCAATGATGAGATAGAAAAAATATTTCTTCTATAGCTTACTACTGTATAATCTTCTTGAAAAGATTAATTTTATCTTTTCATTACGCATACTGTGAGCTTTCCTTGTGCCAGTGCTTACCATAGCATATTTTGGTTTGTCCTGCATGTATTTACATCCTGAATATTTGATGCAGCTCTTTTGTGCCCTTTTAGAGTGTTAAATTTTTTTATTCTCAAAAGATAAGGGAGGAAAACAATTACTTTCTTTATGTAGTATTACAGTATAAATGTAAATTATATAAGACTTGTATATATTTTTATTTTAAAAGTAAATGCATATGAAAACCTAAGAGAATGCTTTTGCAATGTATAACCCATACTACAGCAGAAGTTTTATATTAAAATATTTCTAAAGCAATGTATTTTGTTACTTCAGAAACAATCTTAACCTCTTACAGTGTGGCTTTTTATGTGTGTTATTTTGTGCTTATATTGATAGTTATGTTTTCATTTTAATTATTTATAGAAGCAGATACTTGTATATTAAATAAAGGAGGTTTATATATAGGTTTAGAATGCCTACAAAATAGACTTCCTAAATTCTCAGAAAGCATTTATAGTAAGTTCTTTAAATCCAAGTGTTTTAGATGAAAAATATCATTGTGATGATCAAACTCATTATTTTGCTTGATAAAAATAGACTTATATTTAAGACTTTAAAGTGTAAAGAAAAAAAAAAGTTGTAGCAAGTAAATCTTTCCTCTTCAACTCTCCTTTGCCAGACGCTGAAATTGAGAGTAAAGGATTTGTCTCTGATTTTTGTCTAATTTAAAACAATTGGTAGTGTCTTAATAGGACTATATTTAAGAGGATATTATTGAAGTAGTACTACATCAAAAATTGTTTATTTACCTTACTACATGTAGACACAATTTCTTCTTCAGTATTTCTATTGAGCTAAAGTGTATAGCATTCGGTAAAGGAAGCAACCTAGAATTTATCAATACAGGGGATATTTTACTGTGAGCTACGATTTATAGCAGACCATGTCAGTATCTACAACTGTGAGTAACAGCCAGGGATTTTTAAAAATGAAAGTGGGTACTGAACAATACCCTTTCTATGCTAGAAATACTAATTTTCATATGCTTAGGTATCAGGAGTATTTGCTTGTTAATGTTGATTCTTTCTATTATCATAAAGAGTTAGAAAGTAACATCTTAAATTAACCTCATTACCTCCAAACTTTTTATGTAATTGAGTAGTTTAAATTTGCCTTCTTATTTTGAGCAGTACAGCTGAAGGAAGGAAAACAAAATCCAAATGTTAAGAAATTGATTGTCTTACGGTAGATATATTTTACAGCGCATGTAATCCATATGACATATCTGTAGCATATAATAGATCTTAAAGGAAATTCTTTTAAAAAACAGTGAGGAATATAACATTTTGAAGTGAGTGAAATTTCATTACTGCTATTCTATAAAAATGCTTGAAAAATATAAAGTATTTTAAAAAGATTGTGTTCTTTTTATTTGAAAAGCAAACCTGCAGAGTTGGAAGACATTACAGAATCCTGGAACAATTTAGGTTGGATCAGGCCTCTGGAAGTCAAGTTATCTACACTCTCTCAGCCAACCACTTGCTAAGTTGACAGGGCCAATTTAGGTTGGGCTCCTGAGAGCCTTGCCTGGTTGAGTTTTGAGTAACTCCAAGGATGGAGATTGCATAGCCTCTTTGGGTACTGTTAGAGTTTGACTACCCTCATTGTAAAAAATATATATTTTTTTCTGACTTTAATTAGAAGTTCTCTTTAAGGAACTGGTGCCCACTGCCATTTTTTCTGTTCACCCCTCTATGCTCTCTCTTTAGGTAGTTGTAGCACTAAAATCTATCTGTAGCCTTTTCTTCTTAAAACCAAACAAACACAGTTCTGCCAGTTATATGTTGTGTACTCCAGCTTGTTAACCACTTTGGTTGCTCCAGCTGCCTAATCACTTTGATTGCCCTCCACTGGACTTACTCTTGTAGTGTCTTAAAATTGGACATAGTGTTGCAGATGTGGCCTCACAAGTGCTAAATGGAGGGGAAGAATCACTTTTTTTGGCTTGCTGCTTTTAACCTGGCTACCCTCTTGCTGATGAAACTCAATATATGGTTGGCTTTATGTGCTGCGAGGGTGCACTGCTGATTCGTGTATTCCTGTTGTTCACCAGGACCCCCATGTCTACGGCTGCCTTCCAGCCAGTTGGTGGTGTTGCGTGAGGCTATTCCATCCCAGATAAAGGACTTTTTATTTGCCTCTTGTGGACTTCCAGGGTTCATGTCAGCCCATTTCTCTGACCTGTCGAGCTCCCTCTGAATAGTAGGACTGACTTCCAACATATCACCTGTTCCTCCCAATCTGGGATTGTCCATGAACCTGCTGAGAGTGCCCTCTGTGCCATTCTCCAGGTCACTGATAGAGATGTTAGAAAGTACTGGTCTCAATATTGTTCTCTGAGGCAGTCAGTTAAACTTTGTAATGCTGTTCATAACCTATTTACCCCAGCAATCCAGACAAAGCTTTGGTTTGAATAAGATATGCATTTTTCAATATTCTTAGGGCTGTATCTGTTGCCTTGGAAGTTTATCCTCTGTTTCTCTCCTTTTTTTGAGAAAAATACACCAAAATATACAAACAATGAAAGTTTTAGTTGTTAGAATGGTAACAGTGATGATGCATAAAAGACAGAATGTGAGCTGTTTTGTTTTTTTTTTTTTTTTTTGAGGAAGCACAATATATTTTGATTAAATTGTATTTTCTTGTACTTTTCTTTGTTACTTCTCTATATTTATACTGACTCTGATGTACTGCTAAAGGCAAATACTTGGTTGGTGTGAACTCAAAAATTTTGGTTTTAAAAAGGAACCTCCTGATTTATATCTACTGTAAATATCCTTAATTGCCGATTAAGATCATTGTAGGAGAAAATAATGTTATTGCTGTGCCACATTATTTTCTTGATGTTGAATAACTGAATGATGAGGAGAAACTTAACATAATGAGTAGCTGCTTGAGTGGATGAAGCTTGTACAGCTTGTTTGCTAATCATGATGGGTTACCAGCATTTGAAAAGTGGTATTTGCCCTTTGAAGAATGTTGATGCATTACATTAGTGATTCAACCAACCTTCATTACCCCAGTCTCATGGATCAGAACTCCTCTCAAAGTAACTGTCCGTGTGTGCACAGTACAGAATATTGCAGTAGACCTTAAACAGCCAAGCTACTCTGTTAACCTAAAGATAATCTCTGCCTGTTTAAACTCCAGAAGATGCATTTAATGAATCATTTGTTCAGTAGAATTTTTATGAGTTTTTTAATAGAACTTTGTTACAGAACACATGGAATTTGAAGGTAGAAACATCATTCAATCTCATTTATCCTCTTGTTGTTGTCATTTAGATTATTCTATGAATTACAGAAAAACACTGAGAGGAAGAATCAATAGGTAACTCAATAGGATAAAGTATCTGCTATAACTAATTATCCTTTCTATTTTCCGTAGCGCTTTTCTGCTGTGAATTGGGAACCATCTCATGGTTTGTTAAAGATCACACTTATATGGGATGTTATCTTTTAATATTACTTCATTTAGGCTACAAATCAAAGAAATATGTAGATATAGGAATGCAGAAATTAATTCAGGGCTTGTGCTTTTAGAATTTATTGATGTTTAGCATTTGACTAGCTTCATGCTTCTTCAGTATAGTAAAAGACGTCTGGTAATTACATTACAGCTTCAGAGACTGATTTGGAGAAGGCTGAGCTTTTTTATAGAAATAGTCTTAACTAAAGGTATTCTTACACATGATACTATAATTGAGACAATTTCTGTTTTACTTGAAAAATAAAAAATATTGACGATACGATACTTAAGACTGTACAAAAGGAAATTTATGAAATTTTACAACAGTAGAGTTATTTTGGGGGCTAAGTGAAAGGATTCAAAATGTTACTTTATTCCAATTATTTAAAAAGGTAGATTATTAATCGTTACATGATTGTACTGTTCGGGAAAATATTTTTGCTTATGTCTGGTTGAAGTTAAAATATTCTCTAATGTCTTTTTGAAAGTATAGTATATTAAGGATTTTACTACTTTATTTTTATTATTTTTTTTTATTGCTACCATAGCATAAATGATTTTTTCTATTTGCTTTGAAAGGAATGTAATTTCTGTAATGCATTTTCTTTTAGTGTTCAGGCTAAATTAATCTTGGTGTCACTAATTGTAATTTATTTATTTCTGTCTTGGGATACAAATGTTTTAGTTGGTCAAATGTTTGCACTTCTTTGAATAGTGGCACAAATAATGACTTCTTAACCAAGCAACTTGTAATAAAGTACTTCTATTTCATGAACTTTAATTTATATCTTGTATATATTTTTGTTATATAAAACATAGAAAATATGATTTTATATATAAATACTTGTTGCATATATATGTGCAAGGCAAGTCCTTTATGAAACCTAGTCAATTTAAAAACTTTAATTTTTTACTGTATTTTTATTTATACGCAGTGAAGGTGCTTGTTTATTTGCACCATTCTATGTAGTTAAATCTAAAAGATTATCTGATACAGTATTTGGTGTTTATGTGTCATATTATGGTTTCTTATTTATAAAGCATCCTCCATTAGAGTATGATTAGTGTATATGGAATTATTTTTTGTAATGTCTGTGTAATTGGAGCATTGGATCTAAAAGAGTTGTGTGGGGGATTGTTTTGGAGTTTTTTGGAGTCCAGAAATCA
This sequence comes from Rhea pennata, assembly GCF_028389875.1. Taxonomy (NCBI): domain Eukaryota; kingdom Metazoa; phylum Chordata; class Aves; order Rheiformes; family Rheidae; genus Rhea; species Rhea pennata. The sequence goes on from NC_084663.1 coordinate 17,539,616, forward strand.
TTTAGGATTTTTTTCAGAACTTTGGCTTAATGTGTAATATTCAGCAGCATACACAATTCTGCTTCAAGTAACAGTAGGGATCCTTATGAAAGATTTACAGACTAATTGTATTTCAGTCCAGAATTAGTTTGCTTTTCATACCTGGGTAAATTAATCTCTTGCAAGCATTATAATAAAAGTATTAAAGAAAAGGCCTTAGAAGGACCTATACAAAATTAAAATTACTGGCAGAAGACCGAACATTTTTCCAAATTACATTCTCCCTGTCTAGCTCACTAAATGTACAGCTACTAGGACTTTAGGACTTTGAGAAAATATCCTCTTCATACATACAAGATGTGTGTGATACACTCATACTAGAAAAACCCCAAGAGGCTGATTCCAAAGCTGAGACTCTGATATTAAAAATGTCAAGAGGCTGATTTCAGAGCAAAAGCACTAAATACATGCCAGAGGAGGAAGAAGGGGAGAACTAATTGCCTCAGTTTGCGAATGAAAGCAACAGTTCTGTGACCCCCAGAACAAAAAGGGGGCAAAAGAGTTTTAATAATAAGCAGGAAAAAGTAATTATTTCACAAACATAGGAGAATCCTGTGTTGTTGGTTCTCAGAGTGTTACTCAGATCTACTATCTGAGCACAGGAGGTCAAAAGCTAAATATACAGCCTGTATTTCTGGGTGGAACTTGAATTTACATGTTAACATTCAAAGTACAATAAATAACAGTGATAACAGTGTCTGATGAAAACCATTTATAGACTATTCTCCTACACTATAACTGTGAACGTTCATAGTATTAATTTTTCTTAATACTTTCCAAGTTTTGCATCGTATTTTTTTTTAATTTTGCTCTGAAAATAATAGTTCTTTAATATTTAAAAGTTAGCGTTTATACAGATCAGTAAGTTATGATCAATTTTACAGTCAGTCGTAAATCTTGCCAAGATTTCTGAACTCATTAATAGCATAGACATATATTCTTCATGGTAAAACATAAAAGTATACTTTAAAAGTAGTGTTAAATGAATAATATTGCTTACAATACCCAGTGAGCAACGTGTGAAAGTGTACAGGATAATACGGTTGTTATCATAAAATCAGATGAAGGTAAATACTGAAGAGCTAAATAAGTTGACATTACTAAAATGAAAAACTGAAGCACTTATAGGGCTCAAATTAATTGAAACGATTATGGAATGCTTACAGGATTTTTAATCACTTCAGCACCAAGCTGTTGTATAAAGATGGGCGAACAGAGAAAGACGATATTAATCAGTATAATTTTCAACAGCAGCAGGGAATTCTAAGTAAGTTGCATTTCCAATTCAGAATGTTTCTATACAATATAAAGAAAGCAAGTCTTTTTTACTATTACAATTAAACTTTATTTCATATACTTAAGAACAATTTTAGTTCCAAATTGGAGGTATCAGTACAATGCTTTCAATATAGTTAATCATGAACATAGTTTTGCGCACACAGTTAAGTAATCTGTACTTCAGAAATCATTAGTATGATTGAATACATAACGAAGATTGATCAAATGTCACCTACTACCATAGTTTTGTCATCAGTTGTATGAAAACCCCAAATTAAAATTTTAAACCAAACAAATTAGTCTATATGTGTAACAATATACTGAGCAGCTTGCTAATAAGTTTTACAGTAAGAAAATATGTTTGTCTTGGTTAATATTTTGCCTTTGTGAGAGATTTCAGATATTTGTAAACAAAAAAGGAAAATGATTTTTTCTCTGTAATTTAAAAAGTTCAATCAACACAGAGGCTGCATATCCCTTAGCAGTGAAGAGTGAAGCAAAGAAGGCATTCAGTAATTCTGCCTTCTTTGTATCCTTTGTCACCAGGCCCCTGCCCCATTCAGGAGCGGGCCCACATTTTCCCTAGTCCTCCTCTTGCTGCTGATGTATTTGAAGAAGCCCTTCCTGTTGTCCTTGGTATCACTTACCAGATTTAATTCCAAATGGACCTTAGCCTTCCTCATCGCATCAACCTTTAATGAACTAACATTGTATAGTCATTTCTCTTAGAGACTAAAGGCTGCTGAAATACTCCTATGTTCAGGGAGAATTAATGTTCCTATTTCTTTTCTGCTTCCATATACTGTTGTCCAAATTTCCAAGAAGAATATAAACTACCTCATACTACTGGGGAATAAAACAACAACAGGAACAACAACAAAACTTTAACACCAGGAATTATGTTGTTTTGAAAGAACAATCTGCCAGCATAAAATGGCTTTAAGTTCAGAAATTTCTGTAAATTTTAAAAAAATACGAATAAAAAACACAGATGATCTCTCAGTGTTTTCTCTGAAGAAGCCTTTTCACAGACAAGTGATTGTACACAGAAGGATGTTTCAGAGCAAGCAGTTAGTAAACCTTGAATAAAATTTGTATTAACTTGGTATGTTTTAGAAGGAGAATTATAATTTTAATTATGTGCTGCTTTCTGGGGTTTCCATATGCTTATATAATTCCAAGATTGTATCTAGCTGGATTGTAGAGGTTGGCTCCTTTTTTATGTTCATTTTGGGTTGGTATCAGAGGAGTTACTCTTGTGTTGTCCTCAAAGAATTGTATTCATCTTCATGAAGATGCAGTACACTTACTTTTCTTCTTTCTCTATATAAATATTTCCTGTTTATCATTCAGAAATTCTTAGGTTAATTGTATTTCAGATAATTTTAACAATTAGTATTTTTATGTTTACAATAAAATACATGTAAATATTGATAAATGTAGTTAAATATGTATTGACTTGTTAAAACTTGTATTTTACATTTATAGAAGCTGAAAGTATTTAACAGAGGAGATTCATAGTATTTTCTGCAGAAAATATTCTGTGCTTTGTATCATTCACAAAGTCAGAACAGATGACCATAATGGTTCCTTCTGGCTATAAATCTATAATTACTGCTCTAAGGAAAGAAAAGTCTTTTAAAAAGTTATAGAATTTATATCACTCTAATCTTGCATTTCATTCTTTGGGGAATAACTTATTTTTATCTATAAGCTATATGAGAAATTGCCTTGTTGGTTTCATTTTTGTGCAAATAATTAAATCAAAATAGCTTATGAATTACTAACATTTTGCAACTCATGATTAAAACGTTTCTTGAATGTTTTGATTCACACTTTTTGATAGTGTGAATATCACTGACTAGCATTTAAAGTACATGAAAGAATGGAAAGGTAAGATGAAAGATTATTTTAATTATTTGTCATGATTTTCAGTTGTAAAAAAACTGTTTAATATTTGTGCAACAATGGAAAAGGATTATGAGTTTGTTACTACTTATTTAAAAATCATAGTAATGTTATAAGCTGTCACCTTGGTGTTTTTTAGTTTTCTTATTTTCTCAAGTCATTCTGTAAATGAAATTGGTGCTGTTACTGATGTCTGATCTCTAGTCATGAGTAGTCCAGCAAGACCAAAAGAAGCATTTTAAATAGTGTTTTCTCACTTTTTTCATGGTAATGGGGGCCCTGGTTCACCTTTCTAACCTAAAACTTGAATTTTTACAAAATCAAGGCACTGTACTTTCATGTAAATGAGCTGGACCTGTGGTCTAATGAAAAATGAACTCCCTTTCCCCTATGAGATTAATCTTACACTTGCTGGGACCTGGAATAGACCTTTTCAGTATCCAAACTGGATGTTTTCATACTTTAAAAGTTATTCTTAATTTTAGGGCTTTTTCAGGTATTTCATATAGAACGCATTCTTCTCATACTTACACTTTGGTTGCGTGTAATGTCTGTGAGTTGCTACAAGCTTCAGAAGTTCCAGAGCAAATACTGATGCTTTAACAGATACTGTCAATTGGATTCACTTGCCATACTATTCTTATCTGCAATGTAAAATAAGCCTTTGAGAATGTTGTAGAAGTTTCAAATTAATGCAATTCTTTCTCCTCTTCCTTCCTTTGCATACTTCTGCCCTCTTCCCTTTTAATGTATTTTACACAACAGTTGATTGCTTCTAATTAGTCTGTACTAGATATAATCTCGCAGGACTGGACTATACTAGACCTTCCAATTCTACCATTTCCATTTGTTTTCATTTAGCTGCTGTTTTTAACCAGCAGATGAGTGTTACACATACTCTGGCAATTACAGAGTTCAGAATTTTCTAATGAGCTTTTTCTGTCGCCAAAAAAAAAAAAAAAAAAAAAAAAAAAGAAAGAAAAAGAAAAACTAGATATCTATCTTGAAACAGTTCACTTCCATTTCCAGTTCAAGATAATGATGTTGATACTAGCAATGTAGTCTTTGCAAAAGGGAGACTGGTTCACATCTTTTTTGAACATGCCTACTTCATGTACTGACTGGAACATCTTTGTAATCAGGTTTGTGATGTCCTACAGAACACCTTAATTGAATATGGTGATTCACAGAATACAAAATACTCCAAATATGACCTGATCTCATCAAATCTAGTACAAAAAATTGGTTATTTTGGATATTCCTTCTTCCAGAATATCCAGCAAAATTGCATTCTATTGGATTCCTATTTCAGTCTTGGCTCAGTGTCAAAATGAGTTTCTGCATGATTGTTCTGGACCAAGAAGTTACCTACATGATTTGAAATGAATATGTACCATGTTTTACTTCTGATTATGTGTCTTCCATTTTGTGAATGTACTAATCAGCTTTCCTTAGAAAGTTCATCCCCTGTTGTCAGCAAACATTAAACAAAGTGTGCATATGAATGTGTTCTACCTGACTTCTGTCAACTAGATCAATAACAGATACTTATCATATTCCTATTTGGAGAGCTCGTTTTGGTGATCTGGGAGCTCTAGACCTCTGTTCACGCGCAGAGCAGTGCGTCGAGGTGTCATGAGACCATCGTGCTCCTGTTAAAGTGCAGCCGGTCTGAGGACACCTCTCTCAGGAGCTTTGTCAGGTAAGGCCTTAAGGCCGTGAATGGGCAGGTGGAGCTGCTTCAGGCAGCCTGTTCACAATGCAGTGCGCCACATCCCTTTCCAGGTGCGGTTACCTTGAGGTTAGCTTGTTCCGGTGGCCAGCAAGACATGCCAGACCTTCTGTAGAGTTTTCTGCCAAACTTTTCATAACCCCCTAAGAAGGAAATCTGATTAAAATTAAAATGCTTGTTCATCTTTTCAGATTTCCAGAGGCAAAGCCTCACTGCGAATCTTTCCATTAAGCATACTCTGGCATTTTATTTACACAGGAGAAGAAGCTGGTAAAGATCTCTTATGTTTGTTCATGTCTGTGGATGAGAAGTTATAAGGGATTGCTTTGTGAACAGAGACTGTAAAACCAGATAATTGACTGTATGAGCACTTGTTGCCTGTCTCAAATGGGAGCCTTCATAAACAATCAAGGCTCTGCAATGGCTCAGAGGTGTTGTGGACTAACACTTATTTCGTGCACCTGCTGGGTGGTCATTCAAAACTTGAATTCATACCTTGCAACAGCTGGATAATGCTTTGGGCATTCAGAACACAGTGCTTGGCTTGGACGAGCGTTCATTCGGTTGTATGATCCAGTGATTGTTTTGCCATCTATAGTGGCGTTGGAAAAACTGCATATGTGTATATAGGTATGCGTACATATATTTTATTTGGAGTGGTCTCAAAAACACACTCTCTACAATTTTTCTGTAGATACAGATAAATTATCTGTGTGTGCATTTGCTATTCATTCTTAGCGGGTTTTTTGTTTGTTTGTTTGTTTGTTTGTTTGTTTGTTTTTAGCATTCCTGGACACTTTTTGCAGTTGAGAGAATGAAGACTAGAAAGCATACAAGGTCCCCTTATGTTTGTGTGTGGCACAGAGCCAGGGAGGTGGCATAGGCACTGCGTGTGCACTACTATACAGGGACTGCCTCTGGCACGTGCATATACACTCAGTAATGTACAAACAGAAAACTGTTTGTATTTTTTTTAGGTGAAAAATTGTATCTTGTTGAAAAGCTTTTCATCTCTGAAAAAAAACTGTATCTGGTTGAAAAAATTTTCATCTCTGAGATGTGCTTGCTATATTTAACTGTATTATAGTATAATACTTGAAGGCTGAGTACTCAGCCTGAAAAAAAAATTTATCAATTTTCCTCTTCTTGTCCCTTTTGTCCTTAATTCTCAAATTCTCCAGTGTATTTCATTTCATTCTCATCTCAGATTCCTTCAGGGTATTTTCTGTTGTATTTGAAAAAGAAAACTCTGTTACTTATACTGCTTTTCATGTAAATTACAAGTAATTATTTTCTTTTTTCAGTACAGAGGCTTTACAACTGTATCACGTATCTGTTCAAAATCATATGGACAGCTACAGCATTTTGTCTATATTTTTTGTTTATGTTGTTAAAATCCAGAATTTGAAAGGTGATGACATTTTATATAGGTTTAAAGTTGCAGAGGAAAATATTTTATCTTTTTTTAAATGAAGATGTGAAGTACATGTGCCAACAGAGCAATAATTCAAGAATTTGCAAAATGTCTGTAATTGCTAAAATACTTTTAAACAAATGTATGGTTACATTCTAGAATTTGTAACACTTACAAATTCCATGTGATAAAATAGATGAAGAAGAAAACTATCATCTATCTACATTTAAAATAAAATGTAAAACTAGAAAAGATTAGAGATTCCAAACTTGGAAAAAGAAAAAGGCAGGGAAGGAGGGGAAGGAACATGAGTACTTTGGATATACTGCATCCTTCCAGGATTACTCTTCCCCTCCTCCCCGCCAACTACATCCTGCCTATATTAAACTATCACTTACCACAGTTTGAATAGCAGCCAACATTTACAGGCTAATCAATCGGGAATAGCAATGTTCACCTTTTTATATTCCATTTCTAAATATTTTGGTCTTAGTTGCATCTATGTAACAAAGATGGCCAATAGAACTGAAAACACTGAATTACTAGATACTAGAAGAGTAGGCGATTGGAATAGTAGGCATTGGCTAATACCAACTCCATCAGAGCCACGTTATTTGTCGATTGCATGTTTGCTCTGTAGACTGTTTTGTTAAATTTTATAATGTTGCTGTTAATACTAATCAAATTTTATTTTCTTTAGATGACAAGTATAGGTAAGCTTTTTCATAGTTTTGTATGTATATAAATTCCTATGTTAGTATTTAGTTGGAAATATATGCATACCTGAGAATGTATATGTAGGACAAGGTAAATGTAGGTGGTGTATTTATTTTCCAATGAGGTATAGTTTTTTATACTCAGACCTAAGTTTAATTTCAAGTGTTCCAAAGATATTAAATAATGCAAATGCACAGCTAGGATATCCAGATTGTGATCACTCTTGCTGCCATTCAGTAAATTATTATAGGCTAGAATGTTTTAGTGTTGATAGACCCCCTGATTAAACTGACTCTAAAGAAATACATTTATTTCTTTTTTTTTCCTGGATTTACACAGGGCAAAAGGTTTTCTTTTTTTTTTTTTTTTAATGTAGAATTTCTTTTTTCTTTCTTTCTTTTTTTTTCTTTTTTTAATCCAGGAATATGCATTCTTAATTGATTTCTTAACAGAATTTTGGTTATCTTAATTCTCAAACTTGTCACAAGTTTGTTTCTTGATTTATTTTTGTTAAAGGAAGGATCAGATAGGCTTCCTTAATATGTTGATGTAGAAAAGTGACCTCAAATACTTTGATGATAAAAACTCAGCGTTGTCAAGTGTACCTAAGAAGCTAAAGATCCAAGTCATCCTGGATGTCAGTATAAGACACTAATGAAAATATTTCCATATGAAATCAGTGTTCATTCTAGTAGTAAGGTATGTATCTACACTCTCTACAAATCCCTCATATTTACATACCTCGGTTTTAGAGATACTTCCTTACTTACTTTTTAGGGCTAACTGTTATGCAAATAGCGTAGTAAAAACTTGTAGCATCTTATTAGTAATCCACTGTAGTCTCCCATCCTTCTGGTAGCTAGAATCTTGTGCTTTACCAGTAACTGGAGGTTCGTAATATTTCTTAGAGGCAGTTACTAGAGTCTCAAACTTTCCTCATTTTTCTTGAAAGCAGTTGATGGAAGCTAAGAAGATTAAGTCCGCTTCTTTCTTTGTAAAATCACGGGCTCATGCTGAAGTGGAAGTTGTGCAGGCCTAAAGTTTTGCAATGTTCTGCTGTGTCAGAAACTTTTAGCCCTTGTTAGATTAATGAATATCTAACTGTGGAAGTGTGTGTTGTCCTGTTTACACATTAATAATAATAATATTAATAAATTTAATCCTTGGCAGTCTGTACCAGGTTCTTTTCATTTTTCCTCTTGGATTTATCAGATGATAGATGTAGTAATGTAATTTTGTGACTTTTGTGATCTCCCCGCTCTTAATTTACTCAAATTCTGAATAATTATAAAAGCATTTTATGTAGTACACGAAATATTTAAGTTCTTCTGGTGATACAGTACTTCAGAATGCATGTATTTTATATTAATCAGACAATCTACTTAACCAAAATTTTCTTTGTGTATAGATTTATTGAAACTATTGGGAAACGTATTAAATAAAATTCTTGATTCTTTTGCATTTTTTATAAAGACTGTGTTTTTAAAAACCGTAGCATAATTTTATTATCAGAAACTGCAGTATAAGTATTTCATGAAAAATACTTGAGGTCTGAAGGTTGGCAATAATTATCTCTTGCTTGTTCATTGCATATACATACTTATGTCCAGAAATGGAAAATTTAAATTGAGAATTACCTTTATCAGTAAAATAGCTTCTACTTACAATTACTTACAAAATAGAAAGAATGAGCCTGAAAATCAATGTATTTTGTATTCCAGTCTTGTATCAATTGTATATAATGCATAGAGTTTAGTAGACTGTTTTTTAACATAGAGCAGAAAGCAACTTTCAAAAAATTAATTAAGGCTATTAAAAACTGTAGTTGAAATATCACAGTTTACACAGTTTATTGTTCTTCGTTACTTAAGTTAAATGGCTGTGAGTAATCAAGTGTGATTTGTTTCTGCTATGTGAAGAACAAAAGTGTTAGGTAGTATTTGAGAATTAAGACTTCTGTTAAAAATAAAGCTGACTTTTTGTATCCTGCTTGGTGTAGTGGATTATCTAATTAGTAGTCTGCAATATAGGTATCTAAATTTGATATTTTTAAGATAACATTAACATAGTATCTCACTTCAGCATATTAAACTTTTGGGTAAATTTGCCTGAGCAAATGCAGATGCATGGTAGTAATTCTGCACTTTGCCTGAATAGCTGTTAGTGGCTGTGAGGCGTGAAGGCATCTAACCATGTGGAAAATGAAAATAGAAGAACTTCTGAAGCTTGTACTCCCTTCAAAATCCGCACTTTTAAGTATAAATTGCCTTGATCTATTTTTAAGTCTGTTTCTCTAAGGTAACAGGGCATATGCGATTACCATACCTGTCCCTCCTTCCAGTAACTTTTCAGGCTGAAAACTTACTGCCTCACCATTTTACAGAGGGACAACAAGCTCTAACCGTGCGGAATTCCACAACTTTTATCAGCTCGATTGTTGATAGAGAAGAAAGTGACCCAAGTTAGTAATGCTGCTGAGGAAGGGCTGCAGAGCAAGGCCAGCAGGTAGCTGTTCCTTTTGGAGGGCTGGCTACAGCTAGATCCTTGGAGTGCATGAGCTGAGGAGCTTGTGGGGAGCCCAGGAAAGAAGGGGAGAAGGTGATGCAAGGACATTAGGTTTGTAGAGAAAGGATGAAAGTCACTGGGTATTGGGACTGAAAAGTGGGGGTTATTATGGATAGTGGAACATGGATCACACCATTCTTTCTTCTAAAACTATTAAATGCAAGTTTATAGGCACAGTATGCAATGGTAATGCAGTTGTACTTACTTGTACGCATAGCGACTGAGAAGGAGAGGGATTATGCAGGGGTTGATGAGATCACTTAAAAGTGCACCCATGCAGGTGAGTATCTCAGCTTTCAAACAGTAACAGAATTTAAAATATCACAGCTAAGAGCAGTTGTTCAGTTGTTTAATTGTTTAAGCCGTCTAGAGGCAGAAAACTAGATCCGGTGTAATGTTTAATTAGTCATTTCTACTTTTTAGATTTTCATTTAGTTGTAAGAATGTGTATGCACCACCAAATTTTATCTGTCTGGGATGGGAAGAGTGTTTTATTTTTTGGACAGTGAATTTAATATTTATGGACTGAAGAAAATGCCTGTTTATTCTGTCTTCAGAACAAGTTCATAGGCACTTGGATCAGCATGAAGTGAAATACTTGCAATTTGCTTTCCGTTGGATGAATAACTTGCTGATGAGGGAAGTCCCCTTACGGTGTACCATCAGGCTATGGGACACATACCAAGTAAGTATTACCTTTACACATTCACAACTCTGATAGTATGTTTTAGACATACATAGTAAGGTTTTTTGCTTGTTTAGTGAACATTTTGTATCAGTGTCATCTGAGAATTATAATAGTAAAGGGGAAAGGTCTTCAGGTGATCATTACCACTTAGAAAACACTTCATGCTTTCAGTCATCCTGCTCTGAAAAAACAAGCAGAACTTGATATCATCACAATTTGTTTTTTGTTTAATTGAAGTGATTAATACCCTCTCCTAACTCTTCAGCGAAGAGCAAAATACTGTTTTACTTAATAAGTGCCCTCCATTGTTTCTACGTTCCAGATTTCTCCCTGTCCTCCTACTTAGCTGCTCACTCCAGTACTAGTTTCTAGTCTCCAGTTCCCGAAGCCAATGCTCATCCTTCAGTCGTATCTTCTGTCTTATTATTTCTCCTGACTAGACTCCTTATATTACTGAACTCTCATTGAGATAATTGTTTTTTCTCAATAATTTAATGCCCAGCTGCCAAGTGGGCAAGTGAAAAAACTCATGTCGGGGGAAAAAGAAAGTTTTCCTGTTCTTAATTCTGTTTCTCGATATTCCAGTGACTTCTGGTTGCAATTTTTAATATACATTTAAACAGTGCACTTCTATTTAGTAGATCTGATGTTAAAATTAACTAAAAAAAAATCTAAAAGCGTAAAAATAATTCATGAGAAATTTCAGCTGAACTAGTTTCATAAACATGGGAGTAACTGAAGTAACTCATAATTATGTCTCAATGAGACATAATATCTTTAAATATTGGGGTTGTTACACCTGCTTGTTATACAGCAGTGTTTAGTTAGTTTAGACCTTAATACCAGAAAGTACATTTAGATCATCTATTCAGACCTCTGACAGAGAATTACAAATTGCTTATTTTTTCTTTCATAGTAGAGCCCAATAAGTTGTTTCAATAAAGTGTGTTTTCTAGAAAGACATCTGAATCTGATATGAAAATGTCAAGGTGTGAGGAAGCTATCACTTTTCTTGCTACTCTGTCGTTAAAAGTTTTATTTGATTGATTATTTTCAACAATTTTTTTTAATTAAGTTTGATTACTGCTTCCATTTGGGGTTCCTTCCTATTTCCCATTGCTTTCTTTATCTGATGATAATCTATTATTGTCCGAGAATAATCTATTATTCATTTCAACATCTGGTAGTGCATGGTATTTTCTTCCATTGAAAGTAGTTAAACTTCATAAGATCTTTCTGATAAGCTAAAAGTTTGAGGTAGTTGTGTTTCACTGTAGTTAATTTCTCTGATATTTGAATAATTTTTGTTACCATTGCTGTAGCATTTCAAACTTCTGAAATTTTTCACAGTGTTGACTCTAGCACTGCATTTGGTACTTGATCATTAGTCTCATCAGTATGCTGTACAGGTAGATGTAAAATCTCTTCCTTGCTCTAGTTCACTGTGCGGATGCATCCAAGGATTAGCTGTTTTTGCCAAAACTTCACTTTGAGCTCGTGATATGTGAGCTGTGTTTCCTCAATATTTTTAAGAAATTTCATCTGAAGGACCAAGCTTTTATCTTACTTTCTTAGATTATTGCCATGCAGAACATAATCACTTGTTATCACTAGTCTATAGGCAATTGTCATGCTCCAGTTCAATGGGATCTTTATCCATAATTTGATATTTCTGAGATTCTAATTATTAAATTCTTGTTTGGAGAAAATATTGCTGTATTATAGTAGTCATCTATAGTATTTAAAAACTAATTACTTACCCATTCACATGAGATTCTGAAGTAAATCTTTTAAATGAAAGTTTCTCGTATCATATGACTAATTTTTTGTATGGTAAGCAACTGTATAAGGAGTAATTTTTTTCTCTTTCGACTCAGTACGTGCAGCAGATCTATATTATTTCTTAGGTTTGGTTATTTAGTATACTATTCCTATGCACTTTTTACTTAATAAAATATTTAAAATTAGTAAGGATATCTTAATGAAGAAGGTCACCTTCTTCAAAAACTAAAACAATGTTACAAATTGCTTATTAGATTTCATTTGTGCTTATAGCAAATATCTTCCTCATCCAATACCAATAATAAGACTAATAAATGCAGTGTAACTACAAGAGCTAGTGGAGTTTGTACTGACGTGTTAAGCAGTAACATTATAGATTTCTCTACAAATAACTAGTCACTAAACCATTTTGGTTGCATATGATTTTTAACTTAATCATTTAGCAATTGTATTGGCAATGTTCAAACTACCACTTTCCAAATGGGAAAAAGATTTGGAGATGGAATTTGTTCAGTTAGCTTTATCTTCTGATTCATGTTTTTAACTGTAAAACCTGCTATAGGCTAAAATATCATTTTAGAGATATGTTGGTAAAGAAATTTTGCTGAGTCTAGCTATGGACCTGTGAGGCTGGATTTGAGAGAGGTATTTAAAATTAGTAGAGATAGGTATGTAATAGGATATCGTATTTTTGAAAGAAACTTTAGCTTTCTAGGCATAGGTGAGAAGACAAATGCTACTAATAATTGCAAGAGTCTGAATATTACTAATAAATTATAAATTATTAATTTAATTGCTTTCCTCAGTGTAATCAAGGGGTAATGATGCAGTTATCAGGCTTGGTTTTGCTACTTAGCTTCTTAAGGAAAGAAGGTATGAAAATTTGGAATTTTTCCTTGAATTTCCACAGCAATGCCTTGCTCTCAGAGTAGAGCTCATTTTCTCATGAGCAGAGGGGGTTTCAGGGGCATGATAGCATACTTAATATTCTGCTATTTGATGTTTCTTACTGTGATAGATAACTGCTGCTGTTTGGAATTGTTAGACTACCATTCTGTCACTTGATATTTTTTGCAGTTATTCTATGAACTTCAGTGCAAGTAGGAGTGGACACTTAAATGATGTCCAGCTATATCTTGGTTTGTACGGTAACAGAAGTACTTTAGCCAGGATCTTAGCTTCCATCTAGTTTAATTCTGAATTCATCAATCATTTGTTGTGCTCTGTGAAGTAAGTCATTGCACATATAATTGAAAATACCTGTATTTGAGCTAATTATAGTTGAGGAAGAAATTTTTTTGAAGGTTCTTGAATCTTTCTTTTTATTTAAGTACATGCTCTAGTATTCTAAAACTGTATTTCTGAAATCCATTAAAATACATCTCTGTCTTCTTCTTACATCTCTGTAAGCATCATGCTTACATAGGATGTGTTATAAAACTTTATTAGCCTTTTTTTTTTTTTTTTTTTTGCTTATTTTTCTAAAAGTGAATGCTCTAAGTACCTTGTCTGTTCTTTCAGAAGTGAGATTGCTTGGTGAAATTCCCTCTAGACGCTCACATTCTAAGTCTATGGAAATGAATTACATGAATGTTCATAATCTTTGTCATATGTAAAAGGTTTCACAAGCTAAAATAGTGCAATACAAGATCTGTTTAATCTTTTTATTATCTCCTGCCTTTTTACCCTAGATGTTGTCATATTGTTTGCCTAAAGGATGGGTAAAATAAGGTAACATGATGGCTTAATTATTCAGAATATAGCAGTGTTTAACAAATTTTTCAGCATTTATGAAATAGAAGCAGGTTTTGTATTTGTTCCTTTCCAGAGGGGCTTCCTGACACTCATTTAAACACTTCTTGGTATATTTGAAACAATGGCTTTGCTTGGCTTCTGTCTCTGACTTAAAAGGCTCAATATGTTGTGTTAGAAACACTAGAGTTACCTGTATGCTCCATGGTGGTAGACCAATTTCTGTAGTAGTACAGTCTTTAGTTTTAACTATCAGGAAAAAGCCTGTGTCCTTTTTTTTTTTTTTTTTTTTTTTTAATGTTTAAATGTTTAATTCTAAAGCGTGTCTGACTGCTGGGCATTTGGGAGCTGGAAGGCAGTCCCTAACAGTACCGTCAACATCAGGTACTCTTCCCAATATGAGACGTTATACTGACTAATTTTGAAATGGGCTAAGAATTTTCATTTGCATTTCAATATTTTTTAAAGTTACTTTTCATGTAGAATGCAGTGCCTGTATTTTTCCCATGCTATTTCGCTTCTACTCTGCTATTCTTACATAACTTTTGTGCTGTCTTTCATCCATCAGTTTCTCTGTGTAAATAAATCTAAGGAAGCACACAATTTGCTGAAGAGACCCTGTCAGACATTAGAGAGTTAAAAACTTACTCAGACTTTTGCCTTTGGTAAAGTCTAACATTTATCTGAATCTGAAACTGTGGTTTCTTAAAAAAAAAAATGCATAGGACGTAAATGTTTTATAGAAACATGAAAAATTGAATCTGCCTAAGATCATCTTTTTATAGAAATTTAAAAGGTAGAAGCCTAATTCAACAAGAACATTTTAATTTTTTACTGTGTTTCCAGTCAATATAAATGATCAACTAGACACTCTAATTCCCTGAATATGAGGTGATTTAAGTCTGTTTTCCAATAGAGTTGTCCCGTGATTAGTGTTCATTTAAAACAACCAAAAAAAAAAAAAAAAAAAAGGAAAGAAAAAGAAAAAAATCGGAAGTTACAACAGGAATTTATTTCTCAAAAGACATTTGAGAAACTACACAGGAAAGGTATTATTGCTGCCATAGTCTCAATCAAAACCTAAGCTAGCTGAAATGACAGAGATTTTAAGGAGACTACTGAAATTAGATTTTATTTTCATAACCAGGAGCCCTGAATATTTTTATGGCATTTTTAACATCTCTTTTTCATATTGTTTCTATGATATTAAATAGACATTGTTCTCATTCTTTTCTTCAGCAAGAGCATAAGGGCTCTCACTGTCCTAGTGGTGTTTTGTTTGTTTGTTATTTTGCTTTTGTTTTATTTTTTTCATATAATATGGTTTGAACCATGAGAATCTTTGAACTAGGTTAGATCAAGTGGACAGACTAAAGAGAGTGAGAGTAGAAGACTGGAGAAGGTACAGTTTGATATACCCTCTAATTTTTTAGCAGACAGAAACTTTATCAGTAATTTAAGCTATAATTATATCCCTGTCTGTCATACAACTAAGGAATGTCCAACAAGCATTATTAAATAATTATCTCTTTTAAACATATTGTACTGTTGTTTTTTGAAACATTCTGTGGCACTGATTTTTGCAATTTCTTTATGCAGTGTGAAAAGAATTCTCTTCCTTTGAAGAATTCCTCTTATTTTTTTGATTATGAGAAATAGTGTCAAATTACTCTACTCACATTTTCCACACCATTTATTTCAAAACTGTTTTATATCTTTCTTTGCTATTATCCCCTTTTCAAGTTGCAAATTTCTGTATGTATAATAGCTATTTCATGACCTTTCTGTGATTCTGTTTCTTCTCTGTGGAAGATTACAGATATAATATATTATTTTTGTCATATGCTAAATAGAAACTTCTTCAAGTTGTGAGCACACTATTGAGTTTTGAACATTTGCAGGTAACTGATCGTAGTTAGTACAACTTGCCTTTGAGTGGGTAATGTATAATACAGCCTCAGGTATGTACTCTTTGCATTGTTTTTCTCTGTGTGTTTTTCTGTGATTATCCAGATTAAATTTCATTTGCAATTTTATTATTCAGTAACCTGAGTGCTCTCTGGAACTTTTGGGGAGCCAATTTTATTTTTTAACCAGTAAAGCCTATTCTGTTATTTTGCGTTGTTACCAAGTCTGTTCAAGATGATTAAGTAATATGCACAAATCTTGATCTGTTATTTTTATCTTTTGTTTCTTGTATTTTAATCATACTTTACTTCGTGAATGCTTTCTATCTTGTTCCAGACGAGCTTAACTTTGTAAAGAGTATTGTTTAGCAACCTTGGTAAAAAGATTTGGACATCTGAATGTTTAATATTCAATTACTAAGATATGGGTAAGATCGTATCCTTGAAATTTCTAGGCATTTGCCAGTTTATTTGAAATAGCCCAGTGAGTTGAGTTAAACATTTCTGAAGTGGAGGAGACAGGTGTAAAGAGATACAACCTTTCCTGCCCAGACATAAAGTATGTTTGTGAAGTTTAAATTTTCTTAGGAAATAAAGCTAAAAAATACTATGGGACCAGGTAGGGACTTTTTTTGTCCACCTACCTTATACTATGAGGGAAAACAGCTCCTGGATTCAGAAGCATCAGAGGCATCTGTCCTGTGCACTCATGCCACCCCCCCCCTTTTTTTTTTTTTTTTTTTTTTTCCCTCTTGGGGATAGTTTTACTACCTTCCTACCTGACCACTTGAGTTCATTGCCTACCTGTCTGCCCAGCTCTGATCTTCCCCACTTTCACTAGATTACAAAAATATCTTTTCACACTATATGCTTTAAAAGTAAACTTAAAGTATTATTTAAATCAAATTTAATCCTTGGACACAGGAGGAAGATGTGAGGCAGAGAGAGAGAGACTCTGACTACTTGTACCTTTTGCTTAAAAGCATGGCAATCTAAACATGTTCCTGTTTAAATGAAATATCCTTATTCTATCTCAGCATTTCTCTAGAAGTATCTAGGTCTTTTTATGTTCAGCAAGGCGGTATTTTCCCCTATCTCCCTAGATTCCTGATACATATAGCTTTGAACAATTGAGAAATTTTTATACTTTTCATAGAATCATAGAATCAGTAAGGTTGGAAGGGACCCCTGGAGATCATCCAGTCCAACCTCCCTGCTCAGCAGGGTCACCTAGAGCATGTTAGACAGGGTTGCATCCAGGCGGGCCTTGAAGATCTCCAGAGAAGGAGACTCCACAACCTCTCCGGGCAGCCTGTTCCAGTGCTCCAAATCTGCCAGGCAACTGACTCTCATCACCTTGTACCCCAGGAAGAGTTATTTTCCTACATAAGTTTGTTGGTAAGAGAGGAATTCGTTTTGGCCTAAAGTGTCTGGTCAGCTGAATTTCTTTTTAGGTTCACACTTTAAATTTAGAAATCTTAATCTTAGAACTGAAGCTCTGAGTTTCTTCAAACAGTGGGTTAAAATTTGACAAGAATTGTCCTCGTTAGGACTTACTTTATTGTTGCAGGGAATTATATTTTAGTTGAATAGCACTTAAGTCAGTGACCTGTTATTGTTTATCTTGTGCTAACCAAAATCTGAAATAACATAAAACTAAAAGAAGGTAAAATATTTCTCTAAAAAAAAAGAATTTATCTTGAACTGCCTGTATAACTTTACGTACAGTCTTTAATGTACATAATAACGGTGTGCACAACAGACAAAAAAACCAAGTTTCTTGAACAGTGATTCAGCTTTTCAATATCTGATTTTTGACCCCCCCCAAAAAAAACTTATTTGTGTTTATATAAGCTCCTATGGATAGAGAGACAGGGTTTCTTGTAGGAAAGAAGAAAGCTAGATGCTATCTGCAGAATTATAATCATTGTGGTACACTTTTGAGTACTCTGTTATCTTCCTTACACTATCGACTTGAAAAATCAGCTTTATATCAGTGCCAGTCCTTCACCTCTCCTAATTGGGATTTTAGCTATATCATTTTAAATATCTCATCTACTTAGCCCTCTCTTCATTTTCACATTCTTTCTTGGCTTTGCTTGAAGAAACGATCTTTGGCAATTCCTGCATCTCTGCTAGGTTTCTGAGGTACAGCAGAGCAGCTCTGGGACTACGAGGACTGGGATGCAGTATCAGTATCTAGGGAGTAAGTGCCTGTATAGTGGTGTCTACCTGGACTCTGATGGACATGCATTTATACTAGCAATTACCAAACTGGCAACAGCTGCCAATAAGAGATGCTTAAATATGCCACCACCTAAGAATTGATACTTTCGCCTGGCACAAAGGCATGATTTTGAATGGGTGTGCACATAGTATGTGGGAATTTCTAGTTTTAAAGGTCTATCAGATCTGGAACTCTGAGGTTTTCAGCCTTCAGCCTTTCTACCTGTGGACTTACTGTGAATAGCAGAGATGGAGTTCAGCTTGAGATGTAAGAATCAATATACAGGAGTCTTAATAGGGGTGCGTGTGCGTGCGTGGCAGTGTCAGCTATCTAAACTACTATTGTAGTTGATGGAGACCATGTCAATAAAATCAGGGAGCCTGGAGAGGAATTCATTGTGGCCTAAAGTGTCTCGTCAGCTGAATTTCTTTTTAGGTTCACACTTTAAATTTAGAAATCTTAATCTTAGAACTGAAGCTCTGAGTTTCTTCAAACAGTGGGTTAAAATCTCTTTCCAAAAATTCAAAGGTACTTCTTATAATGTGAAATTCTACTATCTAAAAATACAGTCCACTCATCCGTTAATGTTAGCAACTTTTATTCTACTATTTTTTATAATTTAAGTAAGTATAAATTAGAAGTGTGTGTGTGGCCAACTTTTGACCAACTTGTTTAGGTAACTTTCATTGACATTGGGGGGGATTTGATGTGCAAAATTAAAGAAGGAAAAAAAAATATGTTTTAGTGTAGCCACACTGTTTTATGAGGAAGATTTTGTGTTGATTCACAGAACAATGAAACTCTGACACATAGAAGGAAGCTTTTAGGTTTTCTAGATTCAGCTTCTGAAGGTAGCTTCCAGGGCTATTGAAATAGATGACAATTTTCTGTGGGTAAATGGGAAATTGATTGAAAATGTAGAGAGGATCAGATAAAGCATTTTCTCTTATGCTTAACCTTAAGAATGTGAGTAATCTCATTGACTTCGGTAGAACAACTCATGAATTTAGTTAATTAAGTGTGTACTTAAAGTGCTTTATTGATCAGAATCTTAATGCATGACTCTAGTAGGATGATAATCCAGTGTTATACACAGTCTAGAAAATAGTTCGTTCTGCTTCATTACAAATTTGAAGTAGTCTCTGTGATTGTTTCTAAAGGAAGATTTTATTAGAGTTAATATTGTTCTCTCTCAAAGAAGAAATTCTGAAATAGAATCATGCAGCTGTCCAAGAAAAAAGAAAGGAAAATTGCTTTTCTCACATCTGTACACTCTTTGTGCCTCTCTTGGATTCTGTACACATCAGACTTTCATAACATTTTTCTGTAGTTCATTTAAAATGAGTATCTTTAGTCTCTATGTATTATTCCCTTAGTCTTTGAATCACTCACTCATGTCTTTGTAAAATTTTGTAAGAGAACTTGTATTCCTAAAGTAACTGTATACAAATACTGCTTTCCTAGTATTCTGTGGCTCAGTTACCACACTGTGCTTTCCTATATTATAATGTTTCCTCTGATAGCCAGTTTTATTTTTACTGTAATGATTTACATAAAGGAGCACAAAATTCTAGTCATCTAATTTTATCCTGTTTTTTTCCCCCAGTGTAAAAGCACTAAGGTTAATTTGAGAAAGAGAGAATTTAAAATATTCTTTTATGAACAAAATAACAGAAATATTTTTAATTGTATATGTATGAAAAGTCAGAATTCAGGATAGGAAGCATTTTGGAAAATACAAGCTTCTGGCTCACTTAGTTCCATAAGATTTATAGCTCTTTAAATAACCCTCTTTTTACTTTTTTTTTTTTTTTTTTAAACAATATGAGTTTCATATTAGAGATTAGTGTGTAGTAAGAGTAGCTGCTTCACATTGCTTCTGCCTATGCAGATTGGGAAGTTAGGGACTGAGAATTTATCTTGCACTTTTCAAGAGGCAGTTTCCTTACTACTGATTTGAAGAAAGGTAGTCACATTTGCTACTTAAATGAGGCATCTAAGTGTAGCAGCCACTAAAACATAGCAGCCACTAACAGATATTCCTGCCTCTGCTTTTGCATTTGCCAGTCCATTATTGCACTTTCCTTACATTGATCTGATGCTTTCCTTCCCCACGGAAAGCTGTGTCATCTGAACCACCAGAGTTTAAAGACTTCTGATAAGGGACCTGTAAGAAGTTTCCTCACCTTAACTGTAGTTTCACTGTTTCTTTAAGCTGATACAACTTTTCCCTTCTCTGTTGGGTAAATTTTCACTTGGTTCAGTTTAGTGATGTGGCTCTCTGCATGGCTATGAAAGCCTTCTTGATGGCATGAAGTCACATAAGTACATAAAAAGTGGTGAGGGCTAAGTGAAACTACCTTTTCAGCAGCACCTTATGTTTATGTTGCCTTAAGAAGCAGTTGTGGAACTAGACATACCAAGTTTTTCGTAAAGCGGTCCCTGCGCATGTACTTTTTTTCTTTTTTTTCCTGTAGGAAGTTTGCATGTATGAGGGGCATTTTGCATAGCTGTATCTCCTCTTCATGCAAATTGTGAGCAAGACTGTTCAGCCCTTCTGCCCTGCAGTATAGAGACAACAGTTAATTGTCAGAGCAAGGATGCCGGGGCAGAAGTTAAGTATTATCAAGTTCAAATATAAGACATTTTGATGAGTTCAGTGTGGCAATGAATGGCTTCTCATTACATAATAATAAATTAGTGAAATTGTTCCTAAACACTTTGTTCTACTTTCTAATTTATTTTCCTATCCCCTTAAAAAAACTCTAAACTTTTTAAACTTTTAAAAAATTTTTAAAAAAGAATTAACAGTTTCTCAAAGAGGAAACTCCTTTATTACTGCTACTTATGTGAATAGGCCAACAGTTTCTAGGTCAACTTATTTTATGCCCTGAGTATTTTGTATAAAATGGCATGGATAGGTGAAGAAATGTGCTTGACTGAAGGGAAAAAAAAAAAAAAAAAAAAAAAAAAAAAAAAAAAAGAATCTTTTACAAAAGGCCTTGTGTGGTTTGGTTTTATTAATATGCTTTTTTTTTATCCCGGATATTTCTTTAACTAACCTAGCCTACTTTACTTAATTAATGTATCAAATTTATCCATCCTTTAATTATTGTTTCAACTGCTGTTAAGTGTATGGCTCTTTTGAAAATTGTACTCTAAAATATGTCTGTGGATTAAATAGAAATTCTCTCAGAATACTTGAACCTAGTGTAGGTTTTCTGGATGTTCACCATGTGAAGTATCACCACCTCTCCACTGAGAGTATAAGAATTTAATTCCATTATTTTCAGAATATGAATCACACAAATTCAGATAAACTGGATCCCTTACATAAGTGATCTCCGTACTTCACAGAAGTAGGTTATTCTCTACATACACTGTCATTAAGTGTTGCAACCTGTTGTAGTTCAGTTGCTCCTGATTTATCTCAATGCCAGTTCCAATGACTGTTTAACTTGCTCTTTATTTTCGATTATTAGACTTCTTTTTTTCTAATTGCCAGCACAGCAAACTAAAACTAGCATATGGAATTCAAAGACTCCTTCATTTTTGCTATCCATAATGAAAATTTTTTAAGCCAAATCATGGCTTCAGAAATAGGTAGCTATGTAGGTATGTCTTTAGGGAATTTGTTCAGGAGGAGCTGACTTTCTGTTGGTGACAAGTACCTTTGATGATGCATGAGAAAGCACAGATCCAAGCTGGTAAGTGCTGTCAGCTGTGTGGTTTTACATCTGTATGGATTTTATCTAGGAGTGGAATGGGAGAAAAGGCCTGACAGTAAGCCTCTTTCATACTTCCTTTAAAAACAGATTGTCATTATTAGACACAGAACATTTTTGAAAACTTTACCCAGTCATTTTTCAAAGCCATTCCAACCTTCATTTTATGAAAGATAGAAAAATAATTGCCACTTTCTTTGCAGATTTTTACGTTAAAAGTGATTCCGCTTAAATTATACTTGTGTTTCACCTTTTCTACCATTACTATTAAAAGAAAAAAAAAGAAAAAAGAAAAAAGGAAGAAGAAGAAAGAAAGAAAGAAAGAAAGAAAGAAATGAGGCAAATCCTTCATTGCAAGCATTGTTGTCTGCAATTTCTTAGAGTTTAAGGATTCAGGATTCCCTTCTCATACTCCTAATGTTCTTTAAACAAGAAGTAGTGAGTCTGACTCTATTCCTGATTTTATTGTTTTGTACTTTTGTTGTAGTTTGAAAATTTGAAGCATGGATGCAGGGACTTTCTTACCTAGGTTCTGTCCAGACATACTGTGCTGGGGTGTGATTCTGAGTTTCGGGGAGAAGAAGACAGAGCGAAATAGGAACTTTGCATGGAAGCTTTCCTGTGCTTCCTTTTTTTCATACAGAGCCTTTCCTTGCAAAGCTTCAGCTGTATGTCATACGAGACCACACTGCAAGTACAAGGCACGTCATACAGAATAGGTACATAGAATATATGCACAGCAATCCTATATGATTTACTTACCCAAAGTGTGAACAGTTTCCAGCTAAAGCAACAAAACGTTGTTTGCTTGCAATTCCAAATCATTTAAATTACTTAGTAAATGAAACCACCCAGCAGATTGTAAATCTTGTAGATCTAGCAATTCAACTGGGACCACAACTTTTTTCCCTCTGTTTTTCATGTATTGTAGTTACTAAGACCTGAACAAATGTCAAATGATAATCTAAAGTTGCACAGTTCTCTGGTCCCTTATTTTGAATTTATTACAACACTCACAGCTGACACATTTGATGTAGATTACCTTAATGTGTGAATGCATACCATTTCCAAGTTACATATAACTTTGAACAGTAAAAATTTTATATCGGATCAGATGTGTTTATAGCTTGAAGATGAACAGCTGAATAAAAATATAAGCATTTTGTTACTTTTGAAAATGAACAACAAAATTGGAAATAATATTGAATATATGCTTTGTGTTATTGTACATAATAAACTTATGAATAGCAGAACTCCATCCAGACAAGGAACAAAATAAATTACCATAAAACAGGCTAGTGAAATTCAGAAATGTTAGGTTGATAACACTTTACAAAACTGGGAAACCTCACTGCCTTGGGTAAAATAATTAGTATGTACATATTCATGACAAAATTCTTATACTATAGAGCATTCTACTACACTGAAGGTTAATAGATTAAGGTGTGTAGATTAAGCTGATCTGCTTCTGTGCAGAATATTTTAGTGACAAAGCTCTTAAGCATTTAAGCAATCTGCACAGAAAATATATTAAAGCTGTCAAAATCCTTTTTTAAAAAAAACCTCTTCCTCTATGTATGACATAGACCCTATATTCATAAGCGGTCTTTGTAGGAATAGAAATTTGTATTCAACAAATCTGTAGTATATTCAGTAAGAATAGCTGCTTTTTAATAGCTATTGTAGATACTTGTGGGAGGATTATGGAATAAATTTAATTACTGTTTTTCTTGAGTGCAAAAAATCATTCAAATTATGTGAAAAATTTAGAACCTTACTTTCCTTTGTCTCTCTCATACTTTTGGTCCTGGTAATGATTATTTGTTAATGTTCTGGCCTTTCCTGTTTTCCTGATACATGACAGTGTTGTGCTTTCTTCTGCCACTTGGATTGCCCTTGACTGTCTATTTTCAGAGCTGTTCTACCCTTCCAGTCTCACAGGGGTTCTTGGTGGTTCTTCACTTTTCCTTCTCCATCCTATTCATGGGTGATCTGAGGCTTTTCTACAAAATAACTGTTAGCTTTATGTTTATGATTTGCATATCTACTTTTTTTTGTTTGTTTGTTTCTGACCTGACTCCCCTAGTTAAAATGAGCATTTCAGACCATCATTATGACAGTTTTCCCTAGACAGCTGATGAAATCACTGATAGACTGATAGCAAGAATTCTTGTTTTCCTCCCCAAAGATCTTAGTTCTCTTATTTTGTAACTTTTTTTCTATAGTAGAACATGCTCAGAATTTTTAATTTTTCCAACGTATTTTTCCTTTTCAATTTCAAGAAGCTCAGCTTTAATTCTTGTTTTGAAATTTTATCTAATATGAAGAATATGAATCTCTTCAAGGCACAAAGAATATGTAATTTCTTTCGTCTGTTATTATTTAGATGTACCATCTTTCAGTTCCTTCAGTTGCTTGCTGTTTTTCTCCATAAAATATTCTTGTGTATTGGACCATGCTATCCAAATCTGAGGGTTTCTTTTCCCCCTTGAAAGTTCATGATTTACTGACCAAAAAAAAAAAAAAAAAAAAAAAGATTTTGAAGTGCGTATAAAATCTTTGCTACATTTTTACTGCTCTGTGCTTAATTGGAATTAATATTTCTTTAACATAAATAACAGTAAATATATTACAATGTGTCAGTGACAATGAAGAGGTTCTAAAGTGATGCTAACATATTATCAGATATGGACAATAGTTTTCAAATTAAATCTGATTTCAACTGTCCTCTGAACTGTCTTAAATAAGTATTAGTCTACTAGATCTTTTCCTTCTTTAAGAGTTAATATTATTTAAAAAAATTTAGAGATCTTAGATTTTTTATCCGTTTACAAAGTAAGTTCTTTCCCCTCATTCTTCTGATAATTCAGATTATTCAGATCTCTGAACAGAATATAGAACATGCAGTAGAATGTAAAATTTGTGAAATATTTGATCATTGTTGTGGCTGTTCTTTTTAAATCAACAAATCAGTTATTTATTACTAATTATACTGGCACATGTTAAATTCATGAATTAATTTAGATACTCTTTTCCTCTGAACTATCTTTTTATTTTTTTCTAGTTTATTCTTCTTTAAAAAAAAGTATCTGTTAAAAATTTTCACTTCTGAATTCAGTATTTTTGGTTACCCTCTCATCCACTTTCAGTGTGTGAGTAATAAAACAATTTGTTACGTTGTGCATGCAAGTCAGTGACTTATATTCATTCCAGGTAACTCAGTTGTCTTCAACAATGTTACATAGGGTATTAATATGTTTCTATGAGGCTAAAAATCAATTGAAAATCAAAATAAACCTCTATAAAACATTCACTCAAGATCATGGTTTGTGAATTAAGACTTAACTTTAGCATCATTACCTTGCTATGATTTGTTTGTGTTATTGATTGTAAACTATCACATAGTTTACAAATGAAATAAAAATGAGTGTTGTGGGAACCATATCTTTCAGAGATCTGTATCAGATTCAGTATCTGCTATTGCTGTCTTTGAAAGCCAAAGCTCTGGTGATAATTGAAGGAAGATAAATTTCAAATCAGGCTGGAGATACATAGGTTAAATACCGTAACTATATTTTCCCACAGCATAGAGGGAGAAATAGGATTTTCTCTACAGAATGTTATTTGTTCCTATTAAGTGTGGTATTTGAGAAATAATTTAAAGTCATGCAATGAGATAGAAGTTGAAATGTGTGTTGTAAATAGCAAAAGATTATCACTTATATATGCTGATAGAGATTTTAAAAATGCTTTGGAGACCTTAATTTGAAAATGGCTTATGAAATTATTTCTGAAAATCATATTTTTTTTAAGTATCTCAGATTGAAAACTCTAAAATAGGTAACTCATGTACTCAACAGTACATTGTTTTCTTAAACATTTACAGTGGGCTGTATATTGAATTTAGCTACTATTATTTTGAAGGACTTTGATATTATTATGCAAAGGACACTTTATCCCACTTCAGTAGAGTGGTAAAGTACACTTGCATTTAGCTGATTACTGAGATTTCTTTCTGTTCCTGTTGCAGTGTTCATAATACTTTAATTTCTGTCCTGCCTAGCTTTTATTTCTCCACTGTCTTATTAAGCACTGACAATTTCTCAACTTTTTCATCTGTTTCCACATCGTCGAATTACAGCTCTCTCCCCTCCTCTCTCCCTCCACCTCCCAATACAAAGTAAAGATATTTTTGCATTCTAGAACCAGCGGTTGCTTAAAAAACACACTCCTCCACCCCTGGAATTCAAAACTTCTGACCAGTTTGAACAATCTTGAGCTAATAGGCATCCTGCTAGTGCTGCGGCTTTGCACTTGCAGGTACTTACATGCTGCATGCCCAGTCGTGTGAAGTGAGCTTTATCATATAAACTAGCATGTACAACTCACAGATGCTTCAATTCCTATTCTGATATGCTGACATCTTACAGTTTGCTTGGTTTCTGACACTTTTTTCAAATTATTCTCTTGAGACACTTCTAAAAGCCTGCATCTACATTTGCATTTTGGTTTTGGAATAATAATGTGGGTCTAAA
Source organism: Rhea pennata (assembly GCF_028389875.1). NCBI lineage: Eukaryota > Metazoa > Chordata > Aves > Rheiformes > Rheidae > Rhea > Rhea pennata. Next base: position 17,565,885 of record NC_084663.1, read on the forward strand.
GCAAATCCCCTATTATCCCCACTTGCTAACCATTGGTTTGATTCACTGAGTATTTTTGGTGTTATTTAAATTCCTTTCTAAATAAATTTTAGTAGAAGCTCTTGTCCTAATATGCCCCAAAGGGACACCAAATAGTAGTCTCCCCTAATGAGGCATATATGTCCAAAACAAAGACTTATCTACTGAACAACTTTGAGTCATGTGAATAGTGGAGGTGTTCCACTGAGGGGGCAAAACTAAATCTAATTTGAAGTAAAATGCGAACTCCCACTGCATTTGCTGTAGCTGTAGAAGCCTCGGCGCTAACGGCTTTGATCTCATCTGCTCTTATCATACTGAACTATTTCCTAATTTAAACACAGCCACAAACTTTCAGATATCTGATTTCCTCCATCTCATCTGATCCTAGATTAAATGGATGTTACCCCAAACCCAGGAGTGGATCTTATTATAGTGTGATCACTGCATTCTATCAAATGGCCCTAAGTCTTTATTTAGTGTTAATGAGCGCATCTCAATATCTGTTAAAAAGATTAAACAAGTCCAGCACATTTGTCCTGTAGTCATTCCTGACTACAGAACACTGATCCTGAACCACTCCTGATCCTCTGTGTCAGTTTTATTCATAAATTGGTGTTTTAAGTCATTTTTTCTTGAAATACCTGCTAGTAAAAAGGACAAAAAATGCTCATCTTTTGATGTATGTAATGTTATTCCATGTTTTGCTTTTATGATGACTTCAGATGTGCAAGATACTATGAGGAGCATAATTAATAAAGCTTGGCTTGTTTGCACTTCCGTCCTAGGACTTCTTCCTGTGTTGCGATTGTCCTCTTTCCCTCCTAGATTTCTTGCAAGTCTTCTGCAGTTTTCTGCTTCCCATTGCCAGATATACGGCTTGTTCTGTGGCTGAGAGCTAAGTGAACACTGATTGTCAGAGCGCTGTTGCCACACAGCGCAGTAATGGTTCGATTTTGTCTTTGTGTCTGTGAGAGCACTATCTTGATTTTTTTTGCTTACTCACCAATTTTTATGAAGTTTCTTGTATTTGAGACTTTTGTTTCTCTTTCAAATGTAATTGGAATTGGCTGATGAAATAAAGTTACTGTGAGGTGCTGTAGATGGAAGAACAGATATAGAGCATAATTGCAGAAGTACGTTAGATGTCTTGATAGAGGAGGGAGAGGAATTTTTCTGAGGCCTGGGAGAGATCTGGGCTCATCACAGCAAAGTCCTAAAACCACATGTCTAAGATCCTAGAAGAGTCAGCAAAACATAGATATACCTGATTAAGATGCTAAAAACTTATACCAAAAAGGCTTACATGATGCAAAAAAAGAATGACAGGCTATAGTTTGCTTTTCCTTTTGGGCGTGGAATACAGACACTGTTTTCCATCCATCTCCTGTGCCTGCACAAGCTCCTGTTTTGAAATGAGGATGACCTATCTTTATTCCAACTTAAGGACCATATAAAATGTATATCCTGGTACTAACCTTGTATTCCATTCTTTCCTGTACCAAGAGTTTGGTTGGGACAGGATGGTTATAAATCTGTAAGATCTGACAGAGTGTGCTAGAGCTACACCAGCTTTCATGTTAATTTTATTTATGAATGGAATTTGGATGATCTTTTAAACTAGAAGATTTAATAAAATCAGCAAGTGAGGGGAATAAAACAGTGTTTAGATAATATTATGACTGCCAGAACAGCAAAGCCAGGAAGGCAAAATTATAATAGAGATAAGATATCATTTCCTTTTCTGCAATTCTTTGAATCAGAACTGTTATTAATTACCAGATGTGCTGGTCTGTTATTTTATCATTCAAACTTTCTGGATATCTCTAATTGAGGACAGAGGTACAACATTATATATTCTTATTTACAGCATAGCATGTGGATAAAGTATACTGTATGCTTTGTTTACAAAGTACTTTGTAAATATTTTAATTTGCAACTAAGTCTTTTTCCCTGTGTAGCTCAGCAATTCCAGAAATTGTCAAATGTTATTTTCCATACATGTAAACTAGTTTAAAAATTCCATGTACTTTTTATAAATGTACATACATCTTCATGAACAAGCATACACATTGCTATGCTTTATCTTTACAAACTTATTCTTTTGGTAAGAGGAGTGTGTTTGTAAATGTTATCATTCAATGTACTTCCATTTATGTTCCATGTAAGATTGCATTTGAGAGACAATATTGGGGATTTTTCATTTCAATACAGTAGCATCCACTAAGGATGCTGCAGTACAGATATTTCTGATGGCAACATGTGTTGGTGAAACTGATTGATTGTGTTAATCTTATCAAACTGTTGAAGCAATCCTTCTTACAACATTGTTCTTCATAAGCCCATTAAACATTTGAACTTGTAAGCCTTTTATGCCTTTTCCTCAGCAGAAAGTAGGCATGGATCATTGTCAAAAGTGGAAAGGATTTAGAAATGAGAATATTCAGAAAGTTTCAAATGGCAAGAAAATATATAACTATGGGAAACAAACAGAAAAACCCGAGTCCTGCAAGTTGCTCATCAACACTAGTGTAAACATAAATTTACACCTGATATGTTAAAAAAGAACCAAAGTATATAATTTTGTATACTTTTTTTAATGCAGCATTTTAATCAAAGTTATTTATTATAAAGTTATTATATCACATTCTGTTTTTCTTCTTTTTGAAGATAGATTGTTTTATTGGCAGTGACTTATACAAAGTTCACATTATTTTCCTGTCTACTGATCTTTCAGCCCAAAGATTAAAACATATTTAAAAACAGCTTCATTATAAACTTTCTAATTTTGGTGTGAGAGTTGTTGATTTTTTTGAGTGATACTGAAATTTTCTTTATGGGAGATTGATTCCAGAAAATTTTGTTATCGTCTAGAAAAAAAGTAGAAATAAGCAACAGCAGACTGAGGAATATTACTTTAAGATCATGTTAGGGAAAGTATTTGGAGAGCTAGACTGGACATTATTTTCAAAATTTGTAATGAATATAGTCCTAGGTAATTAAACTCAATTCATAAAAAAAGAGATTTTAAATAAATCTTGGCAACAGTTGGACTATTTTGCGTAAAGTACCTAAAACGTCATTTGAGGTAGTCTTGTTTAAAGATTAACCACAACCAGAACTATCTTTGGATTCATTAAAATACCTTTTTTTAACATTGTTTTGGAGTTTTTTTTAGAAGTCTTGAGTTTGTTACTATCTTTTAATAGATTTTTTCATATTAAAATGGTTCAATCTACTGTAGTGAGCTTTATTTTAAAACTGATGAATGGATGAAAGGTGTTGATAGTGGCTGATCAATCTGTATAAAGTCATGTTTGAATATAAACATAAGTATCATAATTTGATTGTGGACTGATGCTGCTGACACTGCTTTTTAATATTGAGCATGATGTAACATTTAAAGAAAATGAAAACTATATGCTTAATCTCTAGCTTAATCCTGAAACTGATGTCCAGGAATTCATTAACATTGCGTTAAAAGAGCATGTTATTAAACTTGAGAGTTCTTCAGCTCATCAGGCACGTGTCTTGGAATCTAATTTTGGCATATGTGCTGAGCATCCGTGCAGGCAGCCTCATGCATTTGAATAATGGTACTTGTTGAAACCATGTGTGAACTATGAGCGCTTTCTTGTTTCATCACCAAGGGCTTTGGTGCTGTCATCTGTCAAGTGCCTTCCATTTCGTTCCTTTTGCCCATAGTTGTGAGGAGGATCCGATTCTAGTTCAGCTTTATTGTTTTTCAGACAGAGTTAAGCTTAAGGAATACATAGGGCTTGAAGCAGATGGGGAAGTTCAGAACCTGAAATCCCGGCTGTCACAGGCTGGGAGCAGGCGCGGTTCGCCTGGAAAGCTGAGCAGTGCATGCTCCGTGTCCCGCAGCAGAGAGGAAGCTGCAGCGCTGATGTGGGAGTAGGTGAGGAGCACCTGTGAGTGTCTGAATGGCCCCACTGGAAGCAGTCATTCCTGTCAGGCCCCTTTCTACATGAAATGGAATTCAGTTTTATTGCTTGCACATGCTTACAAATATTCTTTGTTAGGATGCCTGCATAATTAGTTTTTGTTGCTCACCTAAAATAAGAAAAAGACTACTTACTCTTTTCTGTTGATGTCTTCTTCTCTTCCTTGGCTGAGAGATCGCTCCATATGTTACTTAAAAGGAGTCTCACCAAAATGCTATGTACCAAAAGCTAGTGCTGCTTCAGATGCACTGTTTTAGATGTATATTTTCACTGGGAATGGAATTTCATAGAGCTTTATCCTGAGTTTTGGGCTTTTCACAACTGTGATAAAGAGGTACAGGAGGCTATTTAAAACATTCCTCTGGAAGAACATTTCACTGGATCATTGTAGGTTCTCAAGAAAATGTCGTAAGTTGAGTCACTCATGAAGTTACAACGTGTGTCCTATATGCTGAGATGTCACTTCATGTTCTCAAAACACTAGTCAGAAGTCCTATTTACTTGCTACATCAATGCCTTTCCCTAAGAAGGGACACAAAGATTGTTTTCTGCTCCTCCAAGTAGGAGCTGATGCTGACAAATGCTTTGTGGTGGAGAGACCTCATTATATTCCTTTTTGCTCTAAAATGGACTGATGAATGAAGCTCACTATAGAAATCAGCTGTTTCTGATTGAGCAGTCTACAGCACTATCAGGAGAAAGCTCTTGATCCTTAATTAAAAGACACAGTAATTTATATATACTCACATTCAAAGAGGGTTTTTTCCCTAGTGCCTGCAGAATATTTTAATAAAAATTTTAATTGAATGGTAAGAATCAGAATATTATAGTGACTGTAAGGAAATAGAAGCGTAAATGTATTTGCTTGGAGATCACGAAGTATAGGACTTAGAGAACTATTGTACTTAGAGTCTACTGTTGACCTAATGTTTAAAAGAGAATAGTTGTTTCCAGGAAGGTTGCTGTGTTCTCTTTGCCTGATATTCTGCTATCTTTCCTTCATTCAGCCAAACTATCTTCTTGAGTTTTTACTCATGCAAGATTGTCTTATTAAATAATTTTTCAGTATCGTAATGAAAATGAATTTGATTGAAATCTTTTAAAAAATATTCTACACAAAAAAAAATACTGTTTTGTAGCTGATCAGAAAATCGGTTTTGTCATAACTGACTGTTGAAATGGAAATGTTCATAGAATATCTTATAATGCATTTGTTCCTAAAAATCCACCAATGTATTTGAGCTGGAAAGATGTGTTTTGTTTGTTTACTTGTTTTTTTTCTTGTTAAAGCACAATCTACTTTTTTTATCGAGTGTATTTGATGTATTTAAAATTAAAAAAACCCTCAATTATTCCTAACTATGATATTAAATTATGAATATAAATTCAATTTCCTGCTTGAGTTGTCTGAAAACTTTGTAGGCACAGTGGTCTAGATTCAGGGGACATGCTAGTAAAGATTTCTTAAAGGATAAAGAAAATTCTTGTTTTATCAAAAGCAGTGTGTACAACAGTAAACAGCATAGGAGGGGGACAGGCTAAGCCACCAAAATATACTACTTATTGTAAATAGAATATCAAAAATTATTCATTTTTGGATCTCCATTGTGTTTTTTTCCTTTTAATTGTAATGAGCAAGAGCTATGATTAGGCCCTTCAATCAGCAAAAAAGAAGAAAGAGCTTAAGGACAGTTGTATATTAGTAGGTGAGACATTGTGTACTGAAATTCTGAGTATCTTTTTCACTGGTAGAATAATTATTCTACCCATCTTTTTCTTCTGACAAATGTAACACAGTGGCTGCCAATTTTAGCTGTATTATTAATTACATCACTTATTTCAACTTTAAACTCCCTTTATTAAACGGTTATATGCTGGATTTAGTATATTGTTCTATACATAGTCTCCTAGCATTTGCACTTGAAAGGTATTTATTTTTGCCATGCATGCATTCCTCTGCAAGAGTGGGAGAGTGAAAGAATGTGCTCAGTAGTGGCGGATGAGGCTCATTGCTATTCTAACAGCATGGCTGTGCTCCTTTCGCAGGGCTTTCAGTCCTTGGCATTCATTCCCTCACACTGATGTGATAACAGAATAAAGGAGCTTTTCAGCTGATTGAAGTCAAGTAGCAGGGCCATTGTAAAGGCTCACAAGAAGATTACTGATGAATACTATTACTACTGGAGGTTGGACTAGCAGTTGTACATGTCCATGCTTCCTCATAAAGAATGAAAAATGAAGGAGAGGGTGGGCTAACAGTTATGAATTACCTATGCTTTCTCCTAGAGGGAAGATGGTGCTGTCTGTTTGGCTTCGGATTGTTAACAATTGTATGATAAATGCTTACCCATGTCTGAGAAACCTTCAATTTGTTTTCAAAGGTATTAAGAGTTGTGGCTGTATTATTTCTCTGGTTCTGAATACCAGAACTCCAAAAGGTGTTTGACTAGTTCAAGAATTAATGGAAATCCATGGGTATTTTGCATTTCTCTCCTGACAGGAGACAGATTGAAGGCTTTGAATTTATTCCAGTGCATGGAACATTCTTTGCCTATAAAGTGAGCAGATGGCTGAGATAAAATTGCACACTCTTCTGCAGTTTAGTTTGGCTGAACGTTTTTATTTGTGCGTGATTGTCTTGTCTTGCAGACAGAGAGTATACAGGAAGCATTATGTCAGATTTCCAGTCTAGCTCTCATTTTTTTTCCCCATTATGCTTGCAAGAACTGGTGGAAACATGGGATGTAAACACTTTGTAGGAAGTCTATCATGTGCTACAGAGTAGTTCTTCCTACCTGTATGGTCTCTGTCAGGTTCTTGGTTATACACTAAGTCTCAAGTTGTCTATGGCTTTGAGGTGAGCTAACACAGCCTCTCCTCTCCCACTTGCAAGCATTCCAGAAAGGCTTTCAAACTCACTTAAACACAGGTTTTAATTAAATACAAGCTAGAATGCTTAGTTTCTTAAATAGAAAGAATTTTGTGAGTAATTGAGAGAACCAGGAGTAAAAGGAATTATATACAATTCTTCCCCTCTTCAGTACTTTTTTTTTTAGGGTAGGTTTGCTTCCAGACTTGATTTCTAACTTTGTCTGCATTAGTAAATAGTTCAGTGCAATAGGTGTGGATATGCAATGCAAACCACAATTCAGTATGTGAAAGTACATGGGAATGATTGTGTGATATGCTACAAAAGAACACTTCTGATCCAAACCAAAATGCTGTAGTGTCTGTGCGTTTAATGAATTTCTGAATCATAGCAAGGTGTTCAGAGTCCTTTCTGGCCTCTGTCAGAGGTCTTTCATCACTTCTGAGTCCTATGCGCTTTTTGGTCTTCTCATCAGTCTTCCTGACTCTGGTTGGTGTTGGCCACCAGTTTGCTATATGTGTATATATATATGTGTGTGTGTGTGTGTGCATAATACATATTATTACACACACACACACTTTTTTTTTCTACTGCTTTTTGGCTGTGATCAGTGGAACTTTTCCTTCCTAAATGCCCTCGGTTACTCCTGAGGAAATCTCCCTTTCCCTCCAGAGGCATCCTCCTGATCTTCTGACATTCTTTTCTGGGAAGAAAAACAGCCCGGGCAAACCAAGAACAGGTCAATGAAATCTGCAGTCTTTCAGAATAGTCTTAATTTGGATCTTCATAAATACCCATACAATTACTCTACACTGTATTGTATAATTTTAATGTATCTTTTGTTGTTGTTGTTATAGATGGCAATAACTACACTGTATATACTGTGATTTCTTTGCCCTTCATCTATCTTTGGATAACAACAACAGTAATTCTGTAGATCACATTGATACCTCTGAATGAAGAAGGTATTATGAAAAGTAATAAATAGAAGTCATACCTCCAACTTGTATTTGCTTTGAATTAATTTCTAATGGTATTTTTATGAAACACAATAAATATATAGTATTTTAGTATTGAACATGCAAGTTTTATTTAGTGACTTAGGAAATAGAAATAATATCTTGACTAAGGTAAATAGGTATAAAAAGCTATACAGCTGCTTTCTTGAATTCTAAGCAGAAATACATAGTTTGCTTCAGAATAGAAACATGGTTAGAGCAATAGAGATGATAATCAAAAGACCTGATTTTTCTTGCTTCTGCATTTAAATGTGCTCACGTCAATTCTTTTTGTCTTTTGCAAAAAGTTATGGATGAAAATGGCCAGATGTTCTCAAGTGTACCATTTTCCTTTTGTTCTGTAAATGAAGAATGGATTTTTTTTGAAAGATGTTGTATATAAATTATTAAATACAGGGCAGCTCAATAAAGATTGTATCTTCAGAATATCCTTAAATTTTCTTGTAGCTGAAAAATTTTCATATAAATTGTACTGAAATATCTTTAGCCAGAATTAAAATTGGTGATTTCATGTTATTAGTATTTTAAGTTTAAATTCTAATTGTCTTTTTGTTTGTTAATAAACAGGGTTTTTTTCTTCTTTCTAAATGGATTTTTCCTTTGTACATGGTACTTTATCAAACCTGTGGAAAACCCAGTATGTTAGTGGAAAACAAATCAATCTATCCTTTCTGGAAGGTATAAACAACTTTCATTAATGATACTTTTTAAAGCTCAGATTGCAGGTGGAGAAAAATGCCTTTTAGGTATGTTTTAACTTCAGTTTCATGTTTCAGGGAAAAATCCTTTTCTGCTGTTGATGATATCTTTTGTTTTATTTTAAAAAAAGCACACCTGCTTTTTACATAACATTTTCATAATTGTAAGCCTTCCTGTGATTTTTTTTTTTGGGGGGGGGAGGGGGAAATTTTTATAAAATAAATTTTGAAATATTTTATTGTATACCTTTTCACCTTTTGAAGCTAAATATTTGCTTTCATTTGTATTTGAGCACTTGCAGTATAGTTTTATGTCTTGAAGTTTTATATGTGATTATCAATATGATATTTGAATACCTTCCATGTAAATTAGGGATGTGATAAAGAGGTTTTCCAACTTTTGGATTCTCTTCAGTATGCTGTGGTACTGAGCCCTGATTCATTACACATGCATTCTTCATTTCACTTAATTCCAGTTAGGCTGCAACATTCTCCCCACTACGTTCTTTGTCTTTGGTTCCTATACTCCTTTATGGACACACAAATCTGCAGTTCAGACTCCTATGGGCTCTCAGTGAGCTGTGCCTGACAGACTCCTGCTTCCCCCTTGTTTCCATAGTAGCAGCATCTTGTCATTTTGCAGAAATGAGTATACTCAGAAATGAGATACTTGAAATGAGTAATGTTGTTGGCTTTTCAGTTGCTTTTGACATCAGCCCTTTTAGAGGACTGCAGTTCTGCAGAAACACAATTATGGAGTGATGATACCTGAGTGCTGGACATGGCTCAAGAGTAGCTAGCTACTTGTTCGTGGGTTTTATATACTTTCCTTGCTGTTTAATCACTGAAGATAATGCTAGCTGCTTTCTGCATCTGCTTACCTTATTTTCTGTGTCATTATTGGTATGTTTATTGTAACAGAAGCTAAATGAACTGCAAAGCGCACAGGCCAAAGAATGTTGTTATGTCTTACGGTCACTAAAAACCTTGGTGCAATTAGATCATCGGCAGAAGACAAGATTAAACATTCAGCCAATCTAGGTAGACACTAATCAGTCTCTATCTTAAATTAGTGTGCGCTGATTTGCAAGAAAGCGTTGTCTTCATGAGGAAGTGTTAAGGTTTATGTAGGCCAGCAAGTAGATACTCATTCCAACTACTTTCTTGTCTTCAGTGGAGTACTGGTGATCAGGAATTAGGGGTTTTATCACTACTTTGGGCAATGCAGTGTAGTTTAATGGTGAGAGAAGAGGATAAAAAAGCAGGTGTAGTCCTTCTGAGAAGCAGCATATCTTGAGTATCTTTGTAATGGTTCTGCTAGGAACTTGTGTGTTGTTCTTGGCTCTGTGTCATGACTATATCTCAGCTTGGAAAACAGGACAGGAAGGCCATAGCTCCTGCTTAATTACTTTTTTGGTATTTCTGTTTAGCCTATTCTAGCCACTTTTATTCTTAGTCAAGAAGACCAGAAGATTTGTCAGAAAATATCTGATTGGGTATCATGGGCGTATTTGTTTTATTCCTTAAAAATGCAGTGGAGTAGTTCTCTTGATAGTTTATTTGTTATTATTTTCAAGAAATTAGGGTTTTAATGTTCCTTCTTAGACCATTCAATAGGTTTTGGTATAAATGTCAGTTCATGTTCAGAATACAATAGTAAATATTCCACAAAGTATTAATGTCATACATTGATATAGTTATCCCTTCATCTTAGATTGTGGATACGATTTTAGTAATATGTTCACTGAATTACTTAATAAGCTTTCCTCAGATGACCTATAGTCTTTCATTTCATCATTCATTGTAATCAAAATACTAACTTTTGTCCAAAGAGGTTGACATGTAAGCCTCCAAATCAGGAACTCACGTAAGATGCCTACAAAATACTCAGTGAGAGGATTTTTTTGAATTCTGTTTTGGCAAAGTACATCTAAACATTATTATTATTTTCTGAGAAGTTGGAATAACAAACTATTAGGTTTTAATACTGTTCATTCGGTTTTAGTTTTTCAGCATAAATGTGTCCTATGTATTTGTACAGTTGTTCAGATGTTTTTTTCTGCTGTGTGTGTGTGATTGTGAAGCTTTAAGCTAACCATACTTTTTATAGGTCTGTTTTGAGCAGATAATTTAGTATCTATTTTATTAAAGCTGTAATCAGTTAATCAGACAATTAACTGTTAGACAGCTGTTTCAGTATCTCTGAAATGCTGAGGCTGAAAACTCTAGTGGTTGTCTTGTTCTTGGTTTATGTATTTCAGCAAAATGCGATAACTGATGAATATCTGCAGAAAGGAATTATGATTGTGTTCTTTTTAATGAACCAGCAATATAATGCAAAAAGTTCAGCAATCCTATTGTTTAGTATAAAGGAAAACATGTAAATGAGGCCAACACTGAAATTGTGTTTGAATAAAAGTGACAGTTTCTGTATTGTACCCATTAATTAATTTCCCAGCATCAAGATTCTCTGGGAATGACCTGGAAAAATAATTAGAATGATACATGAGGTAAATAGTTTAGAAATTCAAAAATTGAAGTAGGGAATTAGTTCAGTAAATATTAGTCATACTGCTTATTTGTGCTCATTTTCCTTTTTAAAGCAGGTTATTGAAGAAGTATGATGGACTTTTGATTCTGATGATGATCTTTTGAAGTTTTTCTCACAGGAGAAAAAGTTGAACTATTCTTTTTAATAAATGGTTCCTGCCCATGTGTAGTTTCAAATCAATAAGCATCTGAAAGCAAGTTAACATTTGTATGAAAATATTTTGCTTCAGAATGAAGTTATTCATAATTAAATCATTGTATTTTTACTAATGATCTAGATTTATTATATGCTTTGATAAGGTAAATCATATCTCATAGTTATTGTGTATAAAAGCAATTATTACAGTTTGCTGAGCAGTCAGAAGAAGGGGAAAAAAATCCAACGTGACACAGCTTTATTTCTTTCACCACATTCTTGGCCAGTTAATTAGTGTCAAGTCACTACTAGAGATCGAATTTAAATATTTAATTTCAAATGACATTAGTAATTTCAGATATAATTAATAGGTCTTAAATAAAAGAAAGCTTAAAAAACAACTTTCTTCCAGCTGGATGAGAATTTCAGAATAATTGGAGCCCATATATAAGCCTAGCTTAAAATAAAAAACACATTGAAATAAACATTCTTTCTGTCACTTAGAGTAGACAGAACTTAGATGAACTTTAGGTTTTGGTATTGCAGATGTGCATGCCATTGAAAATATTTTGTCTGGAAGTTTTCACTCAAGTCTATCTTATAGCCTGTAGAAAAAAGAGTAGATCTAAGTAAATTAAAGATGCAAAATAAATTCATCTGGAAAATAGCCAGAAGGTTTGACTTTTGAAGTGTGTAGATGTTTGAGACTTACCTGTACAGTTGCTTGTGTCATCTTTGTATTTCCTCTTTCAGTTTGTCCAATTCGATTTCCTTACACCTCCCATGGAGGAATTTGCTCAGAACTAAGGAGTATAAGGAAGTGCATTCTTCAGCTTTATGACCATGCAAGAAATATAACACATTATATGCCTGTGCTTTCTGCTTTTAGGGAAAGCAAAGGGCATTAGTATTTAAGCACAGCACTTATTGCACAGCATAGAGTTGTCAGATTTAGTAAAACAATGTAAGATAACTAATTCTTTTGAACTTTCTTAGCAGAAATAGGAAATGTGAATACTATTGATGTATATATATATATACATTTTTTTTTGAAATAGTTGCTCTTCTATAGGGGAAAGAGTAAGTTAGTTAACTTTTCCATGGTATTTTGGCTCTGCAAGATCTTTCTGACTTGAAAATCTTAGTTTCCATTACAGATTCTCAAGCACTATGAATTTGTTTGGATCAGATTTGGTCTTAATGAAAGGATCAAACAGGCTCAGAAATTATCATCTTATTAACTGGCAGGTGTTTGAATTAGAGACAGTTACCTTTTGGTCTTACCTACAGTTTGTAAATTGGTTTGTTTTTATTATTTTAGCCTAAATCATCTAGCTTTGTGTTATTATCAGATTAGAATTACTTTAGACATGTGCTGTTGGACATTGTTGCTTTTAGGTTCATCCCCCTGTATATAGTCATAATGAAATTATTAAAAAATTAATCACAGATGTGGAACAGATTGCACATTTTTTTCATTAGGGAACTAAGTAAAAGACTAAAACAACCAACTTGATTCTATTTCATCTTAATCCTGTTTATGCTTTTAAACTTGACCTAGAAAAATTAAATGAACTAATGTCTGTAGTAACAAATGAAATGAATTAATGTCTATGTGACTGTGAGAAATGCTCAGAATCCTCTGCTTTTTCAACATACCTTTTGTACTTCATTTTTGCCTTTGTTTTGACTTTCCAAAGCATTTTCTGAACTGTCATGGAGTAATGTTTAAGGATAACCTGATGGTATAACCAAATTACTGATTTAAGTCATGAATTAGATACTCTTTTAGTACAATGCTATAAATATTGTATTTGTTAAATATTTGTTAATAAAACTTTAATAAACATTATATTATGTTACATTATTGCTTCAAATTAGCTTGCAGAGATTTTCTTTGCAAACAAAAGCAATGATAGAAGACAATCCAAAAAGTGCTAACTCAATAAAAGTGTATCTTTTATACAAGTATTTATGTATAACTGTAAATTTCTTCTTAACATGTCATCAAAAAGTTTACGTTTTTATCACCACAAGGTAATTGTAATTTATTTATATGACTGACTGTAAAGCTGAGAAGTAGGAGACTTGACTAAAATACAGTGTTCGCTAAAGTTAATCATAATGTTATTTCACTATAAGTAGATTTCACATGGCATAACCTTTGTAAAGAGAAATCTTATCTCACAAATATATTGGAATTCTTTGAAAGCCGATGGGCATATGCAGAAGGTTGATGTGGTCTACTCAAATTTCTAAAAATGGTGAACAGAATTCTTCACAAAAGACTATTAAAGAAAAATTATTGCTGTGGGATTAAAGGGAGTACCCTTCTATGGATAATAACTGGCTGAAACGCAGAAAATGAATGGTAAGAGTAAGGAAGCAAATTTCAGAATTAAGAGAAATCACAAGTGGTATCCTACGAGAATTTCACAGGATTACCAAATGGTTGAGGTTGGAAGGGACCTCTGGAGATCATCTAGTCCAACCACCCTGCTCAAGCAGGAATTAGTCTTTTTATTGTTTCCTCTGTAATGACTGGAAAAGAGATACAGAAGCGAGAAAACAAAAGTTTGCTACCAGTGCCCTGTTGTTCAGAGTAGTAAAGAAACAAGGAGTTGCACAAGGACTTGGTGCTGCTGACCAGCTAGGCAGTAATTGGCAGATGGAATTTCATATAGATGAAAATAAAGTGGATTATGTGGGATGCATGGAGACGATTTTACCTGTGCAACAATGTGCTTCAAGTTAACTTGTACTCAAGAGCGAGAGAAGAATGTCAGCTCTGGAGCAGTCAAGAAAGAAAAGAAAAAAATATTAAAGGCTAGGAATTAGTAGGAAGGAAAAAGAACAAACATCACTATGCATTGATACTCTGTTTGCATCTTAAATGCTGTGTACGGTTTGAGGCCTATTTCAAAAATGGAAAAATATAGGAAAGGATGCTTAAGAAGGATGAGCAAACATGGCAGCTCCTGTTTGTGAGGAAGTGTAGAAAAATTCTAGTCTGCAAAAGAGACAAAGGGGAAAATGGTAGAGAGATATAAAGGGGAAAAAAGATGAATAACGTGAATAAAATGAATAGGAAATGGTTGTTCATACCCTCTTTTAGTGCAATAGCTGAACTGCTTTAAATAAAACTACTGTGTGTGAGGTAGAAGGCAGACATGCTATATAGCATGTACTTACATTTTGGAATTCTTTGCCACAGGACTTGGTACATAGTTGCAAAAAGCTTTGGACAGATGACTGTTGACTTAAATACAAATACTCTACAGCTTGTCTTAAGGAGGTGTCTGAGCAGGAGATCACTGAAGGGCAGAAGAGTATTTTGGGGAGGTACTGCTATAAGCTTGCGCTGTTTTTACAGTCTTTTCTAGTCGTCTGCTAATGGTCATGGCACTGCTGGAAATAGGACACTTAGCTAGATGGACTTCTCAGTGATATGCCAGTGCTTTGTTGCCTGTCAAATTGTCTGAAAACAAGAAACTAAGTTTTGATAGTGAATTGTATCTGTGCCTAGGAAGTCAGAGTTCCTAGGAGCTCTGATGGAAAAGGCAAATTTTGGAGGAGAAGCCAACACAGGCTGTACTGTCTATGATGATCCTATGCTGGTTTCTCTGTCTTTCTGCCATAGATGTCTTAAATATTTTGGAAAATTTGCTTAAAAATCTTTGCAGCTATACTGCCAGCTCTTTGTAATAGAGTAATAATTATGACAGCATAATTTGCTTTATTCATCTGTAATGATAAAATGCTTGGAAGTCCTTGAGTGTGAGGCATTAGGAGAGCGTGAAATATAGTGTTTTAAATACTTGTCATTAGTTCATAGCATTAATACTTGTCATTAGTTCATAGTACTTCAAAAATAATCAAGTGTTGCACCTAGTCTATTGACAAATATAATACCATGAGATATTATGCTTTTCCAGTGGTGAAGTATCCAGGGCATGGGAGGCAGGTTAGACTAATCATTGACTAGACAATAATCAGGCCAGTTGTACCACAAATTTTGCTATGCACATTCTTTCAGTGATTGTCTAATTTGAGAAGTCTGGGGAGTGTAGTATAAAGAATGCCTTTGATTTCAGCCAGCGAAGAAATCCGACTTTTGCATGGCATTGCAATATTTGTGATGTTAACAATCTAAATGATTTTTATTGATAATGACAGATGGTTCTTAGATAATGTGCTCCGAGTTGTTGGTAATATGTTCAGAATAAGTCTTTGGGAAGGTTGTACATCTGTCTTGATCTTTTGCTAAAATATTTAAATCGAGGTCATTGCTTATATTTGATTTTAAATAGCTTTTAGCTTGTAGTTGCATTTTTGTACATTTAGAGATCAAACTATTTGTAACTTCAAAAGCTACAATGGAGAAGTATAATAGGTAGCAGGTGTTAGAAAAGGCAATTATGCATTAGCTGTTTTACTCAATTTTCAAAACTGTCTGAAACTATCCATTACAAATACTTTGTAGCCTTATCTTATCTCTGAAACATGATGAATTTTTAAGTCTATAGGGAATATGCATTTTTTTTCTAATGAATTGCATATTTAAACCTATTTGGTTTCATTTAAAAGAGCTGAAAGAAATTGTTTTGAAAAGAAAGGCTGAAGAGGAAAATTTCAAGAGAAAATGAAGTTTTTTATATACTTCCAGATATTATTTCAGCATTTCTTCATAAACATTTTCAATTTTCATAATTAGTGTTTTGAGTGTATTTGCTCGTTTCTCTTGTCTTTCTGGCTCTGGAAGGACTTTATTGTATAGTAATAGACTGAACTCATGGGCTCAAAATAGGAATTTTAGACTGTTGTCACAAAAGGAATACTATGATTATCTCATTTGCCTATGTAATATAGTTTTGTGAGTCAGTGTAACAGAGCAAAATAAACAATTTTGAGACAGTTACTGTAAAATGACTTTGAAAGCAACATTTCAATCTCTAGACAGATTTCTTTCGTCATTGTCCCTCTCCCCCCTCTGCTTTTGAAGAATAATGTTGGAATTGAGAGGGATGGAAAATAGAGGATTAGTATATATTAATACTAGCATTATAGGAAAATAAATGTATCTTGCATAGTAATCTTTTTTAATGAACTTGTAGGAAGGATGACTTACATAATGGGGAAAAATTTCAAGCTGCATGGGATCTTATTTAATAACATGCTTAGTTAAGAATGTTATGAAATGTCCTCCTTCTTTTGGAAGACTTTAAAACAAGCTGTATAAATTGTTAAGGAGTAGTTAGATTTAGTTCATTTTGAGTTTGGGACAACAGGATGGATTGCATGGCCTGTTTCATCTGTTATTTCTGTTTATTTTGGTTAATGTTATATAATTTTTAATAACTTTTATCTTAATGCAAGTAATTTCCTTAGTTAATTATCATCTTTATTCCTTCTTTCTTTTCCATTATCTAACTGTTGCTTCCCCATCATCCTGCCCATCATCTTGAAAAACGTATTCTGTTCTTATTTTGCTGCCTGCAGAATATTTAGCTTTCTACTTCTCCATCTGCAAAAAAGTCTTATTCTTCTTTATCTGCCTTCACCTGCATTTCTGTTGCTTTCTTTTTCTGGTCAACAATCTCAATCCACCTTTATTTACTGACTCTATCCAACTCGCCATTGTGCAACCGTCATTTTCCTTCTTTAATTACAAATGCTTAGGCCAATGCCCTCCTCTTCACAGTTACCCATTTCCTGAAGTAGCTTTAAATATAGAGCATTATTCACCAAGTGATGCTAACTTTTTCTCCAGTTTTAGTCATTGAACTAGTTCTTACTGTACCAGTAATTCTTCACCACTGACTGTGTATACTCCCAGCCTTCTGGAAGGTGTCACTTGAATTCATCTGCCTTTGTTTAACTTACTGATTCATGTCTACATATGATTATGTTTTGTTGTACAGATTGTAGACTTAAACAGACTCTGTTTCATTGGACATTACCATCCTATTTGCCTTGCGATCTTGGAGAAGGTTGTTACTTTTACTAGACCATATTCTGTATTGCACAGTAATAGAAACATTTAATATATGACAAAAAACTACTACTGAAAAGGACATTTTAAATATTTATGAAAAAGTGAGAAATTGGTTGTAATTCAGTGCTAAAAAACTCTAGAAAATAAATATTCTTTCAAGACTTAATTTAAGGAAATGTTGAATATTTTCTTGATGTATCATTTTAAGATAAAAATGTTATAAAAGTATCAAAGATTTTATTTTAAAAAATAAAATGTTACAAGGTCTATAAATGTGTTTACAGAATAAAATAGAAGGTTGTTTTCTTTGAATAGACCTACATTTTTAGAGTGAATTTCTTAAATACTGCCGTAGTAATGTCTGATATAATAGGTGGTAGCACCACTTTTTCTTCAACTATGTCTTTTTGAGATACTACTTTTTATGATTTTTTTTACGTATATTAACTTTCCATTTTGAGGAGAATGCCAGTGCTAAAGTAAAAGATGTGGATTTTTCAGGAGGATGGCAGTGAATACATGATATTAAGTTCCGTAAAATTTAGTTTTAATATTGTAAATTGAACTTTAGTTTGACTTTGCTGATTAAGATAAGCTCAGAGAGAAATCTTGTTAAATTACTACATGCTCTGGCTGTCCCAGGATTTTAAAATGTGCTCTCATGTTATGCTAGTAAAGTTTTCCTAGAGAAGGAAAAATATCAAGGGATCTTATAATCAAAATATTCCTTTTCTTTTCCCCAAATTAATTCATTTTTATTTTCAGTTCAAACTATACTTTAAAACTTAAAACTTCCCTGAACATCATAGGCACTATCTCATCTTTGCTGTTATCAGTTTGGACAGGATGATTTTTAGTTTCTGAAGCTGCCACTGTGGTGTTTGTACCAATATCCTGTAGTGCAGTAAAGTAACTGCACTTTTATCAGTCAAAGGGTAAGAAGGAGAAATCCTTTCCTTCTCCACCTTTAATTACTTTACTGTACAACTTTGTGAATATTATATAGTAATAAGTTGTTTCAGTTCACTTAATTTACCTGAGTAAAACACTGTATTTTTTCTAAGTAATAAGCTGCAATTATGAAGTGACCAGTAGAGAATATGGTGGGGGAAAAAAAATCTGCTCTGTTTTGAAGATGTGTATTGAAGAGATGTTACAGATTATTTAGATATCAGTGTTTAAGTATCCCTGCATTTGTCAGATTCTGTAGCTTAATTTCATAATTATTTTTAAATGAGATTTTAATGAGATTTTATGTAGCGTTAGTTCACAGCGATCTCATTGACAATGTAATGTTAAAATTATTTCTTAAGTTCCAAGTGGAATGGAAATAAAAAACTTACAGTGAGGTCTTTGAAAAGTAGAATCACAAATTTGTCTAAACTCTTTGGAATGATCATGAAAACTTAATATATTATTTGAGTTTTATAAAGTGACTGTATCTGGTGGCTGAAAGCAGAGTGGGAGACAGATGTGTGTAGATACCTGAGTTGTTAAAGGTTGTGATACAAGGAGTAGAACTGGAGTTTTTTGAATGTTTTGTTTTTTTGTTTTGCTTTTTTTCTTCAGTAAGAAACTCTCAAGCAGTCAAATATTGACCAAGTTGTATATTTGTAAAATGATTAATAATTTGGCATAGCAGAATTTGTAATCAAAAAGCTGTTAATATAAAATGGAACTACCAGACTTAATAATGGAGATGAAGCATACATTCACACCTCAGTGTTGAACTATATCATACACTATTTCATGATGGATACAAGCTAATGGACAAAAACGGAAATGGAAGAATCACATCTGTAAAGAATGAATCGAAGTTTGAAAAATAGTTGCATACCTCACCTTAATTTGGGGTACAAGTTATACCTATGAATGGGTTTGGCACAGATGAAATAGGAACATATTTGCAATATGAAAAGAAATAGATTCAGCTTACATTTTTAGTTGGTATTGAATGCATAAAAATACTTTTGGGGTGTTAGGTACGTTGTTGAAAACTGATTTTGTACATTCAAATGATATTTTCTTTTCAGTCTGAACCAGAGGGTTTTTCTCACTTCCACTTGTACGTCTGTGCTGCCTTCCTTGTCAGGTGGAGGAAAGAGATCCTGGAAGAGAAAGACTTTCAAGTAAGTTGAGACATTTTTGTGATACAAAAAATTGGGGATTTTTTTCAAGCTCAGGATGGTATTTGTTAAATTTGGGGTCATAGGTTTACACGGGATGAATTCATGGCAGAGCAGTAGCAGTTGCTGACAATGTCTGACTGTTTGAGAGAGTTGCTCCAAAACTATTAAATCTAAAGTGATTGACTCTAAGCAGTAAGCGATGAGTTTTCTTTGCCCACTCTGAAAAAATTGCTGCTCAAACTGAGAAGATGATTTCTGGTTATACTACAGTACGAAAAGCTTTGGTATTTCATAGAGAGATTTTCTGAAAAGGTAAATTGAGAGTGTTCTTTTTTTTTTTTTTTTTCTTAAATGCTGCATTGGAGTTATTTATGTATAATTTTGCATCTGTATAATGTAACAGCACACTGACAAAATGATGTTCTTTCTTTTCAAAAATGCTAGGCAAGCAGTGTTTTAAAGTAAGGACCCTGTTTTCAGTGATAAATTATAGGCCTGAAAGAGTATTTACTTCTAGTCCCATGTTTCAAATCTTTTCTTACATTTGTTCAGCAAAGAGCATATCAGGTAGTAATTTGGAATGGGATTTGAACAGTGTAAAAGGGAAAATAATTTCCTTATTTGTATAGTTCAGTTATATCTGTGAACTGGAGATGGTGTACTTCCAGAGAGGTACTTTAGATTGACTTTTACTTTGAAACACATGCAATACCTAAAAGGAATTAAAGGCCTGAAAATTGCCAACTGTGAGCAAACCATGCTGCAAAGTTTGCACCATTACCTGCTCGTGGGAAATGTCCTGTTACTAGCTTATTTTCTCTACAGCTGACTGAACTCTGTTGCCTTGTACAAATGCACCATTGTGTAAATCTGTACATCAGTTCAATCTATTTTGTATTTCTTCATAAAATGATTTGTTCAGAGCATTTTAACTGCTGTTACTCAATTTCACAATAAATTAATACCTAGGAGTACAACGCAACAAATGAAATTCATACTACCTCCTAACATTATCCTATTGTCTCATTTTGTCAGAAAACAACCATAATGCTAGTTGCTGTGCCTCTCTACTGTAATTGCTCCCCATTAAATTTTTTTGAGGTGATTTTCTGTACCAAAGCTCATAGCATTTTTCATCTTCCCACCAAATACAGGACAATTATGTTAAAAATAAATAATAATCCTAAGGTAAAGTACCGTGAAGGTTTGTTTTATTCTGCTTAAAGTATGCTCAGATTTGGTCATTCATGTTGTAAGTTCTTTATGGTTTAATTTCCTTAAAAGCTACTAAAATAGAGTGTAAGTTATACAAATTAGGAGCACTTTGAAACACTTTTACTTACTAGACAACTTTAGGTTACTTACCACATAAAAATGCACTTAATCATTTTGAGGATCTGTAGATAAATGCTACTTTTATCACTATCTTATTGTTATCACTAAAAGGTCTGGCCTTCTTTATTGTGTAACATGACCTTTTAAAATGACTGAAGTATTTTCCATTCTCAAGATGATACTTGTCTCCCACAAGCCAAAATAAAATCTGGTATTTTTCCACTTTGTTAATAATAGCTGTATAGCCCATTGCCTGGTCTGCAAAGTAGCTACCTCAAATAATAGGGTTTTAATTATATCTGAAAACTGGGAAATTCCAAATATGCTGCTGGAGTGCTCAGGTTGCATGTGATTCACGTTATTCAGAAATCATGGTAGGTTTTGCACTGAAATTTTGTGGTCCGTAAATTATATCGTGAATCACCAAAACATGCATCCAGCAGTCTCTCTGGCACATGATGTGTGTTGTGTTCCTTTTTCTGCCTACCACACAGATAGTAGATTTACATTCTAGTAAATGTCAGCCTGGGGATCCGGTGCTTTTGTACAAACTGGGAAGACTCATATTTTGTTTCTTTTACGCAGATCTGTTTGATCTCTTTCAGGAGGATTTAAAAACTCAGGCTTTTTAAGGCAGAATGATTCCCTCAGTGGGACATTAAATGTGATGATCTGCCAGATGGGGCACTGAGCAGGGTTTGAATCAAGGATCAAAATTTAAGAACTTGATTATTCAACACTTTATTATTTGATGAAATATGTGTTATCAATATGAGAGACAGTATGGTGAACAGATTAATTATAGATTTATATACCAAATTTTCATCTGTTCATGATAACAGTTCCTTAATACAGACTGTGTATGTGTGTACATAATTTTTTCTTTTTTTTCCCCTGTACTGTTGCGTAGTGAAGAAAGAAATTTTGCAGTTAAAGGAGTCAGGTTGCTGGGCTAGTCGTATGAAATTATACAACCTCAAAATTGTTTGGTACTTGGTTCACCTCTGTAGAACTAAGTATTATTATATTAAATAAAATAAGTGATGTTATTTAATCAAGTGAGGGAAATGCATGCATAGGTAAAGGAAGAAATAAATGTACAGGAAATACTGGCTTTTTTAATTTTAGCATCTTAAAAGCAATAAAAACTGAAAAGGCAATGGTAGTAGGTATATTAGTAATTACAGATAGTGTTTTGAACACTATTGAATGTATTAACCTTGACCCTGATACTGCAATGCTGTTATGTTCTTAATTTGATTTGCTTTTAGTACTCCTGGTGACTTAAGTGGAACTATTTGCAGTATATGAAGTTAAACAAATTAGTAAACCTCTGCTGATTCAAGGCCTGTTACTAGAAAATAAATGTTCTATATGAAGTACCTTGTGTATAGAATTATTTTCTGCTGTACTTCATGTTGTCAATCAAATATGACAGTACAAGCACTGAAGTATGTGTTTCATGCTGATATTGTAAATATATGATGATGATTTTATAATGAATGTGTAGACATTCTCTGAATTTATCAGAATATTTTGCCTCTTTACATTTTAAATTAAAATCTTTTTAGGATTTTGAATATTAAAATAGGAATTTGAGGAAGGAATTTGTTAAAGATTCAAATAAATGGTCAATATTAGCTACTAAATTTCAAATAGTCATTTGTTACAAATTATATAGCTATTTATATATTTCTATAGCTTTGCCTAAAAGTATCGATACAGCTAAATTGTTTATTTTAAATTGTAATTTGGCTTGTTTTTTATTAGATGAAATATTGAGCAATAAAAGAAGTGTAAAATATCTAAATAAAGTTGTCCCTCTAAATTTATCAATTATTACAAAAAGTGAATTAAGATGTGAAAATTTTTTGCCTTTAAAACACCATCTGATGATTATATGCCATATAATTTGCTGAATTTAGCAGTTTGGAAAAAAAGCTCTGTGCATTTCAGTAGCAACAGAAATGTCAGTGAAGTTGGTTTGAGGAAGAGGTCAGTGTCTTGAGCAAGACTGAGAAAGATTTCTTCCCAATAGCACTGTGCTATCTTCACCTCCAGTGAGAATTTCATATTTCAGCAGATGGAGAAAGGATGAGTGACAAGTATACTGCAGTGATTAGTTATTCCAGCATGTCATTCAATTCTTCTTGAATACCAGTTTTAATGAGAACTATGAAAAAAGTCAGTCCCTTGTCTGTTTTTGTAAGCTTGAATTTTCGCTGTCACTGTCAGGTTGATGTTTCACCAGAAAATATATGTCACATCATCTGGATTCATATGGCTGTTTCTAGTGACTTTTTCATGAAAACTCATCTGATTTGACCACTAAACATGCAATTGTTAGGGGTAAGGAGGAGAGAAAAGTTACTGTTATGTCTGCTAACTTCTTCCTTCTACTCAGTCATAGCCACACAGTCGTGCAAACAGTTGTGACTACCTTTGCCGAGATACTCAAGGCAAACCTATAAAATATTGCATAAATAGCTTTCTGTACAGATTTCTTCATCTACAATGCTGTATCCCTGTGATTTCCAGTTCTGGCTTTCTATAGTGCATATGTAGTCTTTGATCTTCCTGGAAAGGATTTCCTGTAACTTTATGGTTGTTTTATATCTTGAATTCTCAAATATAGGCACTCTGTACTTTGTAAAATGACTATTGTAGATATTGTTATTTTTGATATACACAGTACTTTCACCTCATACAAAACAGTTTAACTGAACTTCAGCACCAGTCCTGTCCACTATGCCGATTTGTTTGACATTTTGTGGTTAAAAAAAGAAAAAAAGAAAAAAAAAAAAAAGATTCTGATATCTTTAAGATCCTGTAATTATAAGGACAGACTTTCAGAAAGGACAGCCATTTATGTCTTCCGGAAGCTGACTTGCTTACAGCAGCCCTTGGTGAAGATAAAAAGTGCCAAATTGCAGTTCAGCTTCTCGCTAAGGTGATTGGGATGAGGAATGGTAAAGAGAACTTGTCAAATTTGGATTTATAAGAGGAAATAAATTTAAAAGAGAAGACAGAAAAACATGTCTTCATGTCCCTCAGGATGAGCCAAGATTTTGTTAACTCCTCCTTGCTGTTGATACTAATGGAAAACTGGAAATACTACTCTTCTAATGAATTACATATTAGATAAACTGTATTCAAGTCATCTATATTTTTCTGACAAAGTGAACTAATTTGTATGCAGACGCAGGATACTTAATTTTGTGCCGTAGGTTCATTCATTCAGATTCTTATTTATCCTGGGGAAAACAGCAACCAAGAATACAGTCCATTATATTTTGTAGTTAAAAAGTCCTTCTGCGTTTTCTTGATAAATTTAGATGTTATATGATAGAAGAAGTCCAGAGTGCAGATACTCTGGAAGAAAAATGTCTTTTTGTTTTAAATTAGTAAGGTCATCTCAAGTCCATGAGCAGGTGAGGGCTGACAAAGTTTTTAATTAAATAAAAATTTTAAAAAAGATGAGAACAGGAAATTCTGCCTGCTTATGTCCAGATTTACCCCGTGAATTCTCATGGCTCACTCATGTGAACCTCATTTTGTGAGGTATAACAATTCCTTCTCTATGGAAGCCCTTTTTATTTGAGATGAAGATGTCTAGTTCTCCTTGGCATTAGACTTTGATTAGCATCTGATGTCATGCTAAACTATGTGTATTAATCTTGTGAGGTATCAAACAAAGTTATATAAAGCAAAATTTTCTTATGTTTTATTTAGTTTTAACTTGTCCCTTTCTTTTTGCTTACCACAGTTGTCATTGGAGGAGGTTCTCTTTTTCTGCAATGCTAATAATTTCTGATATATCAGGTGGTAAATTTGTCCATGCAGCTCTGACTGTGTTGTAGGTCAGCTTGTTCCTTTGAGAAGGAAATGATCAGACAGTCTTTCAACTATATACATCTAAAGCTGTAGCCAAACTGTGTCCTCATCATCTTGTTCTCTTCTGTGTTCTTGATAATAGTAATTAATGATGTTTGTGTCTTCAAATTATATGATACGTATAATTTGACTTCATACACATGACTTTATACATGAAAGTATTCTATATTTATGAAGCACTTAATAAAGTTGAGTCCAAGTTTGGATGGGACATTCTTGGTCCCGTGTCCCATATGTGAACAGTAATATAGAAACAAACATTAATTGGTGGTCTTTAAGTCTGTAAAATCTGAAACAGATTTTTTTTTGAATTTTCACAAAGCTCTATACCACTGAGTTGCAGCCAGAAAAATAAAGTGTTGCTGTTTGCATAATACTTTCTTACTGCAAGAGGCAATACTGGAAATTCTATAATAGAATCCTTTTGCATATACATTTTAGGCTGACTGTTTGTGAACTTATACAATTGGATAAGGTTAGAATGATTTTGGTTTTGGTGCTTATCCACTCTTTATTGAACATTAAAACCTTTCAAATATTTTTCTTAAATTTCAATTATTTTATTTTCTGCTTACCAGATTGCATGCACATTAGTTTACCAAAAGGAAAATAAAGAGAATTCAGTCTAATCATATCAGACTACTTCCAAGCATTTTGCATGCACGTTAGCTTTACAAAAAGGAAATAAAAAAAGAAAATTCAGTCTAATTATATCAGGCTACTTCCGAACCTTTTGAAGTCTGCTCATCAGTAATCATTAATCACTTCACATTGTTCTACCATGCATACGTAGTATTTTTTCTCACAGCAGGTGAAAAGTGGTACAGTCTGGCTAAGACTGAGATCAGTGCAGCTGAACATTAAATTAATCTCCTAAATATGTGTCTTGACCTTTATTGATATGAAGTATTCTCCATCACCATTTTGAATTGAATGAATTCAAACTGAATCGAAATATGATTAATGTTTTTAAATAGCTTTAAGTGTTCAAGCTTAAAAAGGATGAATTTTGTAGGTGGCAGCAATGTGAATACATTGTAGAGGCAGGCTGCTTCTTAGGTACTTCTCATCAGCAAGAGAGGAATGTGTAGGAAACAAAAAGGAGCAGGAAAGATTGGTTTAACAGAGCTTTTCTACGTGATTAAAGTTGCTGAAAATTGTGGACAAATAAGTTAAATTGAACAGAACATATTTCATACACAAATTCGATATTCCTATTGGCAGCATACAGGAATATGCCTGCTTATTTATCATCATGAATCTGTTCTTAGTAGAGACAAAAATTTAAAGGCGAGACATGCAGAGACTGCAATAAAGCCTGTCCATCTTGATGTTCTCTGCAGGATACTCAAAATCAGCATTTATAGTGTCACTTGCTTATAAGTAGTGATCAATGTGAGTAGTAAATCAGCTTCATGCAGACATGCTTTGTACCTTTTCAGAGACTTCAGTACAGTTCTTCCAGCATTCAGTTTACTACTGTGAGAAACTATTGGTAGCAGTGAACTTTGATCTTGTGATATCTTCAACCAAATGTAATGGAAAAGATGAGAATTTTAGAGGTCTGATTGCCTAAAAGCTATTCTGAATGTGTGTGTGTATTTTTGTCTCAAAACAGCTTAATTAGTGGATCTCCTAAGTTTAAGTTTCCCACAGCTATCGCAGTGTGCCATTAGTTGTGACACTTGTTTAACAATCATCAGAGTTACAGTTTTATTGCTTATCACTTTTTCATATCTATCCCTATTTGAGTTCTGAATAAATAAAAATGTGGTAAAGTATGTACATTTATCTTCCGAAAATGCTAACTATTTGGCAAATATGCAAATGTCTATATGCTATTTCTCAGTTCTTCATGTCTGATAATGCTTTTAGAGGAATATCACTTTTAAACTGAAAACTGTGAATAAAACTAAAAGTTGTAATTTGGAAAAACACTTTCACCATGCTTCAAGTGCATGTAAATATCTTTATGTGCATATTGATCTTGATTGTGTATGAAAATCCTCTCATCTCCCCCCACCAGTGGCATTTCTTATACCCTACTCTGATTCAAATTGACTCCACTTCAGCAAGCCCACTGAGCATAGGAAACAAAAACAAATATAATTCCACAAGACAGTTTTCCGTGACAAAAAACTCTTTGTTTTGTTGCAAAGTGTTGGCCTTTCTTCCAAGGATGAAATCACTTCTGTTCTAACTTTATTTTGGTTTGCTACAATTTACCTTGCTGACTAGAAAATTCTTATAGCTTATTCTCCCAAATGTTCATGTAATCATGTATGTACAATCAGATGAAACTTCAGTGTTATTCTCATATTTTTAATACTTGAAATAATTTAACAAATTAACTTTCTCACTATAAGTTGATCGAGTCATGGTAGAAAATGTGTTAATCTATTTGAACAAGATATTCTCACTGCTGTGTGGTCAAGTGTAAGAAGTCAACGCAAGGCTTCTCTGAAACATGAGATTTGCAGGTTAACATAAGTTTTGGCAGCAGACACATGAGCAGATGTTTTGTGTGTAATCTCAAGTAATTTGCAACAGAGATTACACCACTTTTAGATATTGTCCCATACATCTGTCTTATAAAATTGGAGCCTCTAGACTTTCCACAGGTTATTTCATGCAACCTGCCCATGTCTTGTTGAGTTGTCATGTCTTGTTAAGTTTTAAGTGTCTTGTCTTGCTATGATATAATTCAATACAATAGAGAATGAAGGACAACTCCTTCAAACTGCAGTGTCCCAAGAGAAAACATTTGATTTCAGGAACTTAAAAGGAGGAGAGAATCATCGAGTTTTGTTTTGCTGAAATGTTATAGTTGCTTACGTTCTGTCCTGCTGAGTAAAGGCAACATAACCTTTTGTTAGTAAGTTTTGAGTCCAATTTGAAATTTGCTATGTAATATAAAACAAAAAATATTACATGCAATTTAGAAATTTCTCGGTTGTCACTTTTGATAGCAATGAAAATATATCGCTGAAGATATTTTTGTGTTTTCGGATAGGCATCATAAGTATTTTCCAGTCATCTGTAATACAAAGGTTAATATTGTGGAAAAGAATGGTAGTGTTATAGTTAGAACTTTTTAGAACTTATAATTAAAACTATGGAACTGATTCTGTTCTGTGGACTTAACGTTGTCTTTGTCTGCACAAACATCTCTCTTCCTATTTTAGAGTAGCTGGTTTTACTTCACATATGAGAGGAATGGAGAAAGTAATATGCAAGGCAGACAGTAAATGGAAGATTTTCAAATCCTGACTCATTTTTCCATTGTACACAAATGTGGTGTTCTCTGGGGTTGAACACCCAAGACATCGAGGTCATTCTTGGCTTACAGTATTTCTCTTGATGATATAAAATGTTCTGTGTTACAGACAGAGCCCAACACTGACATAATCTTAAAAATAGAGAAACAGTGATAAGTTTAATATGGATAAAAATACAACATTCCTTAATGTAGTTAAGTTTGGTTTATGATGTGAAGGCAAAATGTGAAATTCATTTAATTTGCACTATCTAAGCTTCAGTAATCAAAGATGCAAGTAATGAGGACCTTCTTATTCATCAACATGTCTTAGACCTTGACTTATTGTTATTCATTTCCCCAACTACAGCTATAATTCCCAAATTTTGCTAGATTCATGGGAGGGATGTGAATGATTGATGCTGTTAAGTAATAAAACATTCAAGCATGATTTTGAGCATATTTAGAATTAAAATATTAATGGAAAATATAGCTGTTGAATTTAATAGTATAATGTACAGAATATTTGAAAGATTGAGAAAGAAATAAAACATTAGGAACTAGATTCCATTGTCATACTGAACATAAGCAGTTAGTAATGTTGGACTTCCTTGCTTTAGCTGTTGGACATTAGAAATTTAGCTCAAATTTTCAATTTGAGTAAGTTTTCATTCCATTGACATAGCTAAGCTAAAAAAATACTCAATAAGTTATAGTAAGGAATTGGTCTTGCAGATTTTTTTCTTCATAGTTCTAAGATGCAGGCATTCCTGTCTGTCTAACAGACATTTTCACCCATGCTATCATCATCCGATGTCTTTATTACTGCAACATCCTTTTCTTTGGCTTTGACAAATGCATTTTTGCTTCATTTATATTCATCCAAACTGTATAGAAGCTGTAAAGATCATTTTTCAGCCCATCATTCTTTTCTTGCTTTGCACCTTCTTTAGCTCCCTTTTCTCAGCGGCATCAAGAAAAACTTAGGTGCCTTTGCTTTCAAGGTAAAGACCTTGACTACTACCAACACCTTACATGTCATCTCATATTCTATATTGAGATGTTGACTGCCAGTTTATCAGCCAGTGATGACAGCTTCATCACACACCTAAGTTCTTCAGACGGTATCTGTGCTTTTTCCTGTGTTGACTGTTTTACTTAAATGGAGCACCTAATACAGATCTTCAAAGTTACTTTTCTCTAAATCTTTATGTAAGTTTACTTTTTCCATGATCCCTAGAAGAGACTTGACAAGTAGGCTTCTGGTCTGTTAATGCCACTTATGGTCACACTGATTAGTTTTGTGTTGTTTCCTTTTTATTTTATGTGAAGTTATTGTCTCTTGCTTTAGACTTGAGCCTTAAAATCTTTGGGATGGCGACGGTCCTTTATACTGTATTTATACAATCTTTAGCATAATGCTACTTTAATCCAAGTAAATACCAGGGATTAACTTCATGTTGTTCCCTAAAATATAGGAACAACACTCCATTGTAAAAAGACAAACAAGGAAAACAATAATAAAAACCTCAAGTATAGTATAATGGACCCTGCAAAGTGAACTCTTGCCATCCAAAATGTTACTGGTTTTTATTTTCTCAGGCCTAGTGTCAGAGTCCAGTACTTTCTGGCCAAGATCTTTTAGAAATTTCAGGTGTGGAAAGTTTAATGTTTAATACAAAATTTACTAATTTGGAGTTGTATGAAATTGCATCGGATTTTTATTTAGCAGAGTGATATAGCAATGTAGTTAAATCACAGTGCAAGTACAAATTATGCTAGCAGAGTATAGCAATTGCTTTCTACAGTTGAATCACAACATAAACATGAATCTCATTTCCAATATGCAGGATTTGCTCCCCATCATGATGTTAGATGTCCCCAGTTGCCAAGAAGAAATATGTGGCTTGAAAGCAGCTCAAGCTTGTAGCTCTCTTCAGACTTTTATTTGCTGTTTGCTTTTTATCCTTTATTTTGGGCTGTGCCACATATGCTCCAATGCTGATCTACCTGAGTCATTTGTAGCTGTGGAGTCTCTATGGACAAGCTTGTGCCCCATGCCCATGCCCCATTTCTTAGCACCCACGCCTGTATTCCTCTATGCTGCATCCAGTGTTCTCATACCACATGGCTGCTCCCGTCATAGCAGGTTTGTATTTCTCTATGCTACGTTCTGTTAATAACAATATAATGAAAATGGAGAAAAATAATGCAGATCGCTTTTTTGTGGAGGTTCTATCTTTCCGCTTAACTAGTAAATTACATGTGACATCTATATTAAATTGTATTAATATTCAATATAAAACTCTAAAATAATCAGAACTGTATAAAATACTGAGCTATTAAAAATTCCTTTCTTTTTTCTGTAAGTTGTTCCTAAAATCTTATAAGTGAATAATATTTTGTCTCCTTATTTCATTCTTGGATCTGTCTGCTAGTTTTCTTTGCCATATTACAGACTGGGTATACAGTGACTTAGGAGTCTGTAGCTTTTATTTGTCAGCATTTAACTGTTACATTTATTCAGAGTATATTTCAGGTGAGCTAACATTTCTATTAAAGTATATTCTTGCATGAGAGCTAAAATCACTTGGAAGAGTGGATTTTAAAGAAACACAAGTCCGATTCTACATACCTGTCAAAGAGATATGTATTTGCTACAGCTGCGCAGGTTAAATAATGTGACTTTGCACCCAAAAATGAGATTAATAGGTAGCTGTAGTGGTGAATGAATAACAAGATGTCTGGGAACCAAATTATAGTGTTTGAATAGTATCTGTCTAATGTCTCTCTAATATTGAATGACCAGATAGTGTTATTTCATGATCTCTTATGAAAGAATTTATGCAATTTTGTGTCTGCATGAATAATAGACTTTGGTTTCAAATGTTTAATACAAATATCTTTCCTGGAAACATAGAACACACTAGAAACGTCATTTTTGTACTATCTATTTTTGATAAGCTATTGTAAGATGAGTTTCCTGGATCTTTTGTGATATTGTTCCCAGGTTATGGTGTGAATTTTTAAATAGCTGCTTTCTTTACATTCTCTTTTAAATAAATACAGCTTCTCCCACTTTCCATAGTATAAGGCATAAATAATAATTTTAATTTAGCTCCTTGGTGGGTAGTGTGCTAAAAGTTTAGTTTGTATTGCTGAGATAATAAAAAGAAGTGTTTCTTAATTTAAAAAAAAAAACAGTTTATTTTGAGCGTCTTAAAAACTGACCAGTATATGATGGGTATTGAAGAGAAGATAGAGAAGTGAAATTTGCTTGCTAGAAAAAATAGCTAATTGCAAGTATATCTGCTGCCAGCAATTTTATCCATCTCCAGACTGACTTGCTGTTCTGATTTTTTTTTCAGTTAAGCATAGATTCATCAACAGCTGGAGTACGTTTAGG
Organism: Rhea pennata; assembly: GCF_028389875.1. NCBI lineage: Eukaryota > Metazoa > Chordata > Aves > Rheiformes > Rheidae > Rhea > Rhea pennata. Next base: position 17,597,155 of record NC_084663.1, read on the forward strand.
AAAATAGCAAATACAGACCTGTATAACTTGTATTCTAATAGTGAAGTCCCACAAATTCCACCTTTTGTTTGAGGGTAATAACAAGCCTTTTTAGGTAAATAGAATGAATTCATCCTTTTCTTGGGTGCCCTTTGGTCTGATCCTCTCTGGCTACTGTATGTTCTTATGTGTGTTTCTGCCTTTCCTCATTTCTGTTTCCCAGTGCCCAACAGCTCTTTCCCTTCTGGTCTGTCTCTCCTACTCTAACAAACTCTTTTTTCTTCAGAAGCTTTACAGCTTCACCAGGAACTGAGCTTAATGAACACGTTTTCTGCTCTGTCTGGCTTATATGAGTGATGTTGTCATTAGTAACCCAGCCACTCACTAGGCTTGAAATGTAAGAGATATGAGTGTCACACCACCTGACTATTCTAATGTTTCACATTTTCCTAGATTCAATTAAATATCTTTATTTTAATATATTTAAATATGTTTATCCAAATATTTTTGTTGCTTCTCAGTAATTTCAGTCAAATAATAATCATTTAGTGCTAAGTCATTTAGTGCTAACAGTGTTACCAACCACTCTTGTACATTTAGACTTGTTTTGCCATAGAACCACACCAAACTGAGCATACTTTCTGGTGTGCATGTATACAAAAAGAAACTGTCAAAAAAACTCTGCTCTTTACGATTTTGGTATTTATTACTAAGGGTCATAAATTGACATCCTTGGATATCAATCCTCTCAAATCATAGATCTGGCATCTGGGGAACAAGCACTGCTTCTCACTGTCTTTAACAGAGTAAAATTCATTTTTAGTTCAATTATTTAGTTCCTTTCTGAGGTGTAAGGTAACTTCCATGGAAGTTATTTGTTGAAGGTGTTGTACCTTGTTACTTGTTCCTTGTGTTCATGGATTTCTTAATGAAGGTTTTGAAGACTCTAAGTTTTTCCAGCATAGTACTTTTTTTTTGTTGTTGTTGAATAAGACCTTTTTGTTTTCTTGCTTACCTTATTTGTTAATTTGGGGAATTTTTTGGTATAATTCTATGTTGATCTTATATCTTTTAATATATGTTGGAACAAGGGAAGGAAACCAACATTATAAGTTTTCTCAACACAATTAAGAGGATTTTTTTTAGATTCATTTTGTAGAATAAAGCATTTGTTCAGAAAGGTTCATCGGATAATTCAGATTGGAAGGAACTTCAGGAGGTCTGTGGCCTGACCTACTGTTGAAGCAGGGTCAACTGCTTCAGGGTCAACTGACTCTGAGGTCAGACCAGGTTATTCAGGACTTTCTTCAATTGGGTCTTGAAGGCCTCTGAGGACAGAAACTCCATGACCTGAATACTTCCTCCTAGGTTTTATGGTATGTGGAGCTGGGAATCACAAACGTCTCAAGAGTTCTGACTCAGTGCTGGGTCACTGGGTATTTGATGGATGTTAGATGAATTTCTGGAAGTCAGTCATTATACAATTCTTACAGTCTGAAAAGTATCTGGCTCCTGATTGTGATGGTAATCAATAACAAGTTCCACAGATTCCTTCCATCCATGTCTTTCTGTGCTTGTCAGTGCATAAGTTGAAATGGAACATAAAGTTAGTGGATAGAGACACTTCATACGAAAAAGATATGCAGTTAATTCTGAAAGGAGGAAGGGCCATTTCATCTCTTACTGAGTCAAAAAGTAGTTGTTATAGGTTAGTAAACTACAGAAGATGACATCTGGTCTGCCAAAGAAATGTTTCAATATTGAGGTGAGCTGGTCCTTAATTTAGCAGGAAAAGTGTCAAGCCTTTCTCCCAAACATATTAGAGAGAAATATTTTCCGAAGTGCAGAGACATTGAATGTTACTGAGCCTTCGGAGAACCCAGGAAAGAGACTAGCTCTGCAAAGCTGGAATACTACATCAGTAAAACTATTCTTCTAAGAAATGCAATATGAAATACAGAAAAGCAAATCCTTGATGATAGGAATCAGAATGGGGTCTTTTGGATTTGATATTGATATGAGTAGAGTAAATGTCTTTTTCTTTCCTTCCTTCTTCTTTTATAAATACTTAAAGCTATACTCTTTATTATGAGTGTTAACTTAGTAACTTTCTTCTCATTTTTACCTTAACCTGATATAAGTGTCACTTCAAGATGTCTTGTTTTTACCACGTCAGTTACTACTCAGGATTGTGACAAATCTGAAAATCAAGGTACTGGGACTTGGTAACAAATGGCTGCTCCCCAGCACAGTACTCAAGAGTATCTAAAAGGCAACAAGATGTATCGTTGTTAGAAGCTGCAGTAGTGATTTCTAGAGTAAATGTGAAAGAGGTAAGAAAACAGAGACATGTCTTTCAGTGATAGCCAGTTCCTTCTTCTTCAGCAAATAGATGGAGAGATGCTTGAACAGCAGGGGGGCATAAGAAGTCTGATGTCAGTAGCCAGAGCAAGCTAGAGACCTATTGTGATTCTAGTATTTTTCTTGATTAGCTCTATTAGACTGTTATTTAGACTGTTACTAGCACTTACATTCAAAGCCTTGTTTTAATGCTTCTCTAATAATGAAACAGAAAGAATAGTTTCCCCAGAATGATTACACTGAATTCAGTAATTAGTAAAAATTTCAGTGTGACTACTTTGTGGCTATACAGGAAAGTAAATCATTTTTACACAGATGAGTGTATAATACTTCCACACTTGTATACTATCAAAACATCCACATCTTTGGAAGGGTTATGGTCATTTATGATTCTGAATATTCAGGCTATTTTTTTTTCTCCAGTTAAATGCATAATTTGAAAAATTACACTTGGATAGTGTTTTTCTTTGGTAGGTCCAAATTTAAGCTACTCTTTGAAAAGTTTGCTTCTGTCACAGTGAATATTTTGCAATTGTGAATGATGCATCAAATTAAAAAGTTTGAATGGAAACAGTGTAAGTGCAGTTTCATGCTTGCGTATCATCGGCAACATACAACAATTAGTTAACTTTTATGCTTTCTTTATGTGTAACAAAATGAGAAATCTGGATGGATTTCAGACAACATATTGGGAGCATCATTTGGAGAAACACTGACGGTTCCCCTGAAGAAAGGAGGAGAAAGGAGTTTTGAAAATCTTTGTCACATTAATCTTTTTAAGAAATATTTGGTATATAAGGCATGTTG